>NC_140776.1:171369906-171969906 GCF_044657685.1 Stegodyphus dumicola
ATGCCTGTTGAAACTCCTCGCGGATGAGGGCCATCGGTTGGTTGCTGTTCTTCCGAATTTCTCTGGACAGCACTCGTCGGTCTCTATCTCCCAGTTTCATTGGTCTGCCGACTTAGGGCACATTCCGACAATCACTGCTCACCTTCCACTTCTTAATCACGTAGGCCACTGTCGATTTTGGGTACTTCAGATCGCTAGATATATCCCTTAAGGATCGGCCACATTTGTGATACCCGATAATTATACCTTTCTCGAAATCAGAGAGCTCTGAACTGCGAGGCATCTTGCATGCGACTAAAGCCAATGTTGTTTCCTACACGATATATACCGGCGGAGTCCGTGGCGTACCTTAGGACCACAGATATCGTCATTTGCATAGGTGTCCAAATACTTATTGGTAGTCAGTGTATATGTAAGATAAAAAATATGGAAGCAAACTTCTAAATTTAATTCATTATAACCTTTTGTTTCATTTGGGAACTTCATCTATCAGTCCTAAAAATCAAGTCTTAAGTCTAATCTTAGTCTAATCAAGTCTTAGTCAATCTTAAGTCTAAACTGCGTCATTCAAATTAATCATGCGATCATACGTAACCGTTAATGCAGATGCCTCTTGACCAGTCACCAAATTGCAAACTAAAACTTTTTTCTTTGTGTGCTTCCATCTTTCATAACTACGAACTTCAGCTTTTGTTGTCTACTGTACTAAGTTGTAATTTCCTGTCTTGCTTTCTATCTAAACAATATCAAAAATGTAAATCTTCTGTGGAAAGGCATTGCCAAGTGATTGTGGCCACAAATATCAATTGCAAATAAAAATGGAATTAAAACCGCTCCGACTGCCAAGTTCTTTAGATACAGTCAAAAGTTGTTAATTCGGACACCCATAATCCGGACCTCAAAGCTAAAAACTTTCTGCGCATGCGCCGCGTTGTCACATGCGCACAGGCGTTTTACGCGTGCGCGTAAGACCTTGACTACTGCGCATATGCGTGTGTGCAAGTGCAGAATACGTTTCCGCCTGCGCGTTTAATGTATAACGGACGGTGTAAGCTAAAATTATCTAATTATCTATTTCAGTTAATGTTAATGATTGCGTTGTTCCTTAATCTTCGAATTGGATCCCACTTATTATTTTTTGCAGACTGTAAGAGCAATTTTATAAAAGTAAACTTGAACTTTCGATTATGTCAAATAGAATTTCTGATGCTGGAACTTCCAAAGGATCTACAAAACGAAAGTATGTTTCGATGTCCAACAAACAAAAAGTGGAATTGCTGCAAAAAATGGATAAAGACATGAAGAATGTGACAGAGAGGTTAGTGAAAACGAAAAAATTTCGATTGACAAGTTAGTCGGTATTCTCGGCCCAGCAATTAACGGGACTTGAACAGCGGAACTTTGTAACTGAACAAAAAATTATGTCTGTTTATAGAATTAAAGAGAAAGTATTATCACATAAAACGAAGCAACTTAAACAACTTACATTGAAAGAAATGTTTAATAAAGTAAACAAATAAATATTAAGCTTTCTTTTTATAAATTTTGATACCCTTTAGATCATAATTGTTTTTTATTTCATAAATTATGGTTTCATATTTTTAGTTTTAGAATTTCTGCATGTCATCTTACGAGATTTAAACTGATGATCTATAATCCGGAAAAATCGATAATCCGGAATCGCCGAAGTCCCGACGAGTCCGGATGAACGACTTTTGACTGTATTACTAAGTTAACATTACTAGCATACTACATAATCAAAATTCTTTTTCAGTGTGGATCTAAGCACGCATCGACACTGCTCTGGCTTTTCCTTGTGCTTTTATTATTACATATGTATATAAATAAAGTCATGTAATTAGCAAATTTTTGTGCTTTCAAGTGGTACCGTAATTAATTTGCCCTCAGCATAGCCAAAACGCAGTATGCAGATAACATGGAATTTTCTTGAAACACACCTAGAAAAGTCAGGGAATTTCATTCTCCTGTTTGAGTGGCAACTCTGTTACGTTAGAAATATTCTAAACAAAGTATAACTTATCATGTTATGCTCATCTGTTTAAAACTATTATGGCATTTGTGCTACCTCTTACACTTGAATATGTATTTCATGTGTATTGTAGAAATAATGAAATTTGCATCCATAAGGAAACAAAACATACTGTCTTAAACTTGAAGGATTGAAATTTAATCAAAATAATTTGAACACGTAGAAAGGTATATTATCCACTGCATATCTTTTAAAATCAGATTTGCTTTCTCTCCTTTTTTTTTTTTTCTAATAAAATTTCTACCAGGTACTATGTGTTGAAAATAAGTATTAATAACCTTGTTTCCATGACTGAAACTTTTGTCTGTTTGCACAGAATCTAATGAAAGGTGTTTTTTTATTTTTGGTAGGGTACAAGCCGTAAGAATCAGAAATGTGCTACTTGTGGTAAACAAGTAAGTGACTGCATAGGCCATTTTGGATACATTGATTTAAAATTACCCGTCTTCCATGTTGGCTTTTTTAGGTCTACTATCACAATTCTGCAAACAATATGTAAGGTAAGTAAAAATTAATTTTAATTGAATCTTTTTTTTTTTTTTTTATCGTAAAAGTGAAGTAGGAATGGAAAGGAATTTATGTTGTAGCATGAGATTGACTTACTGTGGCAAAATAATTTTAATAAAAATTTTTTTTTTGTAGCATAGCAAGGAAAACAGTATGAATTTGAGTTCATCTAACAACATTTTGCTAACAGTCTTTGAATAGTTGTCAATGGAAAATAGAATTAGTTCATGATTAACAGCTGTTAGCATTGAAATTTTATGTCTGTTAGATGGAAATCACTACACAAGATATGATATTTTGCAGAAGGCAAGCAGTAAATGTACTGCAATCAATAGCATTGCGATGCTGTACGAGTAAAAAATTATTAGGGGCTTGCATTTTATTTTCAGACTAGACTTTTGGATGTTTTCCAACACTGAAATTAAAAGATAACAATAAACAGTTACTGCTGTCTCGAATATTTCCGTAAATCACACTGTGACAGATATATTACACATATTTCATGCTAATTTATTCACTACTTTCTTTGCCTTTTCCACATTAGATACATTATTACAAGATGGGTACAGAAATTACTGGTGCTGAAACAGAATTGATAAGGGAATATCACATATACAAACAATATTGAGGTAATAGCAAAATATGAGGCATGAAAGGCATGAAGATTATTTCAGTATGTTAAAGTTTTCCATTTAGTCAAAAAATAACATGCCCTTCTTTGCTATACTTTTATTAAAAAAATTGGTAGGGTTTTATAATAGGGTATATTTTGATAAATGGAATTACAGAATACATGAAAAGAGTTTAATTATCATCTTATACAGAATAATTAGACCATTGAAACATTAAGTAAGCATATAGGTAATTGCCCCTATATACACATGATAAATGCAGTAGAATTTCAATAATTGGCATATCTTCTGATCCAAGGTTGGGCAGATTATTGAACTTTGCGGATGTCATTTTTTAGCCCAAAGGGGTGTGAACACAGAAGGGCTATTAGTCTTGATTTGGCATTTTGCGCCAAATCACTAAAAGCGCTGAATTACTTTTCAAATTTCTGCTTCCAACTATTATTGCCTTATATTATATTTAAAGATATTAAATAATAAAGAATCTGCATGAATGTATGTATGCTTCTTGCACTGTGAAAAACAACGATATCTAGAGCCATTAAATTTTGATTAACATAATAGACTAATAGTCCCCTTTGGGCTAAAAAAGTTAAATAAAATAATAGATAAATGAAAATAAAAAAATCAAAAAAAAGGGTTCCCTGACTTTTAAGTTGAGGAATGGAGAATATAGTAACAAAAGGAAGCAGGTATGCCATAAATGTGACTTTCTGGGGAATTAACCGAGATTTCTGCATGTCACTTTCAAAAACCTGCTAGCTAGGAAGTCACACTGTGGCCAGTAACTATACATTGATTGAAGTTGTATTGATGTTGGCCAGGATCACACTTTTATCCCTCGAGTGGTTGTGGGGAGGATTCAGTGCTATATCTGTAGGTCTTAAATTCTGCAGTCCTGTTAACTTCCTAAGTTCTAAAAATTTTGTTGCCCTTAAATTCTACTGCATGGCAGCTCCCCAAAATTCTGCCATCACTAATTTTTGCTGCTCTTCTAATTTCTAAAATTTTTGGCACTACTAAATTCTGACACCCAGTGAAGCTGTTCTGGTTTCACCTGTTCTGGCACTGACCCTGTTAAGGTTTAGAATATTTCTATGTGACGTATACAGTAAGTACAGCCCAAATATCGCCATGTCTTCTTGTCAACTTAGTAAATTTAAACTAATCTAAAATCCAGAATCCCTGAAGTCGTGATAATTCTGGATCTTGGACTATATATTGTTTATATATATATATCTGCATACTGAATGATCCAAAAGTAACAATACAAAAATAAATAAATAAATAAGAATTTAGTTATTTTAAAAGGTAAAATATAGCATGATGCAGTTTTTTCTGAAATATACAGAAAGGTGTATAATTTGTTTGAGTAATGAAAACTTCTGTTGGTAGAATAGTTAAATGTTTCGCCAACTGGAGGCTCCATATCGCTCTCAAAGAACTGCCATTTCATACAGGATGTGATCATTCAGGATCACTTCAAGTGTATCCTTACAAAATCCAAGATGTACAAAAGCTGAAAACAAGCAGTTTCAAGAAACAATATGAATTTACTCTTGTTTTTCCATCTGTTGGGTTTTCAAACAAAGAAAGAACCAGTGCTGTCTGACTGGCTGTCAAATGGCCTGTGGATTGATAAGGTGCACTTTTCATTTAGTTTGCTAATTAGAAGTTTAAATGTATATAACTGCCACATCTTAGCGAGATACAGTCAAAAGTCGTTAATCCGGACTCGTCGGGACTTCGCCGATTCCGGATTATCGATTTTTCCGGATTATAGATCATCAGTTTAAATCTCGTAAGATGGCATGCAGAAATTCTAAAATTAAAAATATGAAACCATAATTTATGAAATAAAGAACAATTATGATCTAAAGGGTATCAAAATTTGCAAAAAGAAAAAGCTTAATATTTATTTGTTTACTTTATTAAACATTTCTTTCAATGTAAGTTGTTTAAGTTTTGCTTAGTTTCATGTGATAATACTTTCTCTTTAATTCTATTAAACAGACATAGCTTCTTGTTCAGTTACAAAGTTACAAAGTCCTATAATTGCTGTGTCGAGAATACCGACTAATTTGTCAATCGAAATTTGTTCGTTTTCAATAACCTCTGTTACTTTCTTCGCTATCGGAAGCAAATTATAATGATGAGGAACTTGTTTTAAATCATATCAAAGACGGAGCACATCCAGATGAAATGCTACATTTGGTAAGGAATTATAAGCCAAATAAAATAAAAACATCTGCTCTGAAGATAAGGATAGTGCTGACAGATCAACTTCCAATTCATTACGCGCCCGCCGCGGCGTTCCCCCCGTCGAGCAGCGTGAAATTGATAAACAGATTTCGGATTTCAAAACATACTTTCGCTTTAGATCCTTTACATATTAACAAATATATATCGGAAATTCTATTTGATATAATCGAAAGTTTAAGATTACTTTTATAAAATTGCTCTTACAGTCTGCAAAAAATAATAAGCCGGATCCAATTCAAAAATTAAAGAACAACGCAATCATCAACATTAACTGAAATAGATAATTAGATAGTTTTAGCTTATACATCCATTATACATAAAACGCGCACGCGAAAACGTATTCTGCACTTGCGCACACTCATATGCGCAGTCGTAAAAGGTCTTACGAGCACGCGTAAACGCCTATGCGCATGTGTCAACGCGGCGCATGCGCAGAAAGTTTTTAGTTTTGAGGTCCGGATTATAGATCATTCCAAATTATGGGTGTCCGAATTAACGACTTTTGACTGTAATACTTACAGGTTATTGTGGAAATCTCTGTGCATCAGACAAAGATAACAGGATTTGCTTTGTCATTCGTCATAGACCTCTTTTTACTTTTATGAAGTCCACAGCAGTACATTTTAAACTTTCCATCACAGTCTAGTATTATTTAGTGCTTTTAAGAGATCGCATTATTCTCTTCTTGCAACAGAGTCAAATACTCCATAGTGTCACATTATAATATCTCTGCCAATTTTCTTAAGTTTGTCGTAATTTTAGGGGAAAACATACTATGTTTTTAAGATTTTATGCATAAAACTCATTTTTTTTTTTAAATTTCACATTTTTACTAATTCAGAAGACAAACAACAAAAATCAGCGTTATATTTACAAAATTTCCACAGGACTAGTTTCGATGGTTTTACTGAACCACCATCCTCAGCTGCAAAACCGCAAATGAACAAGATAGGAAAAAATGATTAGATAAGATAAGAAAGCCTGGACAAGAATAAGCAAGTGGCGCCATCTGTTGGTGAAACCAGAACTAAAACATAATTTCTCTAAAGGCCGAAGGCAAATTTGGATTGGAATTAGGATCATTAACTAGAACAGAAAGATTTTTATGAATGTGAAATGCCTCTAGAAAATCCAGTTCTCCAATGGAAGATGCTTTTTGAATAATTTTGGTAGCAGAAAAATTGAAAGTGTGATTTTCGGACCAACAATGTTTTGCAACAGAAGACTTCTGTGTTTCCTTTTTTCTAACATATGCCTCATGTTCCTTGACGTGAAATTTTAAGGCTCTCTTGGTTTGGCCAATGTAAATTAAACCACACTGGCAAAGAATCCTATAAATACCCCAGGAATTCATATCTGGAATGGGGTCCTTAAGTATGGAACTCGGAATTTTATTGATGAGAGAATAAACAACCCGAAAGTCACATTTTTATTTATTTATTGTAAAGGTACTAAAAATTTTGCCATTGTGTTGATTTGTCGTTAGATTTCTATTTCAAGCATGTACTCTTGCCTGAAATTCAGGTTACCATTTAATTTCACTCTCTTTATTGTACAAAAACAATATTTTTCCTCTTCTGCTATAGCATGAGTGCTTTTGTTGTACATTGCCAAGTTTGATGATTAATCATGGGATTTCAAGATCTGCTAAAGTTGTCTAAAGCTTTGATTTAGTGATATGGTAATTTCATAATGATTATTTAAAAAAAATAAGAATGTTGTTATGGTGTCAGAAAAGTAATAACAGTATAATAAAATTTTGTTTTAAAATTATTTCCATTTCTTATTTTTTAAAATGTCTATGCCTTTCATTTTTGTAATTTTTCATACATATTTTGATTCTGAATTTTTAAACAAAATAATGTCATAAAGCAGAAATTGTTTATTGTCTTTTAACAAAAACAAAAGAGCTAGAGTAGTTATGTTCAAATTAATTTAATATGTTCTAATTTTCTATGTAATTCTTTTAAAATACTCAGTGTTAACTTTCTCTGGAAAATTCAATTTATGCTTTTTTTTCCAA
This sequence comes from Stegodyphus dumicola, assembly GCF_044657685.1. Taxonomy (NCBI): domain Eukaryota; kingdom Metazoa; phylum Arthropoda; class Arachnida; order Araneae; family Eresidae; genus Stegodyphus; species Stegodyphus dumicola. The sequence continues at coordinate 171,377,381 of NC_140776.1, forward strand.
ATTCTTTTGAAAATTTACTAATTTTTTTCAAAGTTGGCAGTAATTTTATTGGCTAAAAGTGTAAAAAAAGCCTATCACAAAGTGAAACATGTGATAATGCTATTAAGACAGAATAGACATGCTCTGTAGGAAACTTTTAAGGAGTTTTCCATGTTTGAAAAATTCTCAGAAGAAAGCAGTGAAAGCAAGAATTATCTACAGCACTTCCTTATTATCAAGATCCCCATTATTTAAGCACTGCCAGTAACCATCTCGTTAATGGTCTGTACCAAAGCAGGAAAACCACTCACAACTTTTCTCGTGACAGACAGACTTGTGATTGTGCTTAGTAATGCCAGTTGTTTGGCAAAAGTTTCTGAAGACCTGTAAGTAGGATTGTTGCTTTCACACAGTTCCACAACAAGAAAGCTCTTGATGCCATTTCAATAATAGGGCTAGGATGATAATGAAGTACCTTTCCTGCTTTTGATCCTAAATATCTGTCTCTTGGCACATATCTCCTGCCTTTATTTTCTCATTTATTTTTTGAGTTTCATTAGTTGAAAGTATGGAAAATTGCAAAAATAATTCTAATCTTGTCATGTGGGCAGGCATTTGTAGAGAGGAATTTCTGATTTGAATTAATAGACTATCATCCCCCTTCCTTTCTAAAATTTAAAAAAAATGCATATAGATTTATTTAAATTTATATTATTTGTTAATATGTTTTATAAATTAAACAAGAAGTATAGAAAATGTTAATAAATACCAAAACTTGAATAAAAAGTAGTATTTTATATTCAGAAATTAAAATTAAATACTTTACAGATAAATAATAAGTTGACCACATTCTCCCTCCTGAAACTATGAAATTCTCCCCTAGTCCACTGTCTTAGATTATGGCATTCAGTTTGCCTAATACCAAGCCATCATAGAGGCTTTTCAAGCTTGTTTTTAGAAGGATTGTTACGAAATGTCAAGGCGGGGTGAGATGGCTTCCCTGCAAAGTAGTTTTATGGTTGCCATAAAATGGCAAGGGAAGGCAGGGTTGCCACATTTGGCGAGATTTGGAGTCCATTTGGCGACAAAATTGGCAATATGCCATGGACTGATGGAGAACCTTCTGGAACAAATTCTTACCGGTTTAGTCCAGAATGTTCTCGAACACAAGCTGAAAGCTATATAAACCCTGCTGGTCCCCAGTCAGTCAGTTAGTACCGAGAGTGTGCTAGGGCGAGTCAGAGTGTCTCGTCTGGACTGCGAGTTAGTTAGTATCGAGTTGGCGTCTCGTCTAGCTAGTCAATCGCGTTGACAGTGGGCCAACAAGTGCCGAGTGGGTCGTGGAGTGCACCAAAAGAGTCTCGTAGAGTATCACAGTTAGTGCACCGTCAAGAGAGCGTGTCAAGCTACGGAAACGACTGAACCGAGAGTCATTAGCTGTGCTCTGTGTGTCGTCGAGTGCATCGCAAGTTGTAGCGTGGAGAGTCTCGAGAGTACGTGGAGTTCCGAGAACAACCAAGAAGAGTCTGGAGCTGTACTCCGGAAAGCAGAGTTGGGTGCTTTCAAGAAGCTGTCTCCACCGTGATAGTCTGATAACCTGAAGGCTGTGTTGCTGATCATGTCAGCGTGTTTATAGTAGTTCATCGATGACTGTAAAACGGGTTTTGGAGCTGTCCTGACAATATTGTCTAAATAAAGCGTGTTTCGATACTTCATCAAGTGTTGTCGTTATTCATGCCAAATCTACCAACCCTGTACGAACGTGAAGGAAGGAAATAACGTAACAACTGGTGTCAGAAGAACAGAAAAACGCAACAGTATTTGGAATATTACATTGTGTTTAATAATAGTGCATTCTACATGCTTTTTTTTTTTTTTTTTTTTTTTTAAGTAGAAGATGTTGCAAGAGTGAAAGCAATAGCAATTTTTCATTTTAGTTTTGTTGAGAGGTCCTTAATTTTTTCATTGGTAATCATTAAAAATCCATCAGAAGCTAAATGCATTATTTAACTGATTAATTTGGTTTGTAACTAAGTCAGATTTATTAGTTTAATATTTATGAAGTTCGATTGTCACATCATAGAAATCTGTTTTTTCAAATTTCAAGGTTGGCAGCTATGGTTTTATTTTCATTTTAACAAAGAACTAACAGCAGGTTAAATCTGGCAAGTAAAAATGGTGAAAAATGACTGTCATATTAACAGATGTGAAAAATAGTTGCACAGTTTCTCAAAACACAAATTTGATCACAAGCTTTTTTATGTTCAGTTCGTCTGAAAAATATTCACTGATAAAGAAATAAAGTGATCTAGCAAATTTGAGGATATATGAATAGCAGGCCAATGATGTTTTATGATGATTTCATGCCAGTTTTATAATATTCTTTAGTATTGTGCTAGTTGGAAACCATCCTGAACCATTGTCTTTAATTGATATTTAGACTTTAATTGATATTTAAGTGGTCAAGCCTCTTATAAACTTTCATCTTCTGTCTTTTGTTAATGAAACATTTTAAGACTTTCTGCTGGTGTTAATAATAAAATGTAATGCATAATGTTGTTAATTTATTTAATTTAGATATTTATGTGAAATAAAACTGCAAACACAGTTAACATTATGTTAAAACTATATTTCATGGATATGGTATAAGTTCGGTACAATTGTCTAATTTAAAAAAGGTATATGCAGCATCATTTGGCTGAATAAATGTAAAATAAGTGCTGGAGTTTTTTTCACTTTATTCTTAAATTTTTTGGATGACATCTTCTTTATTCATGCTGCTTTTCTAAAATCACCGTTTTATTTTGTATTCGATCAGGCTACATTATTTTCAGATAATCACTAAAAAATTAAGAACCATTTTCACTGGGTTCATATCATGATGTAGTTCAAAACTTGTATTGATTCTTATATCTATTATAATTTATTAGGAATGTTATATCTACTATCATTTACATGTCTTTTTGTATTTCTTATTTAGACTTGCAGTAGAGTTTTGTTGAATTCAAATGAAAGGAAAAAGTTCAGTGAAATTTTGAAACGCCCCAATATTAGTTACCTTCAGAAGAAGACTTTAAGGAAACAAATTGTTGATCTTTGTATGAAGAAAAGTGTATGTCCTTATTGCCAGGCAGTGAATGGTATGGCAAATTTTTATCGCTTATTGTTAATAAATTCAGACACTTTGAGATTAGTTGTATAACTATAATGCAGTTGAATCTGCATTAGCCTTTACAGATAAATAAAACTGTTTATTTTTAGTGGTTACACATCATGCAGTTGGCATTAGTTGAATCTGCATCTGAACTTCTTAGTTTTGTTGCAAAATTTAAAAAAAGGGGGGAGGAGAAAGAATCCTTCATGGGATGTAATATAATTTTTAATGACATACATGAGTGGGTGCCCAAAAGTAAACAGTTTTATTTTTCAGCAGTTACGTTATATTTTTAATATTTAGTCCATTTCAAAATATTCTCCTTTAGCATTAATATATACTTTTCCTATTGTTTTGCCCTCTGCTGGAACTCTTGGCATGGAATATTATTTGAAGGCAAAGATTTTATTTTCTTACGTCTCATCTACATCCATTGTTATTTACTGAAGTTTTTTTGTGTGGTGGTGTAGCAGAGCTTTTTTTTTTTTTTTATCAGTTTTTTTTATAAGAAAAAAATCTCCATGCAAGAAAAAGTTTTGATGAATAGCAGAGAGAGAGACACAAGCACTGTGTTTTCCTGTCATACAATTGTCAGATGGAGAAAATGTCTTCAGAGATTGTATTAGTGGTTTTTCAACGCTCTTTATTAGTAGCCTGTCACACTTTCTTAATGTTTTCCTTATTTCTTTTCATCAATGAATGTTTGAGTTATAGCAGTCTTCACCTGACATGTTCAATTTTTGAATCTGGAAAACCACTGGTACACTTGTTGTTTACTCAGAGCACTATCTTTAAAGATTTTCCAAAGTATAGCAGTGGTTTAAACCAGTGGTGGATAGGACTGGAGCGATTTCGGGCTGATCAAGAAAACTGAAACGATCGAATTGACAGAAAGGATTTGTCGAGACGGCCCTGCACGTGAGAAAAAGTGCGTACAATTAATAGGTTCACTGAAAAGTATATCTTCCAATGATATACAAAATGCACAGATACGACAAATGGCAAAATCTATTCTGGATAAAATATCAGCTTTGAGAAAAAATTCGTCTGGTCATGTATATTTAAAATATTTCAATATACTAAGCCAGTGACAAAACATTTGCAGACTAAAGGTTTAGATTACATTCTAGCATATAATATTGTTAGGGAGGCTAGAAGCTCTTTAAAAGCCATATCTAGAAACTTTGATGTAATATTTAACGCATCAAAATTGTTTGCAATTGATTGCAATTATAAACTAGAAAGGCTGGGTTGTGCTATAATTATAGAAGAACTACCTGCTAGAAGAGGCCGAAAAGTGAAGCAAATGGATGACAAAGAATAGTCTGATTATAATTTCAACTGCCCTATTAAATAATTTAAAGTTACTGTCTCTAATTTTATAATGGATAACACCATTTCATCGATGTAAAGCAGGTTTAAAGAGCATAGGAAGTTGTATAAAGACATATCACTTCTCGATCCCAAAAACGTTTCGAATATATACGAACGAAATATAATTTATATAGTAGTGCTTACGCCAGTGTCTTTTTTAGTTTATAAGTTTGTACTCACCCTATCTATAATGCAAGATGAATGCAAAAGAGCTTTTTCAAAAATAAAAATAGTAAAAAGTACACTGGTTATCATAAATTAAGGAAAAATCATGATTACTGAAAAAGTTACATGTAGAATTTAATGAAACATACCCACAATGTACAACACATAGTAAGGTATCAAATAACATAAAAAGAAATTACCAGACAAATATGGTAGTATAGAAATTAGCACATGTATAAAATGAACAAATCGAAGGTGTCAGTTTGCTATAGGAAAAGTACCTTCAATATGGAATATGATCTAGAGCAATACAATATATTTCTAGAAGCAATACAGCACATACAGCGATGTGTGATGCTTTCAATTATGCGGTCTATCAGTTCCATAGGAAGCGGGAGCCATTGCTCTTGCAAAGCAGTTGACAGTGTGACAAGGGTCTGAAAAGCAGATTGAGAGCAGCTAGACGTCTCCCTAGAGCATCCCAAACGTGCTCAATAGGATTCAAGTCCAGGGATCAAGCTGGCCACTCCATGCACATAATTGTTGCCTGTTGAAGATAATCATGTACAATGCGAGCCCCGTGTGGCCTTATGTTGTCGTCCTGTAACAGGAAAGCATCACCTATTTCCCTGGCATATGGGCGCACATAAACATCAAGGATGTCATCTCTATCTGAGCATTAATGATTCCCATTGGAAAGACAAGGAGGTCTGTGCGTCCACCCAAAGAGATGCCACCCCAAACACAGACACTGCCCCTTCCGTATGCATCTCTTTCACGGATATTTGACGAATGATAACGGGTTCTAGGTTCTCTCCATATCAAATAATGCCTACTATTGCTTTCTAGACTAAACCTGGACTCATCTGTAAAGAGAACCGCCCTCCATTGATCAGGCGTCCAGTGGACATGTTGTTGTTCTCAGTGAAAACAGTCCCTTCTATGGCGTGACGTGAGTGGCACACAAATGGCTGGTCACCTCGCATACAGACCACCTTCGTGAAGCCTTCTTCTACGCACAGTTGACGTTGATACGAACCTTCCGGTGGCTGCAGCAAGGGAGGATCTAAGAAGAGTTGGAGTAGCGGTTCTATTCCTGCGTGCACATAATGCCAAATCTGTGGTTTGAAATCGCCTCCAAAGTATATGAACCACAGAAGGACTCACATTTAGCCATCTGGCCACTTCTGTTTGACTTTGTCCTGCCTGTAGTCTCCCAATGGCTTTCTGTCGTAGTTCTGCAGGCAAAGGATGCCTAGAGATCATTGTTACGAATTGGCTATCTTAGATTTCTGATGTCACTATCACAGTGAAATATGTGGGCTTGCTCTCAAACATGGACTTTTATGCTCTTTGCAGATGACGTATTCCGAGTGCAGTGCCACTAATTTGCATATTGGAGTTTTACTCAGCTATTCTTATCTGGCAACATATTCAAATTTTACACAGTTTGGCTTATGTTTTAGGGAGTTATCGCTATTTTTGTGGTTTTTCCTTAATTTATGATAACCAGTGATTAGGAAGTACTATGAAGCAAGCTAATTTGAAGTCACTGTTACTGATGAACATCGAGAAGGATATTTTGGCTAAAGCAAAAATTTAAGATATAATGGAGGAAATATTTGCCCAGGCAACCTGGAATTAAAAAATGTTTAAATGGCTAATTATGAATTAACCGTTGTTTTGTGTGTATAATTATTTAGTTGCTGTTATTTATTATATATATGAAATAAAGTGTTACTTTCTGCAAAGGTGTAGTTTTTATGATGATGATGACGATGATAACTTGTATGTGTAATGACATTCCATATGGGGGGCGGCCTTAGGGCTGACTTTTTTTCCTGCCGAGACTGATTTTTTTGGCTAAATCCGCCACTGGTCTCAATTGCAGTTTTCTTCACACCCACACAGGAAAAAAAAAAACATTCATACACACTGTTTATTTTTAGTGGTTACACATCATACAGTTGGCGGGACACTGAAAATACAAATGCTCATAAATTAAAATCAAGGTTGAATATGCTAATAAAATCTAACAGCATGATCCATGCTTACAAAATGATCACTTGTAGAGTTCTCATTCTGGTTATTTTTTTAGTTGCTTACATGTATAAATCTACTAAAGATAAGTAATTTTTTTTTTTTTTTTTACTCCTTTTGGGTAGGTCAAGTCAAGAAAGCTGGGTGTTTAAAAATTGTTCATGACAAATACAAGAAAGAGAAGCGAAGTGATCCTGTATTGTTGGAATATTTGGAGGAATTTGATGAAGCTATGAAAAATAATAAGGAGTTAGAACATTGTAAAAATAAACTGACTCAAGTAATTATGTGTTTATAAATAAATTTATTTTGCATTTCTAAAAGGCTATGAATTTTTATAAAATTAATAATTTTTTTTTAATTATTAAATGAATTTAACATTTTAATGTTTATATTATTGACATCTTATCTACACCAAACTTTCAAAAATTGCTCATTTTTAATATATTTCGTTTCTTTTCTTTTTTTAGATAAATTTGGATCCTTTAAAGGTTTTGGATCTTTTCAGAAGAATTGTTGATGAGGTAAGCATTTTATTTTTCTTGATTTTCTTTTTGAGCAAACAATCCCATTCAAAGCATATGGAAATGTGAAACCTGTTACATGTACCTCTGTAAAGATTATTTTGATTAATAAGCATCTGAAGCAGTCCTACTGTATGAAAAAGCCTTTTTTTAGAGTCAGCATATAATGCAAAGTGGCTCACATTTATTTTCAGATACTTATGCGTTTAAACTTTATTTGCAAATCTCAATTATTAAATTAACCAAATGACTTTATTTTTCTTTCACATGTACCACTGATCATCTTTCTTAAAACCTGCTTGTTTTGAAAAAGTTATTCAGAACCTTTCTGATATAAATAATTAAAAAAAGAATAAAAATAAAAAAAAATAAAAAAGTTCAGAAATGAACTCACATAGATATTCGGACACTTTGAACATAGTTTATATTGATGGAAAACATCAAAATAATGGAGCTTTAATATTTTGTTTCATATCTTTTAGATAAAATTATACTTTTCATGAGCCTTTGGCATGTATTAGACCAACTTTTCATGTACAAATATTTCATTTTATTCCATTTCTTTGTAAGAATTGCTTTTAGTAGATTGTTTAAAGAAATATCATGCTTCATGATTCCTTTGTCCATCTTTCTCCATACGTGTTCGATAGGATTTAAATTCGGAGAATGCATAGGAGCTTTGATAACTTCAGCACAACTGTATAATAATCACAAGCAAATATTTAAGACTATATTTAGGATTGCTATCCTGATAGAACTTGAATGTATTTGCATTCCAGTTCTGTAGCAGATGCTTTTAGCTTTTCATTAAAAATATTTATAGATTTATACTGAATTGTAATATTTTCTATAAAAATAAAATTTCTTATCCCACAAGGAGTAAAACATTACCAAACCATTATGCTCCCCCTTTGCGCTTAACAGTAGACAATAGGATTTTTATGTTTAATTTTTCATTCACTTTTTATCACAAAGTAATTTGTTCATCGAACCCAAATATTTTAAGTTTTGACTTACAATATTTGGGTTTTACACAGTAGCACATTAGCAGAATTTATAACAAATATTTTAAGTTACAAATTCTGTTACTGTGTTACTTCAAAAGCGAAGCTTCCAGCTACCCCGTCCAATGACTCAGTAGCAAAGCTTTTAGAGGCCAGCCTGACAAAACAAAAACGAACTGGGAAAAAAAAAAGAATAAGTAGTTGAACATGTAATAAAACGACACATAAAGAAAACAGATATGTGTCTACTCTTGCCAAGTACCTCTGTGCATTGATAATATTCATTATTTCCCTGGAATAAAGCAGCATAAGAAATCTTGGCAATTCCATTTTCATTTTATCTCCAATACTAGCAGTTAGGCCACAGGTTTCAACGACGTGAACATTATCACCTCTACGTAGCTGACAATGATTGTTTCTCTGCAAGATGAATTTTTATGGACTGATTACAATAGTTCTTTTTACATATATGCGTGCTTAATATTAAAGAAGTATGAGTTTCTAATAAATAGATGAACAAGATTGAATGCAATTATATGGAATAATGCTTGGTATCATAAAACAAATTTATAAATTCAGATTAAAAATTCAAACATAAATGTGTAACAAACAAAACTATCTTGTAAAGCAAATAAAATTCAAATAATGTGTGACAAAGGGAAAAACAGAGCTCAAAGGAAAAGAATGCCGTGCACATAAAAGCAGATATTTATCAATGTTTTGGAAGCTTTTGAAAAAAAAGTTTCTGCCATTTTTATTCAGAGTATTACAGTACAGTATCCTTCTGAAATCTTTATTAAAGTACATGGGAAAACATCCATATCCTGTCAAAACCTGATTCAGATATATATCAGTGTAGCACTTTCTTCCTTTAGAAATCTATTGTACACATATAGTTTTCTTTTTTGTCAAGGAATCCCAATTGTTTTTCCATTTTCCTTTTATACTATTGTATGAAATTCCAACAGTATTTGTTCTAGAGTCCTGCAGTTTAATTTCTTTACAGTTGCCAAGTGTGGCTTCTTTTGCCAGAACGTTACAAATTCTGTATTGTCCCACTAAGATAAAGCTTTGAATACAGTAGATTTTCTGAATGCCAGGCTTAGTTTCTTGTTGATGAAGAATTTCTTTCTTGCTGATCGCCTGTTTTGTCGATATGCTGTAAAAGGTTCTTCTGATAGTTAGGGATTAATTATTGCAAATTGTTTCTCTAAATGTGCCAAATGTTTTACAGCCCTAATTTTTGGGACTTCTTTTCATAGCTTAGATTTCTGATTACTTGGAATGTGGTCTAGACTTCAGTGCATTTCAACAGTTTCTCATAGTTTCCATAATTTTATAATGTTCAAAGATAGTTGAACATTTTTTTACTATTAGTATTTTTTGGTAAACAAGTAATCATTTCCAAATGACAAGAAACATGGTGTTCTAAAACATCTCAATAAAACTCTCAAGTGTTCGATTTATTGTTTGAGTTACTGATTAATACATTTTTAATAAATTACTTTATTGCACAGAAGATTTTGACGATATTTGTTTTTCTACAAGCAAGGCTGAAGTTACAGAAAAAGTAATATGTTAGGAAAAAATGTGAAGTATGTGTTTTAACATTTAGTACAAGGTCTACATATATAAACTTCAAAAATACAAAAATTAAGGGTTGGAAATCATAGCCATTGTAAGAGAAAAACGTGTTTGGTATTAATAATTGAGTGCATAAAAATTATGGAAGTACAGTAAAAGGTTGACTATCTTGGAAACTCGGAAAATGGCAAATTCTAGATGCACAGAAATTCCAGATAATTGAGCATATATAAAATATGTAATTCACAGCAGAAAAGCGAAAGAGTGAAATAAAAATTTCTGGTTTAAAATTATAAAAAGAGTTTTTTTTTTTTTTAAATCTACTTGAATATCAAATGCCTAGATTTAAATTATGTGAAAGAAAAAAGTATTTCAGGCATAAATGCTAAAGTAAAACAGCATATTTGATTATGGAATTCCATTGACCATATAAATTGGCAGAGATCCTGCCAAACCTATGCCAACCACTCCAGCAGAAGTTTGAAGGAATGGGTTGCTGTTTGTTTAGTTAGATAATCCATGCAACATATAAAAAGCTCGATTCTCTCGTCATAATATTTCATGTTGCACAGCCAGTGTTTATCCATTTCCACAAAAGTTGTACTTTCCTTGATACCAGGATTCCGTAATTTTGAAACTATTCCACTGCATGCTGTTCTGTTGTAGGCAAGTCCAAAATTTTAATGCCCATCAGCAGCCAAGTGGTAAGTCATTGAACAGTGGTAGTTCAGTCAGGGGTTTCAATCCCTACGAATGGGTTGGCTGTATGGACATTTTAATTGTTTTCCCCCATGTGTGACGCATATATGAGCTAATTTCTGCAAGAAAATCCTGAATGAAGGCATACCTCTCCTTAAGCAGATAGCCCTTGTGTTCTTTGTCATAAAAAAATAAACCAAATCTAAATTTTGATAATTTTTTTCAAAAACTGAATTGAATTTAATTGAAAACCAGATAAATCACAATTATTTTATTATTTTCTACAAAAATGAAACTGAATTATTGAGAATTTAACGGTTTTATATAAATCACATTATTAGATGTCAGTTTTTGTTCGAGTCAAGTGGTGCTTTTATTCATGCTTTATAGCGGAGTTATAAACGTCTTATTTGCATAACTTTACATCTAAAATTCATCATTTTCTACAAAAATTAACTGAATTATTGAGAATTTAACGGTTTTATATAAATCACATTATTAGGAGTCAGTTTTTGTTTGAGTCGAATGGTGCTTCTGTTCATGCTTTATAGCAGAGTTATAAACATCTTATTTGCTTAATTTATTTAAAAAATTAGGTTTCTAAAATTTGAAAGTGTTTTGCTTAATTGAATGCTTGATAATTGGGTTTTTAGTACATCATTAGTTCATCTTTTATCTTGGTTTATGTTTTCTGAAAGGAACTAGCTGATACGAGATTTTGAAATTTTCTTCATATATATATATATATATATATATATATATATGTAGATGTATGTAAAATATAAAAAAATATGATGGCTTTGCTCTACACGAACACACAACCTTTAATTAACTTTCTGCAATTCTGGATCTTCCCCTTAGACCAGTACCTTCCAGAACATTCGCGCCTATTGCATAACTGCTACCATAAATACTGAGTGCGCACCTTTTTGCGTCAGAAGCTTTCCTTTCCCTATGCTCTGATTATTTCAGTTAGTCGTACAGGATTGGATTATGTGCTACTAACCTCAATGGAACATTTATGTCAACTAATCTCACATCATTTAACTAATGGATAAAATGGAAAATATTCATCTGGATTCCCAATCAGGCCAAGGTCACTGTAACATCGAAATATAATGTGTCAATAAGTATGGAAATGATTTACAGCGTCATCAAAAGTGGTATTGGAAGTGTGATTAATTTCTTCTTTTCTAAATTTATTCTTCAGAATAAATTAGAACCAGAAAATTAAGTGCCCATGTTCCAAATTTGCATTTTGATGTTACGTGATAAAAAGTGTTTTGATTTTCCCTCCAAGCGCATCATTATAAATAACTTACTCAATAATTGGTTATATTTTTGAAATCTGAAAGGTGGGGTGTTTTTTTACAAAATGATTTTAATTCGATGAATATAAAGGAAAAAAAAAAAAAAATGTGGCATTTTGTTACGAAAATATCAAATCAAAATGAATAAGTATTCAAAGATTTTATTCAGGGAAGAATTTTAAAATTTATTGTTATTAGTGAAAATAAGTTTTGTCAAAAATTTTGAATTAATGTTAAAAATATTGGATTTATTTTGTTGACAAGATAAGAATTTTGAAATTATTTTTTAATTAAGATTTTTGTTTAAAATTTTGAATTTTATAATTATTTTGAGAATGATGTCTATATGAAGTATAAATGAAATAATTATTAAATGGGAGAATGTTACATATTGTTAAAATTAATATACAAATACCAAAGATTTAAGAAATTGAATAATATTAAAATTTATATGAGAATTTAATTAAGATTACATTACATTAAAATTTGCTTGGAGTTATGGTAAATGAATGTTATAATTATCAATAATTGTATGTTAAATATGAAGTATGAGGGAGTATTGGTTTAGAAACAGAGGTCTGTTTTACCTCTGCATAATTGTTCCTTTTACCCTTGTCATGTAATATAATATAAACTTTAAAGGCTCCCACTTTATTTATTATATAGAATTTTTACTTTTTCATATAATGGAGTGCAATTTTTTAAAATTATTATTATAATGGAATGTTATAATGCAGTTCACTAACCACTCATGAAAATTTAATACATGAGTCTTTAAAGTGGACTTGCCTAAATAGCTGGATGTGTGTACTAGGAGAAAGCCGTAGGGTCTTCTAGTTTGCATAAAATAAGAAAATTGTAAAAATGTAATTGTTCTTGCCGAAGATAGCTCTAACTTATTTAATGATACTTAATTTCAGTATGGACTGTAATATTAACAATAACAAATTTCTTTTACCAAAAACAACATTATTGAATACTAGCACACGCATGTGCTTATAGTTACCTATGTAACTTAGCTAAGAGCGAGCAACCATATGCTCTTACATCAAGTCAGAAATCATTCGTACTAATAAAGCAAAAATGAAAGAACTTTAGGGTTACACTAAAGCCAAACTCTGCTTGGCGTGAAACAATGCTGCCAAGCAATACTCTTTCAGACACCGAACAGTAATAAAAGTAAAACCATAATTTGAATCATGCTATTACAAATGATAAAGTATTACTTATAAATGTAAAAATTGGTGTAAATTTTAAGATTTATGATCATTCATAATAATTTAATGGGTATATAGAATCTTTATAATTGTGATTTGGTGTGGAAAACATTTTTGGAAATCCTTAACTGGAGTATCAAAATTGTGATGTGAATGTTCCAGAAACAAGAACTTTTTATAGATTAGACTCAAATCTTCATAGGACTTTAAAAATTATTATTGAACTCAAAATTTTACATATTGTAACTTTATTGTTCGAAAGCTAATACTTTATTTTGTATGTTTCAAAATTATATTTCTCATGTTTTGATACACTAATGCTTTTTGTCTCAAAAAGGCTTCTCTATCGCTCTGCCTTTTTCTTTTTTTTGATAGGGGGGAATGTGTAAGATAAAAAATATGAAAGCAAGCTTCTAAATTTAATTCACTATAACCTCTTTTATTTTCTATTTTATTTGGGAACTTCATCAACCTGTCCTAAAAATAGTTCTGTAAGTCTAAACTGCATCATTCAAATTAATCATGCGATCTTATGTAACCCTTAATGCAGATGCCTCTTGACCAATCACCAATTGCAAACTAAAACTTTTCTCTTTGTGTGCTTTCATCTTTCATAACTACACACTTCAGCTTTTGTTCTCTACTGTGCTAAGATGTAATTTCTCTGGCTTGCTTTCTATCTCAATAATATCAAAAATGTAAATCTTCTGTGGAAAGGCACGACTAGAGTGCCAAGTGATTGTGGCCACAAATATCAATTGAAAATAAAAATGCAATTAAAATCGCCTCGACTGCCAAGTTCTTTAGATGCTTATTCAATCAAAATTCATCTTCAATATGAATCTAAGCAAGCGTCAATACTGTTCCAGCTTTTCCTTGTGCTTTTATTATTATATATATGTATATTAAATACGATTCCATTCTCCTTAAATTTTCTTCTCAGGCAGTATTAAGTAATGGCCCTGTTGGCAGTGAAGATAAGAAATTTAAGGTGATTTATTATTGCAAAATACATAAAGAGGTATTTATGTCCTTTGAGAAGCGTGTCTTTTTGGAGAACTTTCTGTGCAAAACTACTTCATGTTTACATTGCATGTAGGTCATCAGGAAGTTCGTCAATGAAATCATTTACATAACTTGTAAGGTTTATTTTAATTAACCTGTTATTATCATTCAAACCTTTATTATTATTTCATCTTTGGGTAGTTCTCATTGAAATGCAAATTAGTTGTTGAGTATTTAAGCCAAGAATTTATATGATTTAGAGCTTTTGGCAGCCTTGCTTGCAGATTATATGCTGTTGCCAGTTCTGCCAAATTTATTCTGGCTTTAGCCATTTTGTTTATAATAATTGAGTCAGCTTAAGTAGACCACTTGTGTAGTTTCCTGCTATGTTACTTGAATTTGAATCACAATACCCGTAGGCAGCAGAGTTTTATATAGCACAAGTCGTACCTTGTATTAAAAAGTTATTTTAACCTTCATAGGACTGTGTCATCTTAATTCAGATTAGAGTGATTTATAACTCACTTGTTGGTCTAGTAGCGTCAGAAGGAGGAAATGAGTCATAAATCAGCAAGGTCCTAAGGAAAAAGTAATCATTAGGCTATTGTTAATAATATTTCAACACTAAATTTCCTGGAAAGGGGTAAGAATTTCTGTTGAACAGAAACTGTTAGCAGGAATCGAATTTGAAGGAAATGAATTTTCAAATCGTCGAGTGCCAAAGAGTTAAAACTTGTTTAACATTATTATTGTAACAATCTTAACAAGTTTAATATTATTGTAACAGTCTTAACAGATGAATTTAATGTTGGTAGAAAAGATATGTGCAAGGTATATAATTCTGAAAATTTAATTATACCTTATTCAGGATATTCCTCTCCTTTTGATGAATCCACATGTTGGACGACCAGAACATTTAATTCTGACAAAACTACCAGTTCCACCATTGTGTATTCGACCTTCTGTGATATCTGAAGTCAAATCTGGAACGTAAGTTGAAAACTTGTTTTATTTGCATGATTTTAAATTTAATTTATTGAATCTCAGTGAAAATTAGCTTATTTTTTAACATTATCAAAAATTAAAAAATTGAATGGATGTTATAAGCCACTGTGTTTTCAGGAACTGTTAGAAAGATGTAATTTTTTAAAGATCAAATTAGTTTTAAATTTATCCTATTGTAAGCAAGTTTAAGATAAAGCATGAAACACATGTGCTTTATTTCTTATTATAATTTCCGAACATGGGCATTGCTACTCGCTGGGGATATCTAGGGGGCGTTACTGTTCTGGGGGTAAAGTAAGAGGGATCGTTGGGAAGCAAATTGTCAATAAAATCATGCTTGGAAAATTTACTTGTTTAATTTTTTTGAATAAATAGTTAATCATTCACTTGGTTACATAAATATTACAGTGAAACATCTTCAGAAGAGTCATACCAAATTGTATTCGCTGATACTTTACACAAGTTAGTCCAAGTTGTATCTTATCTAAAAGAACAAAACTTGTGATCTATTAGTCTAATATTCTAAAAAATATAACCTCAGATCTGCACTTGTGATATCGAATATGCCTAAGTAGCATATTCTTTAATTATTTACCAGGAGTGACCAAATGTCATTACACTAGGAACACTAAGTTCAAGAACCAACTTGATTTTCTCAGAGCCCTCAAGTCTGTATTTGGATCATTTTTAAAATAATGAAACAAAATTTGATTGGGGAGAAATATTTGAAATAATTAATGAAAATGTCCTTTTTATTTATGTGTTTGTAATTAATCTGGTTATAAATAAAAAACGGTACTTTTCTGTTTTGCCGGCGCCAGCGATAAAGTGGCCAATAATGGTACAACCGATGTCAAATGGAATATTCTCGCTGGTAACCTTTTAAGCCTCATTTTCAAACCAAATCACAGCTTTTTCTTATCAGATTGATTGTTTCTTTCAATACTGGCATATAATTACATAGAATTTTTATCAGATAGTTCAGTTTTATGTCTAAGGCCATTTTCGATAATTAAGTCAATTAGGATGCAATCACAGCGCTTAACCCGAAGCCGAAAATATAGAAAAGGTAAAGTCAAGGGTTAAATTCATCGATTCTAACGAGAATGCATTAGCAAAGTAAGGCACTGCAGTTTTACATAATTTCTGAGTAAGCTATTCGTACGAATTGAAATATTTCTTGCATTTAAACTTGTGTTCCAAATTAAGATTTAACGTGAAATTAATGTAGATAATTACTGAGAGCATTAGATTTTTGTAGAGTAGTTTACGTGAGAATAGATCGCTTGGGGTCACTTGATATAAACCGGCGAATCACGATGTTGAACCATGAAAGCATAGTAAATTCTTAAATTAATGTCTTTTTACAAATTTATTGTTTTTATTTATTGGATTTTTATAAAATTTTAAGCGATATTAAAATGTTTATGCCTTCAAAAAAAGAATTCTTAGAACTAACATTTTTTAAAAATTTTTTATGTGTATACTGTATGTTGTCACCAATAAAGTCTGCTTGGCAAGATTTGTGCCGGCGAAACGGAAAAGTACCTAAAAAACATCCAATTTGACTGCTGTTTGTCACAAGTACAGTTGGCTATGAAAGTTATCAGGCATTTTCGTTACCATCAGTAATGATGCAGTATGCAAGAATGTTTCATCAAAAATTTATCTCCGAGTGCGTTTTTTTCAAGTTACAGTACAATAATTAATGTAATACTGTGTGATTTCCTATGATAACAAACATGATATATTATTGTACTTATATAACTATATGCTATAAATGCTTAATGTCCGGGGAAAAAAACTATTATGAGAACCAAGTTAGCATGAATGTTTAAACACAAACTCTTGCATTTCAGTTCCTTGAGGTTCATGTTATTGAGGGTTTACTATATTTAAAAGCTAAATAAAAGGCTGACCCCCCTGAAGCTATGAAATTGTCTGTGGTTGAGAACCCCTGTTTTGTCTGTATACCACTTCTAGGGTATTTTATCCTGTCTAATAGACATATAATTTTATTGAAACTTGGTTTAAAAAAGAAAGCCTTAAAGCCATCAAAATAATGCCTAAAATACTAAAAACTTGCTTTCACATTGATAACTATTTCACTAATTTTACATGCCTGTGCATAAGATATTTATGCGAATCCTTAAAAAACTTAAAAGTGTGTTTTTTTTTAAAGTAAAATTGCTATATTTGTCATTATTATAACTTTACTAATTGACTGTGTTTCATTGGTAGAGATTATGATTGTTAAATTTACCAGTAGCAAAAATAATATTTTTGTGCAGACTTATAATGAAAAATAAATACAAAAATTAAATTCTTTTAATACCCAATAAAAATGGCGGTACTTTTCCGTTTCGCCGGCGCAAATCTGGCCAAGCAGACTTTGTTGGCGACAACATACAATAGACACATAAAAAATGTTAATTCTAAGAATTTTTTTTTTTTATTTTGAAGGCATAAACATTTTAATATGGTTTTAAATTTTGTAAAAAGACAATAAATAAAGACAATAAATTTGTAAAAAGACATTAATTTAAGAATTTACTATGATTTCATGGTTCAAAATCCTGATTCGCCGGTTCGTATCACGTGACCCCAAGTAATCTCATCTCACGTAAACTACGCTACTAAAATCTAATTCGCTCAGTAATTATCTACATTAATTTCAAGTTAAATCTTCATTTGGAATAGAAGTTTAAATGCAAGAATTATTTCAATTCGTACGAATAGCTTACTCAGAAATTATGTAAAACCACAGTGCTTTACTTCGCTAGTGCATTCTCATTAGAATTGATGAATTTAACACTTGATTCCGCCTTCGGATGAGCGGTTTAATTGCATTCTAATTGACTTAATTACCGTGAATTGTCTTAGGGGATAAAATTTAAATATCGTGTAAAAATTCTATATTATTGTATGCCAGTATTGAAAGAAATAATCTGATAAGAAATGGCTTCAACTTGTTTTGAAACTGAGGCGTAAAAGGTTACCAGCGAAGATATTCCGTCTGGCATCAGTTAAACCATTATTGGCGACTTTATCGTTTGCGCCGGCAAAACGGAAAAGTACCAAAATGGCCAAGTTAATGTGAAATTATTTATAATTATGAAAATTTTAACTGCCATAAATTGAATTAAATATTTATAGCAGTAAAAGTAAAGTTGAAATGAGTAATCATTAGTATGAGAAAAAGATTAAAATTGTATAAATTCCTAATGTTTTTCATTTTTGGTTTTATTTATTGCTTATTAAGACTATAATTTAAATATGATTAAAATAGACACAGCAATGCATATTTATTAAATATGTGTCACTGTACTTTTATTTTCTAGAACTGAAGATGATATGACTACAAAATTAACTGCTTTAATTCAGCTCAATCAAGAAATTCAGATGCATGGTACTAGTGCTCCTTTAAAACATGTGATGGTATGCTTAATTTGGAATAATATTTTGTGACTTTATCTCCCTGTAAATAAAATTATTAATGTGAATTTTCTATCTTTAGAAAGTCTGGGATAACTTGCAAACTCATGTTGCACTATATATAAATAGTGATATGTCTGGTGTAAATATGGAAATGCAGGTAAAGAAATTTTTTAGTTTCATATATAAATTAAAAATTATGAATTACTTATAATTTTATATATTGTCCATAATTTATAGCTATATAATGATATATGAAAGAGTTCATTAGCCGAGAGTGTAGATGTATTACAGTCAAATACCGAAAATCCGTCGACCTGAAATCCACATTGCCTCTCAAAATATAAACATTCAGTTTATAGGTTCCGGAAACCGCAACATTGAGTACGAAATATCGAAGAAAAATACTTACAGAATAATGATGTCATAATTACCGATTAATGATGAGTCATAACAGAAATACCAAATTATTGAAATAAAAAAAGTTAAAAAAATAAGATAAAAGTTTTTCCCTCTAATCTCTGCATCAAGGTAAAAAAGCAGATGATTCACTCAACTCTTTATTAAGTTCACGATTCACGTTGTTGTATTTTCTGAGCTTTGTTATTTCACAAGATTGTTTAGTGCTGCCTTTTTTTTAATCCCGATATTTTGTGGATAAATTAAGAATATTTTAAATTTTAGCCCTTTTTAATACAATGACAGATAAGAAACACACTCATGATTTTACTGCTTGCAACGTTGAAAAACATAAACATGGTGCATTGACGGTAACGCAAAAAATGCAAAAGATGGAGGCAGCTGCTACTCCTCGATTTATAGCAGAATGGTATGGACTTGTGCCATGATTGTGTATGATATATGGAAAAATAAAGAAAAGCTTTTGAAATTTTACAGCAACAGTGATTCTAACACTGGAATCCGAAACCGTAAATCTTTGCTTGAGGCGAAATTGGCAAACCTCGATGCTGTGTACATATAATACAATGATTCCAGTTTATATATATATAATAATAATTTAATGCATATAATAAATTATTGCAATAATTTATTATATGCATTAAATTATTATTATATTTGTACAATTAAGTGTGGGTCTTTCAATGTGAATTGTTTATGAAAATCGTGGACCATATCTTCAAAGTTCAGAGCAAAAAGAGATCAGTAGTTCAACATTTATGTTCTGGATAATTAATTGGTTGGATTTAGCTTCCTATGTTGGGCGGCAGAAAAATATCTTCAGTGTTTTCTACATTTAAATCTTCAGATTTTTAGTCCATTTCATATTTTTTTTTAAATCTCATTGGCCTAAATTTCATACTTAAATTTAGCCCTTCAAAAATGCTGTTGTTATATTGCCGGTTACGATGGATTTACTATTCTATTTAAAAAAAGTTAACGCAAACAAAAACAAAAATATAATAAATAAAATATAAATAAAACAATAAATAAATAAAATTTTTTAAAGTTTTTTCTTTTTTAAAATTTATTTGTACGCGTGAAGAAAGGAAAAAAAATACACATGTCACCTTCAATTTGTAAAGGTTAATGTTGTTTTATATAGCTGAGCACTTGCAACTTCATTGGTAAAGTCCCAATATTATTAATCAGTTGTTTAGATGTCTTATCACCGGCAACTTTGACCGGGGGCGATAAGTTTCATATCCACGACAGCTCCAGTAAAACTGAAAATTCCTTTTCTAGTTTTAATGGAGACCTCAGAGGACTCAACCGAGGGTGTCCCATCCTTCTTCTACCACTAAATCTCGTGGTAGGACTTTCATTTCGGCGGTATTCTAAGTGTTTCTCATACTGCACAAATACTTTTTGACAGTTACCAGCAAGGATGACCACAGTCCTTACTTTTCCCCAAAAAGCCTTTTAGTGTTTAGTCCTCGTCGTAGATAGTGTCTGGTACTAACTACATACCTCCAAGAGAAGGATATCAGACCAGACGGCATTTATTTAAATTTTAGCAGTGCTGCGCCAACGAGATAAAGCCTGTTATATGAAGTCGGTGTGCTGCACAAACACTACGTAAACCCAAACGTTCTCCGAGATTCAAGGGCCACAGCGACTGAGCGGTTAAATCACTGAATACTGCTTGTTGGGTCCGGGGTTTGAATCCCTGCAAATGGTATGTTTGCATGGGCATTTTCGTAATATTACCCTCATGTAACATATATGTGGACTAGTTTCCCTTATCAAGTCCTCCACGAAGACATCCCTTCCTTTAAGCAGATAGCCCTCGAGTGCTTTGCTATAATCAAATAAATCATCTCAGGAATTTAAACCCTAACTCAGCAATGCTGCAGCCAGGAGCGGAAACCCCTATATAGATCAGAATGCCCCGAAATTCTAGAGGTAAAAATACAACCTCTTCCATTATTATTATTTATTTGCAAAACGCTTAGCCTAGCAGGTATTAGAATACTTTCGAAAATCAAATAAAATCAGCGAATGTAAATACTTTACTATCGAAGAAAGGTGCATTCGTAGTGATTTATGTGATAATTAGAAATTTGATGATATGTTTTCAGGAATGAATACAAATTTAGCTTGAGATGAAATACTTAGAGGTGACGCATATGCTGTTTCAAAATACAATTTCATTTTTAATGGCTTGTATGCATGTATTTAAGAAAATATTGGCATCTATTACTCTTTTCTTAAAGTAACACAATTTTCAATGGATACTTCAATGATCGTTAATGATTAATTACTTTTAAACCATTAATGACAAAATAGCCGTTATGTCGCAGCTATATGTAATTAATATGAAGCTTTTTTTCAGAGATCCTTCTCAATGCTGTCTCTCCCATTATTTCTGTTGATTTCTCTGATAATAATGGATATAAAAATCTATCCAAATATTTAAAAAGCTGATGAAATGATGGAAAAAATTTAAAAAAATAACAAGTTACGTATTGCAAGATGAGTTAATTATCAAATTATACTACAAATTATAAGTGTAATTCAAAATATTAGATTTTCCATATATTAAATACTCTTTTATAATAAGTACTTAATATTTCTTGTTGTTGTTTTACAATAAGTACTTACTACTTCTTGTTGCCGTTAATCCCACATATTTCACTTGGTTACATAAAATAATGAGATAGAAGCATGCTTCCTTTAATTGTATTAAAAGTAGCTGAGATTTATAGTTTTGTTTGTTTGATTATGTCAAAGCACGCGAGGGCTATCTGCGTAAAGAGAGGGTTGCTTTAGAAAAGGCTGTTGAAGGGAAATTGGTTAGTATTCAGGTAACACACAGTGAAAATGACAAAAACGCCCATCCCATTCGCCTGGAATCGGAACGCAGGTCAAACTACCAATGTTCAGCGATTCTACCGTTCGGCTGCTGAAATTATTAAAGGCAATAAACTGTAGTATTGTCATGTATTGTATTAAGTATAATGTCACCCGATAATATGATATTTGTAATTATAACTCTTCATGAAGGATGGTAGTAAATTAAATATATAATGTCGTATCATGATACAATTACACTATCTCAAGGAAGCGTATTGTATCATATCAGAGTTATCTGCGCCTGATTGAAAGGCCTTGATAATAAAAATGATTTAAATGAATTACTTTAAGTTTTTGTACAATTATTTTGTATAATAATTTAATTAAATATATCTAATATGCCTTATTTATTTTGCACTTTTAGTCCGAATATTATGCTTTATCTTTTCAGTCCTGAAATCCGCAAAATCCTAAAATCTGCACAACCTCTGGTCCCAAGCTTTGCGGATTTCTGGACTTCTACTGTATAAAATGGTCATAAAATTTGATTTGATTTAGAAAATTGCAACTAATTTATTTATGATTTTTAACTCATTTTATTCTATATTTATAAATAGTTAGTGAAGCCTTCTGGAAGGGGTATTGTGCAAAGATTAAAAGGAAAGCATGGTCGTTTCCGGGGAAATTTATCTGGAAAACGTGTGGAATTTACTGGTCGAACAGTTATTTCACCAGATCCAAATTTACCAATTGACCAAGTAAGGAAAAAATAATAGTAACATTGATAGTAATTCAGAAGTCAAACAACAAAAATCAGCGTTATATTTACCAAATTTTCACAGGACTAGTTTCGATGGTTTTACCGAACCACCATCTTCAGCTGCAAAACCGCAAATGAACCAGATAGGAAATAATGATTAGATAAGATAAGAAAGCCTGGACAAGAATAAGCAAGTGGCGCCATCTGTTGGTGAAACCAGAACTAAAACATAATTTCTTTAAAGGCCGAAGGCAAATTTGGATTGGAATTAGGATCGTTAACTAGAACAGAAAGATTTTTATGAATGTGAAATGCATCTAGAAAATCCAGTTCTCCAATGGAAGATGTTTTTTGAATAATTTTGGCAGCAGAAAAACTGAAAGTGTGGTTTTCGGACCAACAATGTTGAGCAACAGAAGACTTCTGTGTTTCCTTTTTTCTAACATATGCCTCATGTTCCTTGACGCGAAATTTTAAGGCTCTCTTAGTTTGGCCAGTGTAAATTAAACCACACTGGCAAGGAATCCTATAAATACCCCAGGAATTCATATCCGGAATGGGGTCCTTGAGTATGGAACTCGGAATTTTATTGATTGGAGAATAAACAACCCGAAAGTTAAATTTCTGCAAAATATGTGCAACTTTATAGCTAATTGATGGAAAGAAGGGAATGACAACAGAATTTTTATAATCTCCTAAAACAAGAGTGTGCCTTTTAGTGTGTTGAGATGAGAATTTTTTAACTGCTTGATTAATAATGTTGGGTGGAAAGCCCCTGTCAATAGCTATTGCTTTTAAATAATTTAGTTCTTCATCAAGGGCTAGTTTGGAGGAGCAAACTTGAAGAGCACGGAAAACATAGGAATAAAATGAAGTTAACTTTTGTTTAGTCGGATGACATGATTTAAAGTGTGGTGGAAGGCAAACCGATGAAGGTTTACGGTAAACCGTAGTACTGAAGTTGGATGTGTTACGTGTGACCAGAATGTCGAGAAACGGAAGAGAATTGCAAGTTTCAAGTTCAAAAGTGAACTGAATAGCAGGATCAATAGAATTCATAGTTGAAAGAACTTTATTTAAATCATCTTTATTACCTTCAAACAGAGTAAAAGTATCGTCTACGTAGCGGAACCATGCCGGGAAGTTTAAAGTTTCAAACAATTTTGATTCATAATAATGCATGTAGATATCAGCCAGGATGGGACTGAGGGGGCTTCCCATGGCTAATCCCTCAGTTTGCTTGTAATATTTATTTTGGAAAACAAAATGTGTTTGTTTCAAACACAGTTGAGTGAGAGAAATTAGCTCATCAATTTCGATGCAAGAGAAATGAAATGTGCGAAGTCTGGTTTCTAGACATCTTAATGCACCCTCCACTGGGACATTGGTGAATAATGATTTTACATCAAAAGAAACCATGAGTAAATTACTAGGAGAAATGTTTTTAACTTTTTTTACAAACTCTATTGAATTTTTTATGGTGTAAATGTTATTATCTAATAGAGTTGAAAATCTAGAAACTAAATATTTAGCTAATGGATACGAGGCAGTACCTAAATTTGATACAATAGGGCAGAAAGGAATACGACTTTTATGAATTTTGGGAAGAGCATATAATCTGGCATAATTCGCAACAGATGGGTCACTGTTACATCGATACTTACATCGATGGTGTCACTAAACTCTTAAACGAAGGACCATATAATCCGATCCCTAAAGATCCTTCACCTTCGGACTTGTCAAAAATAAAAACTGCGATCAAATCTTCGCAAATCATTTCAGGCAACTTAAAACATTCACTTATCCCATCTGTTGCGAATTGTGCCAGATTATATGCTCTTCCCAAAATTCATAAAAGTGGTATTCCTTTCCGCCCTATTGTATAAAATTTAGGTACTGCCTCGTATCCATTAGCTAAATATTTAGTTTCTAGATTTTCAACTCTATTAGACAATAAAATTTACACCATAAAAAATTCAATAGAGTTTGTAAAAAAAGTTAAAAACATTTCTCCTAGTAATTTACTCATGGTTTCTTTTGATGTAAAATCATTATTCACCAATGTCCCAGTGGAGGGTGCATTAAGATGTCTAGAAACCAGACTTCGCGAATTTCATTTCTCTTGCATCGAAATTGATGAGCTAATTTCTCTCACTCAACTGTGTTTGAAACAAACACATTTTGTTTTCCAAAATAAATATTACAAGCAAACTGAGGGATTAGCCATGGGAAGCCCCCTCAGTCCCATCCTGGCTGATATCTACATGCATTATTATGAATCAAAATTGTTTGAAACTTTAAACTTCCCGGCATGGTTCCGCTACGTAGACGATACTTTTACTCTGTTTGAAGGTAATAAAGATGATTTAAATAAAGTTCTTTCAACTATGAATTCTATTGATCCTGCTATTCAGTTCACTTTTGAACTTGAAACTTGCAATTCTCTTCCGTTTCTCGACATTCTGGTCACACGTAACACATCCAACTTCAGTACTACGGTTTACCGTAAACCTTCATCGGTTTGCCTTCCACCACACTTTAAATCATGTCATCCGACTAAACAAAAGTTAGCTTCATTTTATTCCTATGTTTTCCGTGCTCTTCAAGTTTGCTCCTCCAAACTAGCCCTTGATGAAGAACTAAATTATTTAAAAGTAATAGCTATTGACAGGGGCTTTCCACCCAACATTATTAATCAAGCAGTTAAAAAATTCTCATCTCAACACACTAAAAGGCACACTCTTGTTTTAGGAGATTATAAAAATTCTGTTGTCATTCCCTTCTTTCCATCAATTAGCTATAAAGTTGCATATATTTTGCAGAAATTTAACTTTCGGGTTGTTTATTCTCCCATCAATAAAATTCCGAGTTCCATACTCAAGGACCCCATTCCGGATATGAATTCCTGGGGTATTTATAGGATTCCTTGCCAGTGTGGTTTAATTTACAGTGGCGAAACTAAGAGAGCCTTAAAATTTCGCGTCAAGGAACATGAGGCATATGTTAGAAAAAAGGAAACACAGAAGTCTTCTGTTGCTCAACATTGTTGGTCCGAAAACCACACTTTCAGTTTTTCTGCTGCCAAAATTATTCAAAAAACATCTTCCATTGGAGAACTGGATTTTCTAGAGGCATTTCACATTCATAAAAATCTTTCTGTTCTAGTTAATGATCCTAATTCCAATCCAAATTTGCCTTCGGCCTTTAAAGAAATTATGTTTTAGTTCTGGTTTCACCAACAGATGGCACCACTTGCTTATTCTTGTCCAGGCTTTCTTATCTTATCTAATCATTATTTCCTATCTGGTTCATTTGCGGTTTTGCAGCTGAAGATGGTGGTTCGGTAAAACCATCGAAACTAGTCCTGTGAAAATTTGGTAAATATAACGCTGATTTTTGTTGTTTGACTTCTGAATTAGTATTTAGTCGGCGTGTTATTGTGTCTTAAACATTGATAGTATTTTTAATGTTGGATATGTTTATTTTTTAAGTAACTCTTCTTTTTTTTTCCATTTTTATGAGCTTTTTTTTTTTAATCTTATTTTTGTCATTTCAAACAGGTTGGAATTCCTGAACATGTAGCAAAAATTTTGACATATCCTGAAATGGTAAAAACATTTAAATGCTTTTAATTTTTTAATATTTCAACAAAATCCATTAATTTTTCATCTCTTACTGTTCATCCATCTTTAAAGACAATCTTTTGATGTTTTTACTTTAGGTAACAAAGCATAACATGAAGCGATTGAAAGCATTAATCTTGAATGGTGGCTATAAACATCCAGGAGCAAATTTTTATATTGAACGTAACACTAAAATGAAAAGGTATATTTGTTTTCTTTTTTATATTAATTTACTAGATAGGTAGTTTATTATTTCAAAGCCCTTGAGAGATCTGCTTTAGGAAGGGTACCTTTGTAGATAACTTAGGTGGTGTATTGCAAGGGAACTTCCGAGATGGAAAGTAATCAGACCAGCGGTCTTTTAAATATTTATTTTAATAAGTTAAATAAAGATGTCTGGGTTAAATAACAGTAAATCTACAGAATAAACAGTACAGCTACAGAATAAACAGACAAAATCTTCCGTGTGATACGGATCACACAATCCTTTGGTGCGGATCTCACAATCACTTGACGCGACTTACCTACAGCATCTTTTTTGACAAAAGCCTCTTCAATTTCTTTTACATTATTGTCACAAGGAAACCACACAAGGGGGTGTCCTTAATGAGTTTTCTTTGTTGGCTACCTTCCGGTCATTTAGAGGACACTTGGTGTTAGTTCCCATGAGAACAGGAAGTCCTCTAACTTCAAACTGACGTTCCATCAAACCTGAGGATCCTTACAACCCCTTCCCTCCCTGGGGGCAGGGGATTTGCCAAATTCCATTATCTCTTGCTTAATTATCACTGCTAGATACACGTAAAGTCAGCTCTAAATAATGAATATAAACACAAAATTTTATGCTATGCTGGGTTAAGTATCACAGAAAGAACAAAATAGGAACTTGTATTGAGGCCAGTATAAAACACATAACCAGATACTAAAACTAACTTAATTACACACATGCAAAATAGCATTTTACAGTTTTCTGCATACATGTATTATGCAATATGCTTTTTTTTAAAAAATTCTAATATTGATTATACATTTATCCAAGCTGAAAAGGAAAGCATTGAGAATATTTGATTATCAGTTTCTGAAAAATCCCTCTGCAGAGACCCGAAACTTGATCCGGAAACCTGAAAACCAGAACTATTGCACTTAACAACCTCAAAATAATCATACATATTTGATATGGCATTAGCATCAAAAAGAACCACTTCATTCTAAGTTTGATTTACATCATTTATGAAATAATTACAATCAATCCCTTTAGGCATCTCAGCACATGTATAGTCTCAGTATAATGGATCTTTCTGTTTTCCCTGGTAAACTTACAATACATTTTGTTTTGGACAAACCATTTCTGAAATTTTAGACTTGGTCAAACTTACCGAGAATCTGGTTGGTACAATGTCAAACCTTTCATAACCAAAGTTTCTTGATCATGCTGAATTTCTTTAGAAATTCTTATTCTGGTAGAATTGTTCAGTAAAGCATCCACCCCAGTAATAGAAGTGATATCATCTATTGGAATCATCTCCAGATATTTTCAGGATAAACAAGCTGTGGATAATATATTTTTCTTCCCCATAGGTGTGGCGGGCAAGGGTCCACATGTATATAATTTTATTTCTTGGACTGCTTCAGGAGTGACCAATGATTTCCGACTATTTATCAGGTCATTTATTAGCACTCTATTTCTTGTTAGTCCAAAGGGATTTGAATCCCGAAGGACTATTAGTTTCGTTTTGGCATTTTGCGTCGGACTCATAAATGTCGGTTCACTTTTCAAACTGTTGCCACAAAATGTTAGAGTCCTGCATTATATTTGAAGAAATTAAATAATGAAAAATCTGCATAAATGTATGTATATTTCTCGTATTGTGATAAAACAACGGTACATAGAGTTATCGAATTTTGAATAACGTAATCCTCCAACGAATATGAGCATGTGGAAGACCAAATTTGAAATTTGAAATTTGTTTTATGATCGATTTCCTATTTTTTAAAACTTTGACGAATTTTTGATTAACAAACTCAAGGATTTCAAAGCGAGCAATGGCAACGTTGTGCAGAAAAAACATTTTTATCTCCAGCGCGTGAGTCTCTGTATCGGAAATTCTAAAGATATGCTCGTTTTAAAGCTATTTTGCGATATTGCTGTTGCACTGGATCTTATGGTTTAAGTGCGAGGAACATGATATTTAATAAAGAAAGGTAACACACAAAATGTTAAAAAACGCACCTTTGGACGTAATTTAAAATCTGAAACATTTCAGATTTTTTTTTTTTTTAGATAATTGTTTCTTAAGGGAAAACTTTGAGGGTTTAAACAGGTTAAAAAAAATCGATGTTTTCATATCAGTACTTTCTCTTTGTAAGTGAGAGTTTTGAGTTGTATTTAATGAATGAAAAGATATACGTTCATTCACCTTTGTGTTGCAGATCAGGTTTTCTTTAAGAAAGCTAGCTCTGCCTTTCAGGAGCAGAATTCCTGGTGAAGGTCTGATTGCCTCCTTAACAGAGGGTGAAATTTTCCCATTAGGTATGCACCTGCCATCTTCACTTCTTTCATTTTGCTCATTTTCAGTTTCGGTACTATCAGTTTCGCGGTTTCTTTGATATCGACTCTTGTGCATCGGTTCTTGACAAAAGACTCCTTCATTTTGATTTCCTGCTAATTTTTCTGCAGTTTGATTTCTGAGTAAATAGTGGCTGATTTCCAAACTTTTCCTATCGACTGCGGCTTGTAACTTTAACCTCATTAATTCAAAATCTTTTCTTCTCTCCTAATTTTATCTTGCCGCTCTTCTTTTTACCTTCTAATTATATCTTGTCTCTCCTTTTTTGCCCTCTCAAGCCTCATTGAAGTGAAATTTTCCAACAGACTTTTCACAAGTTTAGGCTTCATTTCTCATAATCAGCTCTATTAGAGGCAATATCCTAATCTCAGGTCTGACCTCTTCCCTTAACTCTTCAGCCAAGGATTCGTTTTTAACTTTTGCTAAGAATGCCATGATATAAGCCCAAATAATGATAGCAATCAAACAACTTTAGCTCCCTCTTTCTCTCTCTCTCTATAAAATTGTTTTAAACTACTAGCAGTTTCAAATATGAGAAGTAAAATTTAACCCTTAAATTTACACTACAATATGCACTTTATGCATTCAAATATAATTTGTCTACTTGAGGACTTATGATACTGCAAATAATATTAACCTTTACATTCAATTGTGTAAAACTCAAATGCCTATTATAATACAACATACTTTCATCAAAATTTTCGAGGTATATTAGAGTATGCATTCAAAGGTAAATTAAATTTAAAAACATATATATTTATGCTCATAACTAAACATTAATATAACAACAGTTAAAACATAATATGCTGGGGATTTCTAGCTTTTCCCTTTTACACTTCAACAGAAAATGTTTTTCAGTTCTTACACAACTAATGTTCCATACACACTGTAATGGAAAATTCTTACATTTAAAACATTCAAGATGTCTTAGAAATGAAATGTCAGTACACATTTAGTTACATAAGCTTAATTTCAGCACAACACATTAACATTTTGGATATCAAAAGATCTGTTAACAAAGATTCAAATTCTAAAATTTATGCTTTCTTATTGCAAACATAAAACCAAAACAATGCATTTCTTTAAGCTTTACAGAGAACCATGTCAACTTAAAACAGTTATGTGAACTTGTATAAATTAAATTACAGAAATACTTAAATTACTTTACTGCCTCAATATAAAAATGCAAGGTACTTATCCACCTGGATTTGTAGACTTGATGCACAGGTTGATGCCTGGAAAAGGAGGATGCTGTGACAATTTAAGATTTTTATGGACGCTGATGATCCAGACATTTATATCACTTTTATCACAACACACTCCAAACTTCATAATCCTTCACTATTTGGACACTGATTTTTCCACGAGAGGCTGATGATTTTTGGACATTGACTGTCCCGCAAACTTCTTGCTGAACTGGATTTTTGGAACCTGATGGTCCACTACTAAAATGGATGATTTTTTTAACACTTTCTTGCACAGAAATATTTTTAGACATGAGGCAGTTGGACCAAATTAGACGACGATTCTCCCACAAACTTGAGCTGAATTTCAGAACCTGGTGGTCTGTAATATCTGCAAAATACTGATGATATTTAGACAATGACTGTCCCACAAACTTGAACTGAATTTCAGAACCTGGCAGTCTGTAATATCTGCAAAATACTGATGATATTTGTAGAATGACTGTCCCTCAAACTTAAGCTGAATACAGGAGACTCATTAATTTTATATTTACTATGTGTGCTGTTTTTAAGGTTTATCATTTTTGAAAATTTTCTTTTCAGAAAAAGATAAAAAACTTAACATCTGTTGAATAAGATCTTTTGAAAGCCAGTCTGCCATCAAGCTTTGAATTTCTGGAAAAAATACTCGTCTTAATATTAAGGTTTAATACATTTTCATACTGAACTTTGAAAGAAACCCAGTCAATCTTAACTGAATATATGATAAACTGTAAACCTCAAAGCAGAAACTCGCCTTTGTCTTAACTAAACCATACATTACGCCAATTTAAAAGTAAACAACAAAGCTCTTGCATTAATCATTGCATGCAGTAGTGCAACCACATGCAACTAGACAAAATTTACCTAGTCTGGTACAGAGTAAAAGAAAAGAAGGGGAAGAGAGAAGTTCCCTTTACCTGTGTGAACTATTTCATCTTCTGATGCTGTATGCTTTATAACAAGCAGCCTTTTAAGGACAGAGAGAAGAAGCTTAATGCATAACTCATTTTGTTTTAAATTCCTGATGCTATTAGGGGAAAATCTATGATTCATTGTTAAGCTGCATAATTACACTAATTAATGAAATGTTATTTCTTTTCCCCAATTTTAAATTCATAGATGGGCATCTGATGCTCTGAGATAACACTTTTGATGTAAGCTAATTGCAATCAGCTATCTTTTTGTTAACCTTTTATTGTAGGAAAATAGAAAATAATTTTTATTTTACAGCAATAAACTTATTTATATTTTTTTAACTGCATAAACTTTTTTAAAATAAAGTAAATGAAAAAGTGAAATTTTCTCAGTTGCATTTATACACAAAATATATATTTTGGGTCTAGAAGAGAATGGTAACCCCAGTAGTTGAGTTTTTATGATGAGTGAGTATCCAGCTCAATTATGTTTTTTTTTTTTTTTTTTTTTTTTTTTTTTTTTTTTTTTAGTATCCGGTGGGCTGTAATCTTATTTAATCAAAATATCAGGCATTCGGTTATATTTATTTAAGTGTAATGTAAATAATATTGATTTTAGTAACTACAGGAAAATGAAATGTATAAATTTTTCTAGTGATCTGAATTATGCAAACAGGCAGCGAATTGCTGATAATTTGAAAGTGAGTGTCATTCATATATTCTTCCAAATTATTATTAAATTAATTAAATTAGATATGAGAAATCAATTAAACTAGCACTTTTAAGTCTTATGTTCCTCATTAATTTGTTTTGTAGCAAATTTTTTTCTATTTTATTTTCTTAAAACATTATATCTCAGTTTCTGTGTTAAATACAGGGTGGTGTGTATTGTATCTCAAAGTTTGATTTGACAGATTTAACTAAGCCTTTTGCAAGCAGACTATTACATATACTCAGTGTTATTTTGCACTTCATAATTTCTTGGAATAATGAAAATTGTCAGAATTCAGTTTGTGCATACAATTAGGTACCAATAGGATGCCAGAACTGCAAGTACACATATGGCTGTTCTTCGGAGGACACTTCCAAATTATCTGATATGCTGTTTTAATGATTTGAAAGTTGGTGGGATACAATTAGGTTCCATTAGGATGGCACAAATGCAAGTATGGTTGTGCTTTCCGAAGACACTTCAAATTGTCTGAGGTACTGTTTTGATGATTCAAAGGTTGGCGAATACAAATAGGCTTCAATAGGATGGCACAAGTGCAAGTATGGCTGTACTTTTTTGGAGGACTCTTCCAAATAGTCTGATATGCTGTTTTGATGACCAGACTTTACCATCCCTCTCCCTAGATATCAAAGCTCATAATTACTTCCTTTGGGGTATCTGAAGAAAATTCAAGGTATTTTCTTCCTCTCAAGGGTAGAAAACCCCTCAAGGTTTCTCTAATAACACCGCATGCCTTCGTGGTGTTATTAGAAAGCACATTTGGCCAGCAGTCAGAAGATCCGAAATTCGACTCTCAAAGAAGACATAGCTGATTTTCTCATGTTCCCTGTTTAAAAATATTCTAAACAGACTGTACAATGGTATTCAAACTAAAAAGGCGGTGGACAGTAAATTTTCACCTCCAGGATTTGGCAATTGGGTCCCTTCCTCCTGAGTCACTCTTAAAGTGGGGAGCATATAAGGTATTTTCTCTCTCTTCATCATGTGCTTTCATGATGTAATTGGAAAGCAGTCAGAAGGTCTAGAATTTGCTTCCTGTGAGAGCAGAGTACATTTTTCATGTCTTCCGCTTCTGAAAAACCTAATGACTCACAAAGAGACTTTTTACACATCATTTGAAGAGGATTTAAGAAATGAAAGCTGCCTTTAACTGCACAATACAGTAGTGTCCTGCAAACTCATTTTCCAATATCTCGAAATTCTGTATAACTCAACAACTTTTAAGGAACTTTTTTAAGATATCTCTAGGCCAAACAGAGCAAATATTACATACAGTACATACACTGGTTATCATAAATTAAAGAAAAATCACAAAAATCACAATTACTGAAAAAGTTACATGTAGAATTTTATGAAACCCAGAATATACAACACATAGTAAGGTATCAAATAACATAAAAAGAAATTACCAGACAATTATGGTAGTATAGAAATTAGCACATGTATAAAATGAACAAATCGAAGATGTCAGTTTGCTATAGTAAAAGTACCTTCAATATGAAATAAAATCGCCTCTAGAAGCAATACAGCACATTCAGTGATGTGTGATGCTTTCAATTATGCGGTCTATCAGTTCCATAGGAAATGAGAGCCATCGCTCTTGCAAAACAGTTACAAGCGCGGCAAGGGTCTAAGGGGGTGGATTGAGAGCAGCTAGACGTCTCCCTAAAGCATCCCAAACGTGCTCGATAGGATTCAACTCCGGGGATCGAGCTGGCCACTCCGTGTGCATAATTGTTGCCTGTTGAAGATAATCGTTTACAATGCGAGCCCTGTGTGGTCTTGCATTGTTGTCCTATAACAGGAAAGCATCACCTATTGCCCCGGCATATGGGCACACATAAGCATCAAGGATGTCATCTCTATAAACATGAGCATTCACGGTTTCCCTTGGAAAAACATGGAAGTCTGTGCATCCACCCGAAGAGATGCCACCCCAAACACAGACACTGCCTCTTCCGTATGCATCTCTTTCATGGATATTTGACAGATGATAACGGGTTCCAGGCTCTCTCCATATCAAATAACACCTATTATCGCTTTCTAGAATAAACCTGAACTCATCCGTAAAGAGAATAGCCCTCCATTGCTCAGGCGTCCAGTGGACATGTTGTTGTGTCTGCTGCAAACGGTCCCGCCTATGGCGTGACTTAAGCGGCACGCAAATGGTTGTTCGCCTCGCATACAGACCACCTTCATGAAGCCTTCTACGCACACCACTTCTTTGCACACCGACCTCCTGGTGGCTGCAGCAAGGGAGGATCTAAGAATAATCGGAGTAGCGGTTCTATTCGTGAGTGGACATAATATCAAATATCAGTTATCGGCACTCATTGTAGCAGTTGGCCGTCCTTGGCTGAACCTCCTAGGTGCCAAATCTGTGATTTGAAATAGCCTCCAAAGTCTATGAACCACAGAAGAACTCACATTTAGCCATCTGGCCACTTCTGTTTGACTTTGTCCTGCCTCTAGTCTCCCAATGGCTCTCTATCGTAGTTCTGCAGGCAAATAATGCCTGGAGGTCATTGTTACGAATTGGCTATCTCATATTTCTGATGTCGCTATCACAGTAAATATGTGGGCTTGCTCTCAAACATGGACTTTTTATGCTCCTCACAGATGACGCATTCCGAGTTCAGCGCCACTAACTTGCATATTGGAGTTTTACTCAGCTACTCTTACTTGGCAGCATATTCAAATTTTACACGGTTTGGCTTATTTTTGAGGGAGTTATCGCTATTTTTGTGATTTTTTCCTTAATTTTTTATAACCTGTGTATAATTATTATTTATATGTGTGTCTTTCCTGTTCTGTGTTCTTTGAGTGTTCTTTTTCTGTAATTTTTGCATTGTGCCATTACTTCTTGGAACTGTCTAACAAATTTCAAGATGTGTTGTAATACTTAAAACACTGTTTGTTTCTATCAAAGATATGGAGAAAATCTGGTAGTGGCTGGCCACTGGCTAAAATTCCTTTCTGTTGCTGCAAAATGTTAAAAAACTTGTCTGAAGTTATGTGACTGCATCTTATTGGAAACTGAACTCGCACCAGTTCATTACAGGTATCGTTCTTCAGTTCATATCGAGACGTACAAGTGTTACATATGTCATAATTAAAATGTCGTTCAAAAGAAAACAAAACAAACTAAAATGACAAGGGAAATGAAACTAGATGCCTTAAAGAGACTGGCTAAAGGGGAAAATGTTAACAAAATTACCATGGATTTAGGTGTTGACAGACTACTTTGATAAGGGGGAAAATGAAGAGTTCTGAAATCGAGTCTTGGTGTGTGAAAAGAGCATGTACAAATAGTTAAAGGAAAGAAAAAGTATGAAAGGTGGTGAATATGAAAGAGTGAGCGAGGAGCTTTATTTGTGATTCAGGCAGCAAATGGAACAGGAAGCATTTATTTGAGGACCAATTTTACAAGACAAATCCGTAAAATCTTATGATGAATTTCAAGGAGAGCCTAGATATTTACTGCTAGTGCTGGCTGGCTCAAGAATGTGGTACCACCGCCCACAGATCAGTGGGCAAGAGTAGATTTTTTAAAATTCATTTACAGTACAAAGTCTGTAATTCGGTCTCGTCGGGACTTCAGTGATTCCGGATTAAGGGTTTTTCCAGATTATAGATCATCAATTTAAATCTGGTAAGATGGCATGCAGAAATTATACAGTTAAAAATATGAAACCGTAATTTAGGAAATAAAGAGCAATTATGATCTAAAGGGTATCAAATTTTACAAAAAAAAAAAGCTTAATATTTATTTGTTTACTTAATTAAACATTTCTTTCAACGCGCACATACGTAAAGGATACAAAAAAAAAAAAAAAAAAAAAGTTTGTGGCTTTGACCCCCGGATTATGGATTATTCCGGATAATGGACGTCCGGATTACAGATTTTGTACTGTATTACTTGTCTCTATGATCATAATTTTTTATTTTATAGAATTTTTTAGTTAAAACATAATAAACATAATATCGCTCGCATCAAAGGGATAAATAGTTCTGAGTTCTGAAAAATCCACCCTTATTCCATAAAACTTGACTTTTCGGAAACTCAACAGTCTCTCAGTCCACATTATGTCAAGTTTGTAGGGCTCTACTGTGCTTGCTTTTCCACTGAAGATGCTGAGATTGAGAAGATGCTTTGAAAATATTGTAATTTAAATGCCCTCCAGATGGAGGGCATTTAAATTACAATATTTTCAAAGTTTACTTCCGTCTTTATTGTCCATGTTATGCACTACAGTAAATGCTTGTGTGTATGCAGTAAATGCTTGTGAGTTTCATAATCACATAAAGCTATTTTAAGCACTCAATATCTGTCTGTCGTTATTTAACTTGATAGATACACTATGGGCCTCCCTGTAGTTCTGAGATGATATAAATTACAATTTTAGCAATTTACTGAGGAACCATAGAATTTCTTTCTCCTGTGGTATAATTTGAGTAGATAACTTGAAATTCAATGTGCTTTCAGTGTGGTGATATCGTAGAACGACACATGCTCGATGGTGATGTTGTGTTATTCAATCGACAGCCATCTCTGCATAAGCTCAGCATTATGGCCCATAAGGTAATATCAGCTTTACATATTATTTTAAGCTATACATAGATATGTTTTTATTTTTTACATATTATTTAAATAAAATAATAATATCAAATCTTTTTTGTGTTCTGCTCATGTAGTATGATGCAGTGGTATTCTAGTAGTCTGCAAATATCTGTAATGTATGTTTAGTTTTTTAATGTAAACAAACAAAATTAAAAATTTTAGAATATCTTTTCTTATAAGTGAATGAAAATAAACTTTTTCAATAAAATGCATTATATTTATAACATAATTTGAATGAAGAAGGGAATTTACTTTATTATTGAAATTATTTAGCATTTTCTGCATCTATAGCACTCTTTTTTAAGATAATGAATGGGTATTTGACTGGAATGAATTTTGGCAAACTTTTTTTTTGTGTAAAATGAATTCTGTCTTTTAGGTGCTTATTTCTGTTATATTTTATTATTAATTTTCAGTTTATGGGATTGATTAATATTAAATTTGTGTACCAAGAATTTACCTACAACCTTTCACACATTGCATTCAAACTTAAATACACTTTGTAGCTGGTTTGTTTACATCCTATGCAATGAGCACACCTGTTTATATCGCAGAAAATAAGAATAGATTCTGAATAATACTTGTAAAGATTTTGTTCCATTGCAATTAGAAATGAAAAGGGGCTAAA
The DNA here is from genome assembly GCF_044657685.1 of Stegodyphus dumicola. Taxonomy (NCBI): domain Eukaryota; kingdom Metazoa; phylum Arthropoda; class Arachnida; order Araneae; family Eresidae; genus Stegodyphus; species Stegodyphus dumicola. The sequence continues at coordinate 171,414,203 of NC_140776.1, forward strand.
GAACAATGTTCTATGAATAACGCATAGGCAGACAATAATGACAGAATTAACCTAGGAATTCTGTTTAGCAAAACACATATTGTTAGATTACATTAATTGTAACCAATGCATTAATTTATGTTTTCTTTCATTTAAGACTATGAAAATTACTTTGAAAGCTATTTTGATGGAGCTGTGCAATTTTTTAATACATTTTTTTTATACTTTATACAAATACTTCTTTAAAAAAAAAAAAAAAAGAGGAAATATCTCTTCGCTGCATTTTCCCCCTTGCATTGGCATTTTCTTTGCATGCAGTTACATTTAAAAATTATAGTAACTTTATATTCAGTAAAAGTATTTCTTAAGGTGTGAGCGCATTTAAGTTAGTTATTTATGTACAGAAATCCATATTTAATGCAAGAATTAGAAAAGCAGAAATGTTATCAAAACCCAGAAAGATACAAACTGTAATTTTTAAAATTCATTAATCTGCACAACCCTTGGTTCAGAAGTGTCTAGATTACTGGAATTCTACTGTATGGTAATTTGTTCTTGTAACATATATTTGTTGTTTTATCAGTTTTAAATTGTTTTGTAGGCAAAAATTGTGCCCACTCGAACATTTCGATTTAATGAATGTGTTTGCACTCCATACAATGCCGATTTTGATGGGGATGAAATGAATATTCATTTGCCACAAACAGAGGAAGCTAGAGCTGAAGCTTTAATCTTAATGGGGGTAAGATCATTTAGGATTAAAAAAAGTTATTTTTCTTCTAAATTTATTTTTGCCAAATGTTTTTAAATATTAAATTTTTAAATATCTTTTTAGGTGCAATCAAATTTAGTTACTCCTCGAAATGGAGATCCATTGGTCGCTGCAATTCAAGATTTTATCACAGGTTGATTTTTGATTACTTTTTATTACCGAGAAGTTATAAGTTTAAACTATTACTGAGAAGTTATAGACTGTATGTTATAGACAGAGAAAGTATGTTGCGGAATCTTAATATGGCAGCAGCATTGCTATTGAATAGTAAAGTAATCATAAATAAAATTTTGTGAATGATAACAATAAACCTATCAAGATAATAAATAACCCACACTTTTATTAAAATTTACCATCTAGTAGTATATTTCAAGTTGATTTTATTATATAATGTGCAGTAGGATGTTTCACTGGTTTTATTCTTCAGTTGTTTTTAATTTTTTTTTTTTTTTTTTTTTTTTTTTTTGTGAAGAAAAAGAAAAGGAGGAAAAGCTCTTATAACTTTTTTTCATACATTGCATCCTACGTATGTTTAATCTGCTTTTATTTTCCAAGGTGAATAAATCCATAGTTGCTGTTTACTTGCAAAGTTTAAATTTCTTTTTTGATATTTATTTTAAATTTAGGTTTCATTATTATTTTTCCTGATCCTTAAATTCAAAATTTTAAAAGAAGGAGTTATTCTGTGTTTAGTTATCTGACTTCTCTGATGAAAAATTACATTCCATGCATATAGAATTGATCTAAAAGAAAGAAGCACATTCAAAGTTTCATAGAAACAAGAGTTCTATTAACATAGTTAGGTTAAGTTATTTAAATATTGCAAAGCACACAAGGGATATCTGAAATGTTTACGTGGTTAGAAGAATATGGAGTATGTATAGCTAAGTTATAAATTTCTATGTGTGATCATTTTATATATCCTTTTCCTTGTGTGATATCAATGCGAGAGTCAAGTTTTCTTCTCAAATGTATCTCAGCATGGTTATGTTAATAGCTGCAGTAGCTCTTAATGTGTATTGCGTAAGCTCTTCCAGATTTATAGAAAGGAGAAAAACAAAAATTTGGTCCTTAATGTATCCCCTTAAGAAGAAACTGCACTGTGTTGAATCCGATTTCTTGGTGGCCAATATGCCAGGGCCATGTTCTAGTCTTTTCCACAGCCATTCCAGTGCTGAGGTAGATTTTTGTTCATATTATATTGTAAAGCAACATTATGCAACAGTAACATCATTTGTTTTGTATATTCACAGAAAAACAATTTTTTTCTTGCCTGATTAGTGGCCATCTTGCTCGACTGACATCAAGAGCATTCTCGATGTTGACATCATGAAAAAAATTACAGGCTGAGATTCATTAGAAAAGATTTACTTTTTTTAAGCTAAGTCTTTATTAATTCTCAGATGTGTGTAATCCATGCTCAATTTTAAATGTAAACAAATAAAACTTCAGTTTTCAGAAAAATTCAGTATGGCAAATTCAACAGTACTCCCCTTAATGTAAGGAAATAAGTTTTAACAAAAACACATTGTATTGATAACATATTTTAGTTGAAGAAGTAAATATATTTTTTGTGGAAGTTATTTAGCAATTTTTGTATCCGCATCAACATTTTTTAAAGTAACACATTGTGAACCTCTAAATTTTTTGTGTTGGATAAAATTCTAATTTTGATTGCATATTCCACTGTCCCTGATTATTAACTATAAGTATATGCTGCATTAATTTTGAAATTGTATGGCATGGATCAAGAACTTATTTGTCTGCAATTTTTCAAATGTTGCATAACTCGTAATGTATTATGAAGCTGGTTTGTATACAGTCCAAATGAGCAATCATGTTTACATTGGTGGCAAATAAGACTAGAATGCTTAAAAGAAACACTTGTGAAGACTTTTCTTCCACCAAAAATGTATAACATGATAAAGGTAAAGTTTTTCTTTTTGTAAATCCAAAACTACAATTTGTAGCACTCTTTCGTTGTATTGTTAATCCTATTGTGCATGTGTGGAAGGTAATTACCAAAATAGCATAGGAATTCAATAGAGGGGGGAACCTTACTATGATTTATACCTTTATATTTATTATATGCTTATTGTATGCTTATTGTTTGCAATATCTGAAAACCTTTAAAATTCATGGCTGTCATCATAAAATTTAGCTATCGTTCACTGTACATATTTGGCTATGTATCATGAGATTTGAGACTAATGACTAGTTGTTCTGCTAAATTTTATTTTGCTTCTATCGCACACAGAGACAATTTAACTTGAATTCTATTAGTTATTTATTATATGTAAATCTATTTTTTGCATATGCTTAAGGCTTATCCAAGTCCTGAATAAATAAATTCCCATATATATTTAAGGCTTATTGAGGGCAGGCGCTAGATATCTTACCGCCTGATGCAGTCTCTGGTGGTTCTAAATTCTGCTACCAAGTGCCTTTCTTTGCCTCCCCTAAATTCTACCGCCTAGTGCGCCAATATGAGCCCTGGTGCTGGTTCTGGGTTAACATGAAGTTATTCTTTATTCAAATAGCACTAAATTTAACCTTTTGGCCTATGAGTATCATTAACAAAATCTATTTTTAGGCTATGGAAAAAATATTTGTTAAATTTTTTTCTTGTCAGTATTTCTTAGCACATTTAACTTAAATCTGTAATCATCGCCAAGCGTAATGCCAACATAAAAAGTTCCCACACTTTTTATTATTCAATTACTAACGTAAAAAAATTGTTTAAGCATTGCTACATGACTCATTACTCAAGTTGTCATGTGTTAATAAAACATGTGGTGATGAAATCAAAATGTACTAAATAATGATTCTCCAGGTTGGGCACCTGGGATATAAAATATTACTAGATGTAAAATCAACAATGTATCTATGTAGAATGGTTCGATTTGATATGTATGCCAAGCAGATACGCTAAGCAACGAAGCCAACTTATTGATCTTACAAATTTATGTTAAATGATTGTTTCTTCAATAACGAGGTATTTTATTTAGTGCCAAAGTGTAATTAAGAATCAGTATTCTCCACGTTTTATTATGTGCAGAGGGGGGGGTGAAATCAAATGCACATGCTTAAAGCATACAAAAAAAATGAAATTATGAAAAGCTAGTGGTAGCTTTGCTGTCCGGATTTTCGATTATTCCAGATATTGTACGCCCTGATCTTGGACTTTACTGTACATAAATCCAATTATTCATAGGATATATTTAAATTTTCTATTTGTAGTGTGTCTATTTACTGGAATTTATTAATGCATAATGGTTTCTGGAGTAAATATCAGTAGTATAAAGATGTGTACTTTCATTATATAGATGATGACAGTAACATAGTACTGTCATTTAATATAACTGTTCAATTTTATATTTTTAGGAGCCTTTCTTTTGACTCAAAAAGATACATTTTTTACAAGAGAAGAAGCACAGCAGATAATTGCTAGTATTCTTTCAAATGAAGATAGGCTGATGAGAATAGACTTACCGCCACCAGCACTTATAAAGGTGAAGCAATATAAATATTTTGTATGTTTGCAATGGGCATAATACCAGGGTTCTAAATTCAAGAGGGCATCTAAATATCATGGTTCAGTTTTCTTCTGAAGAAACTTTTCTTCTAGATCAGTGGAAAAAAACTAAAAGAAATTAGCAGTGATGAATTTTCAGAGTTGCTAAAGGGGTTAAATTTTTTCCAAAAAAATGAATTTATTATTTTTGCAAAAAATGCAAAATAATTTGGAAAATATAATTTCCTTATATTTGGACTAAAATGGAATTTGGAAAAAATTATTTTATTATTTCTGTAATAAATTGTGAAATAATTAATTTTTCTGAAAATTTTTATGTTTGAGTTCTTATTTATTTAATAATATGATACTTTATTGAACTGCTTTTCTCTCAAACACATGGTTCCAATAAGAGAATTGCACGCTTCGTTATATTGTATGCAGTTTATAAAGTTTTGCATGTACCATTCAGATCCTTTCAAGCTGTCATTGAAGTTGAGCAGGCAGATTAGGGCAGATTTTCTCTTCTTTTGGATTTATCCATTTAAATTATGGAATAAATTATTGCAGCAGCAAAAAGATTTCTTTTTTATTGCGGTATGTTACACTCTGATAATCCTGCTGCAGATTCAGTATTATGATAATAAACTGTCTTATTTTCTGATATTTTAAAATAAATCTGCCAATTCCCTATTCTTGTTTGTAAGATTTTTCTCCCTCCTTATTGCATGCTTTTGTGGTGTAATTGGAAAGCACATCTGGTTAGCAATCAGAAAGTCTGGAGCACAAGTTCCAGAAAGGGCACTGCACATTTTTCACATTTCTTGCTTTAGCAAAACCTAATGACTCTGCACGTTTTAGTTATGAACTGACATTTACCCACACAAGCTCACAGATGTCAAAACCCACACAAGCTCACAGATGTGAAAGCATTTTTCACAAAATTATGTGGATAGACACATGCTTACACCATTGAAGTTATTGGCAGACATGCCTATGCTAAATGTACATATAATGAAAATACTTAAAATGATATATAATATCATGATGTTATATATAAATAAAAATAATATGAAATAATTAATCAATCTCTTCCAACCAGTTTTCTCCACCATGGAAGAATCTTACTAACCCTGCTAAGAATATAGTTTTCCCAAAATCTTATTTTATCCTGATGCTATTTGCAATATTTTAAATCTTGTATGGTAAAATGTATCATTTTTGAAGTTATATGAATTAAATAATGTATTGGGTCATCCAGAACGTTCTGCGGTTTTTCAGATCAAAGTGTATTTTTTCTGATTATTTTGTTACTGCTGATAAATAGTGACTGTAATTGAAGTAAATGTTTAAATATGTTTTTTTTTTTTTCTCCTCACATGTAATTCTTGCATGCATTGTAGCATAATTTTTGTTTCAGTGCAGTGCTAAGAATGGAGAACCAAGAAGCTCATTTTCATTATATTATGCTCTTTTATTAAAAAAAAAAAAAAAAAAAAAAAAAAAAAAAAAAAAAAAAACTGCTTGTCAGATTGCCTGTAAAATTTATGCTATATGTGGACAAAGTGTTGTTTCTGATGGCACAGTTCAAAGGTGGTTTGCGAAATTTAAGCATGGAAATTGTGGCCATGAAGATGATATTCCCGCTCTTTATGACCATCCTATGTAAACAAAGTCCTATTTAAGAAGTTGCTGCTGAAAATCGACCTTATACAGCTCAGGACGTATCAGATGGAATATTTCAAAAAGTACAGTACATGACCATTTGAAGAAGATTTGGTTTGTAAGCTGCTTTGATGAATTATTTTAAAATAGCAGAATATGCTTGTTCGAGTTTCACCATGGGATTATTTGCTGGGAGAGGGAATATATATTGAGAAGGGGCTTTTGTATGGTCCCGACTACAAAGGAATTATGTAGTATGAATTGTTATTACCAAATCAGACTATAAATTTGGTAAAATATTTTTCCCAAATGGCAGTTTTAAAAGCAGAAATTAAAATAAAGGGCCCAGAACTGCCTATTTTTCAATGTGTTGTCATCTATCATACAATGCTTGACTCCGCATTTCGATGAATGTCAGACAAAGACTTGTTGAATATGGTTTGGTTTGCACACAAGGCTGTTTACCTCAGGGAAGAAATGCCTTTGTGGAGGACTTCATAAGGAAATTATTGAATATGACTGAAATTACTGAATTGCAATTGCACTGGGATTATTGAACACTTATTGAATATGAATGGGACGTTTAATTCACCTCCCCATATTCACTAGACCTTGCCAGTTTGGATTTTAATCTCTTCAAGTCACTTCAAAATTCTTTGAATGGCCTGAAGTTAATTTCATTGGAGACTGTCAAGTAGCATTTTAATAACTTTTTTATGAATAAATTTAATGACATTTTAAAAAAAGGAATTTTCCAGGTGCTGGAGAGGTGGCAAAAAGTCACAGAACAAAATGGTGCTTATGTGATTGCATGATTTTTTTGTACTGCTTCACTGATATTTATCAACAGAAAACTGCCAAACTTTCTGGATGACCCAATAGTTGAGATAAAAGTTCAGCATGATTGATTAGAGAAAATTTGCTTTAAACTGTAATCATTCAAGATTATGAAATAAGTTTTGCATGCAATAGCAAAAAATTTTCTGCTGTGTTTTATTGATTTTATGATGATGTAGATTCAGTTTTAAAATTTATTTATTTATTTTGTTATAAATTCAGTTTTGTTATCTGTTCTTTGTAAATTATATTAATTTCCTGCTTTTGTTATTTATACTAACTGAAATCTGATTTTAGAATCTATCTAAATTCCTTATATGAAAGCAGATCTTCAACTGTTTTTTTTTTTTTTTATGCTGTGGGAAAAACTTACCAGCCCAGCTAAATGTAATTTTTTATTGCAGTTCTTATATTGAAATGTTTCTGTGATGCATTAATATATATTTCTCTCTTTAAAAAAAATTATTAGCCATATGTACTGTGGACTGGTAAACAAATATTCAGTTTGATACTCAAGCCTAACAAATCTAGCACGGTGTTAATCAACTTTAGAAAAGGGCCTAAAGGAAGAACGAAATCACCATACACTACAAATGAAGAACTGTGTCCCAATGATACATGTAAGTATTTTGAAAGAAATTTACATTCTTAAGTTAGTGGGATACCATTTGGCATCTAAGTGATATGCTGTCTCAAGGTCTAATTAATTAGAAATGGTAACACCAACTCTAATGATGGAGACATGCTCATGAAAAGATTAGTTATTTTATTATATATTAAAAAAATTAAAAATCGGATGATGACATCACATGACTTCCTTGTATGGAATATAAATTATATGCATTTTTTGCTGCAGTTCATTTAAACTTATCTCCTCGAATTTCCATCGAGATAGATTTCTCGTTCAAAGAATTCATTTCTCTGTTGGCGAAATGACAAACATACATAAAATGTCAAAATATCTTCGTTAACAATTGAAAAATATAGAAAAACATAAAACACAAAATACAGTTAAAACAATTGGGAAAACTGATTATTATTAAAATCAGAGTTTCTATGCAAAATAAAGCAATTCGGCCAGCAGGTAAGAAGGCAGATTTTTCTGTGCATGAAACTGAAAGTCAAATATATAAGTTTATAAATATATGCTAAGTTTCAAATGTAAACAAATATGGCTGCTATGGTTTAAAAAAATAGTCTTTGCTGCACTTAAACAACTTTTAAATTTTTGATAATTCTATAATTATTCCTTCATATTAACTAAAGGCATAAAAACCTTTACCAGAAGATAAGAACATAATTCAATAATTTTTTAAGGAAAAAATGCACAATTTACCAGAATATAAGAAAAAAAAAAGAGCTCACCGAGCCGAGTAACAGAGTTACGGAAAAAACTCTTCTGAATCCATTTTAAATCAATTTTATAATCTGTTTGGGAAAAAAGAGTCTTTTATTCTGTCCTTGCATACATATGTCGTGCAAAAACGTCGTTAAATTGCATTCGATAGCAGTTAAAATGGATATTTTCTTTGAAATATGGTACCCGGGATTTTTCGTGGTTTCAATACTTCCTTTACTTCGTACGAGGAAGTAAAAAGAGAAAATTAAAAGTTCACAAATAAGAACACATGTAGTTATTTCAGTTGATATGTTACAGTGATTTATTTTTAGTTAAAACTGATAGGATTCTACCAGCATGAGGTCTTAATTCCAGAGGTAAATAAATGGCTAGCTTGCCAGGAAGGGAATGTGCGAACCTTTGAATCAGCATATGCAGTGTAAACCTTTCTCTTCACACCATATTCTTTGGTTTCATTATTATTTATGTGCTTCGATAGTAGTGAATTAAGATTTCAGTTTTTGGTATTACAACAAATTCTATCAACATGATTGATACCTTCATCTCTGAAGAATTTAAACATGAGTTCTAATCATATGGCAGCTGCTAAACGGTAAAAATAAATCAATGCTCATTCTTCCTGATTATATGGAATTACAGCACTCCATAACTACTTGTGATTTTAAATAAACAAGTTACTACATTCAACACTCAATTTTGACTAGTGTCCCCAAAAATGAAAATTGATAGATGTAATTCTTTCTTAAATTAATGCATTCTTGTTATTCAGTGTCATTTGTTTACGACATCGGTCAGTCGCAGTCTGTATTTGGAAATGAAGGCTTATTAAAGGACTTTTTATAAGTATACATTGTTTTTATTGTGCACACAAAAGTGGAAAAGTGAGTAAAGTCTACCGTTTTTTGTCTTCTTTTCAATTGGAGTTTCGAGGAAAATTTTAAGTTGTATATAAAGCAATTTTACAATTTAAAAAATTTTACTGCCAAGTATCTTTAATTAATTTTTTTAATTAATGTGTAACTTGTCTAAAGTTGTTAGATTTTGATTAATTTCAGTTTATTAACATTTGATACATTGAGTTAAATACATGTCATTGCTTCAACCTTAAATAAAATTTCTAAGAAACTAAGTATGGTTTTTGCTATTAAAAAAATGTGTACCAACTGTTAAGATTCATATTCAAAATTTAGGTTTTAAACTGTATGTAAACTCTGCAATTTGTAATAGTGTTTCTATAGAAAAGCGTACACTTGAAACAACTTAAGATTAAGCATTTACTGATTAATTAGAGAGATATTTTTACTAAAATCCTAATAACTATTAATACTTAATCACTAACACAATTGTTACTAAGCAGTAAAACTGACATTGCTTCGTGGAACGTTGTCTTAAAATTGAGAAGAAATGAATTACGCTTGATATAAAATGTAGTAGTATAGTTTGTGCAAGCATATTGATTCAAGTAATGCATATTTATTATATTTAATTATTTTTCCTGATGACATTGATCCCCTTCCAAGTTATTGAGAAGGAATATTTATCCATGTCAAGTTATTTACATGAAATACTTATTCCAAATGTAATTGATTAATTTTTCTTTTCAAATAGAAAGGCTTATGTATCCTGTCAAAATATTTCTTAAAGTTGAATATTTTTAAGTTTTAACTTGTTAAAATATTACAGAGCAATAATTTTGTAGAAATCAAATACAGTCAAAAGTCGTTAATTCGGACCTCAAAGCTAAAAACTTTCTGCGCATGCGCCGCGTTGACGCATGCGCATAGGCGTTTACGCGTGCACATAAGACCTTTACGACTGCGCATATGTATGTGCACAAGTGCAGAATACGTTTTCGCATGTGCATTTAATATATAGTGGGTGGTATAAGCTAAAATTATCTAATTATCTATTTCAGTTAATGTTGATGATTGTGTTGTTCCTTAATCTTCGAACTAGATTCGCTTATTACTTTTTTCAGACTGTAAGAGCAATTTTATAAAAGTAAACTTGAACTTTCGATTATGTCAAAAAGAATATCCGATGCTGGAGCTCCCAATACAAAATGAAAGTATGTTTCGATGTCCATCAAACAAAAAGTGGAATTGCTGCAAAAAATGGATAAAGACATGAAGAAGGTAACAGAGAGGTTAGTGAAAACGAAAAAATTTCGATTGACAAGTTAGTCGGTATTCTTGGCACAGCAATTACGGGACTTGAACAGCGGAACTTTGTAACTGAACAAGAAATTATGTCTGTTTATAAAATTAAAGAGAAAGCATAAAACGAGGCAACTTAACCAACATAAAACGAGGCAACTTAAACAACTTACATTGAAAGAAATGCTTAATAAAGTAAACAAATAAATATTAAGCTTTCTTTTTATAAATTTTGATACCCTTTAGATCATAATTGTTTTTTATTTCATAAATTATGGTTTCATATTTTTAGTTTTAGAATTTCTGCATGTCATCTTACGAAATTTAAACTGATGATCTATAATCCGGAAAAATCGATAATCCGGAATCGCCGAAGTCCTGACGAGTCCGGATGAACGACTTTTGACTGTAGTAAAAAATGCAGTTATCTAATTGAGCTTTTATTTAATAAGCCCATCGTAGAATTTACTTATTAAAATAATAACCTATCAAAACTTATGACCTGTCCTAGACTTTTTTTTTTAAAGTTACTTTCTGACTAGTTTTGGGAAAAGTATGTTTTTGATAATTATTTTTAATTTGTTCATTTCATTGCTAAGTCTAAAAATGCAATATTAATTGAGAATGAAATGTATCATTTCCTGTATTGATTTGTGACTGTTATTTTTTATTATGTAAATTGGTAAGATAATTCTATTTGCTTTTTTTTTATATTTAAGTGTGCCATATCTTCTGTTGTCTTTCAGTTGTTATTATAAGAAACAGTGAACTTTTAGCCGGCACTATGAGCAAGCAGACTCTTGGATCAGGCTCAAAGACTACTATATTTTACATATTGTTGCGAGATTATGGTAAAAGTTATGCTGCAAATGCTATGTTGAGACTTGCTCGACTGTCTTCATACTTTCTTGGTAAGATTGAATCCTTCAACTTTGCTCTTTTTTAGTGTGTTAATTCATCATTTTCCCCCTCTAAATTGTTTTATTATTATAATATAGTAAAATTAGTAAATGCCTAAATAATACTAGTACATGCAGAGATTCAACATACATTTGCTAACTAATTCATTGATTCATTCTTTATTATGGTATTAAATGCTCAAAAATAATTGATAATAAATATTAACTAGATAACTAATTAGGGAGTTCACGGAAAACATTTTGAACATAAATATTGTTGGGTACTTTGAACAAACCGGCTGTGTCTTGTTTGTTCAACTAATCCTTTTTTTTTTTGATAATGTATACTATAGCAAAATTTTACTCCCATTTTGTTCAGGCGACTCTTGAAAACTTTATTTCTGCTCATTTTTTTCATCATCATTAAGAACTGTTTTAATTAACTTTTCTATTTGATTCTTGAAGAAAACTCAGAATTCTTAAATTTATCTTAAAAAAAAAAAGTTTTTTGTATTTAGAATAATCATGCATGAAAGGCAAGAATATTTATATTAGAAAGTAAAGAACCTCCCACAAATTTCTCTTTTGTAAGTCCATAAGTATTAGCATGTGTAAACTCACCAGTATTTTTTGCTGTTGATGGCATTAGAATGGCAACCTATGTTGTTTGCATAGCAAATATGCTTGAAAAAATTCATTATGAGGTTTTAATTTTGTTCCTTGAGATGGAGCAATTTTTTCACATTCTGCTTATTCACATTAATCTTTCATGCCAGAGTTAAAGAGAGTTCAGTTCATTTAATTGAGCTTCAGCATGGACACTGTGACAGTACTTCTTAGCAAATTGTCTATTCTAGATATTGCCACTTTGCATAACAATATAGATTTAAATTATCATTTATTTATGATAACAGCAGCATTTTTGGGTTTATCAAATTCGCTTGATATATTAAATTCTGAACTGTGATCTTAAGTTTGACTTACCTCATTTTTCATGAAGCATCTGGAGCGTAAAATACATTCTCCATGATTCCAAGATCAGTTAATGGTTGCTCCGTTCTGGTCATCCACACTAAGCTATTTTTAATGGTTTATAATCACTTGATAGTGTTTCTAAATGTTTGCTTATAACAACAAATTCTTTGCATTTAATATGTAAATCATAAGCCATGATTCAAAATGCTATAATTTTGCTGTATGCATCTGTATTATTTGTAGAATTATGTACAGGTGATTGATTGGAAGTGCAATTTAGCTTGCATATTCTTCCATTTAAACGAGTCATATGGTTTCAGCCATGTTTTTCCAGCCATTCCAAACATGGATACAGGATCACAAATTCTTGAGTCTAGCATTCAAGAAGATATTCTGTGTACCACTCTTTTGCCCTCATCAAATATGCCATATTATATTTATATTGGTTATGAATTTTTGCTAAAGCTTTAAGGGGAATAGGGTTTCTGGCTTAATTAATGATCTTGCCAAAATACACCTTGAACCCTTCTTCCTTCTTCATATTGCTGAAACACACCTGAAATGCTCTTTCTTATTCCCTGAATAAACCTTCGGGCATCCACATTCATCTGAGCCAAGAAGTTTATAATAAGTCACATAATAAGTAGTTCCACCATGTAGTTTTATAGACAAATTGCCATATTTTTAACTTAAAATCAATTAAAAAATGTTTGTGCTTTTGTGAACAGTTATATATATATATATATATATATTAACGTTTCTTGAGAGAAAAATTACTTATACACAAAACACAACACATATGCACTGCGTACACAATGTCTTGGGCTTTCTGAAACACAACTGAAAAGCATTTCTAGTTAAAATGCAATGTTGGGCGCATAATCTCTTGAAAAAAAAGATTGGTAGGAGATGTTAATTAGATAGCAAATTAAGTATTTCAGGAGTAAGCTACAGAATATAGTCAAACTGTGATAAAATTACTAGCAGTTTGTTCCCATCTATATGCATTATGATAAAATTAATTGAACTATTGCCATGACAAAAACCAGACAGCTGCACAAAGTAAATTAAATTCAAGAAAATGAAAAAAGGCTGAAATGATAGAACTGTACTTTGAACACCTTTATCAAAGCTAGAATTATTTAGTGAAATAATTCTAGTGAACTTTTATGTTTTGAAATCTTATTAGGCTTATTTAAATAGTATTACGAAGTTACATAATAAGTAGTTCCACCATGTAGTTTTATAGACAAATTGTCATATTTTTAACTTAAAATAAATTTAAAAATATTTGTGCTTGTATAATTTGCCTGCAGCGGAAACAAGCGACAGTTAGATTTCTGCAGGAAAATAATGTCTTATTTTAGAGACCTTAAGGGATAATTGTATTGATTCTGGTTTAAAGTAATCACTGCAAATTTTCTGCAGTAATAATAACAATTAAAATAAACTCGGTGGTGCAACAGCCCTAGTGGGCAGAGCCTGCAGTGCCCTGAAATCTGCTTTCTTGACCTTGGGCCCCGAAGTGCATCAGCATATGCCCTGGGCAAGTGGTCAGCTTGTCGAAGGACCCCAGGTGTTTAGTCCCCAAGCGAACTTGGTACTCATTTTAACCACCCATTCAAGGGATGAAAGCCTAAGTCAACTTTGCCTACTTTGCCTAGCCCGGAGATCGAACCCTGGCACTTCGCCACCGGGTGGTAATAGTAATAGTAATAAAGAAGCTCATTAATTAATAGGTTTAATAATTGATTTTCAGAATAAAAACTGAATTAAAATGATAAAAAATATGCATGTAATAATATACATTTATATAATAAGTTTTTGTTGGGGGACTATTCTTAAATACATTTTTTCCCCCTGTGAAATATCACCAAGCTGCACCTTGATGGTTGCTGTAGGATGTAAGTTCCCATTTTGTATAGATTATCATTCCCACTCGCTGTATTCCGTAGAGATCGATAATATTGTTAAGAGTACATACAGGGTGATCAGCGAATAAGCCCTGATTTCAAAATTAAATATCTCTCCAACAAAGATCGATAGAATTATGTGGTAAACTGCATGATCATTAGCAAAACTGTAAAAATGGTGTACAAAAGTTTAGAAAATTTAGTTACAAAAATCGTTAACAGATGGCACTCTGCGCTGAAAACTCTCTGAAAGGAGGGGAAAAAAAAAAAAAAAAAAAGATGAAGCAACCTTTGCAATCAAAATACAATTTTTTTAAATGTTCACCGTTCGAAACAGTGAGGTGGCGTAAACGAACAATATAATTTGACATCACGTCTTGCAATTTCTCAATGGAAATGGAATCACATGCAATACCAATCAATGATTTAAGCTCATATAGAGTAGCGGGATTGTTTTGATAGATAGTGTCTTTCAATGCGCCTCGCAGAAATAAGTTACAAGGACTCGGATCGGGAGAGTATGGAGGCCAAGCTATTACTGTATCAGTAAATTGTGAATAATCTAACGCAATTATTCTATTCCCAAAATATTCATGAAGAAAGCGAAAAACTTTATCTGTTCGATGTGGTCGAGCCCCACTTGCATGAACCAGTTGATACCTGGTCGATTCTCCAATTCTAGTTGAGTGCTGACAAATTGTTTCAGAATTGTAATGTAATGTTCAGTAGTTATCGTTTCTCATGCGAAAAATGGTCCGATAATGCCTCTGCCGCATACCGCAGCCCATGCAGTAACTTTAGGCGAATGCAGTGCTTTCTCTTCACGTAAATGAGGATTTTCGGTACCCAAAAATCTCCAGTTTTGTTTATTAATGATTCCATTCAGATGAAAATGAGCCTCATCTGTGAACCAGATGCAGCTCACATCAAATCTGTCGTTGTTGACCATCGTTAGAATCTGATTCGCAAAGTCAACCCTTTGTTGCGCAGCTTTCATGGGTATGGCCTGATGAGTTTGGATTTTGTATGAAAACAGCCATAGGCTATTTTTAAATATTTTTTGTGTGCTCGTGTACTTCAAACCTGTCTCTGATGCCATCCATTGGTTGCTTTTTCTAGGATTTTGCTGAACAATTCCAGAAACTTTGGCTGCATTTTCAGGAGTGACTACAAATTGCCTAGGCCCAACATTTCCCTTTCGATCATCAGCCACGCTGCCAGTCTATTCAAATTTCGCGAAGAGTGAATGGTTTTCGCATCGTGGCCAATTGGAACAATGAATCGGTTTTGAAAACTGCGACGTGTTGCGGCAGGACTGTCTTCTAAGCAGAGAAATTCCAGAACCGAAAAAACACGTTATTCAATGGAATACATTATTTCACCTTCTACGCTAGCCTTTTTTCACTAGACAACAGTCATACTGATCACTTTTGAATTCAAAGCACATTTTTAAAGGCTATTAATAGGTAATAGCAATTAGAGCGCCATCTTTTAACAATTTTCATAACTAAATTTTCTAAACTTTTGTGCACCATTTTTATAGTTTTGCTAATAAACATATAGTTTATCGCATAATTCTATCGATCTTTGTTGTAGAGATATTTAATTTTGAAATCAGGGCTTATTCGCTGATCACCTTGTATGTATATCAGTAATTAGTAGGTTGTAGCATGTAGTAGGCTTGCTGAGTTGTAGTTGCCAGTAACATACTTATTGATTGGTGTGCTTCATTTGATTATTGCTTAGGCTATGTGCCTAAGGAGATGACTGCCTTCATGGAGAACTTTCTAAGGAAATCTGGCTCATATCCATATTACACATGGAGAAAACTATGAAAATGCCCTGCAGCCAGCCCATATGCTTGAATTCGAGCCCAAAATTAATTACCAGGGTTTAGCAACTTTGCTACTCATCCACTGTTGAGTCCTCTTGTATCATGACTTGGTACTTAAGCATTCCTTTATGTGCAGTATTACAGCTTCATTTTAATGCTAGGGAACTACCCTGAGGGGATATTAGTAGTTAGTTATGCTGACTGCAGTACAGAAGGGCCTGAGTTCAAATCCTGGAGAAGGCAGAGATAAAGGGGAATATGTGGCAAGTCAAAAATCTCCCAAGAAGATGATGGTTGAGAAAGAGGAGTGGGAGACCCTCGGATGCTTCCTCGTAAGGTTTTCTTCCTTGAAATTCCAAATTGGGATGGAGGCATAACAAGTTAGCTAGTACGGCAATACCTCAATTATCTCAATATTATAAAGGTGCTGGTCTAGCTTTTACTTGTACCTATAATGCTAGGTCCTAATTGCCAGTGTTTAGAAAATTGAGCAGAGAGACTGATCGGTCCGGAGCTATCAAGAAGCACAAAATGAACCAATATAAATTTAGCTATATCTCTCCATATGTGTGCTAAATTACATTTATATATTTATTTCATAATTGTATTTCATGCATGAATTTACCTTTTCGTTTCACCTCATCAATGTCATTAAATTTTTTATTTGATTATGTTGTATTTTAGCCAATCGAGGATTTTCTATCGGAATTGGAGATGTTACACCTGGTGCTGGTTTGTTGAAAGAAAAAGAAAAATTATTGCATGATGGGTAAGAAATCACATATAAATTTATTTACAAATATTTTAATCACTATGGGTATTATATAATATATACTACTTTGGATTATACTTTGCTATACTACTTTGGATTATCATAAATATATATAATATTATATATATTTATGATAATCCAAAGTAGTATAGCACAGCATTAAAATATTTTATTAATATGAAAATAGTATAAATTAATGATTTTACATTTTGACCATTCTTACCTGTTAGATATGCTAAATGTGAAGAATACATCCAAAGTTTGCAGAAAGGAGAATTAGAAACTTTACCTGGATGTAATGAAGAAGAGACTTTAGAGGTTTGTATTATTTTTAAAGTTTGAATATCAACATTATCGGTTCTTTTGGGCTAGTAGTGAACTACTTGTGATTCTGTGCCAAAGCACCAAACGTAGTAGCCTGTTTATTTACACGCAGTTATGCAACAATATCATTACAGATAAGTGGGAAGAAAAACCATCAATTTTGTCATTTTCAGCTGTCCTCCTCCCCCCTATTTTTGAGTGCTGTTTCTCTTTTAAAGGAAAATATTAATGTTTTATGTGATCTGACAGCAATGAATGCTCTAATAATTAATGAATGAAATTCCAAGACAAAGGCATCATCGAAATTGAAAGTCAATTTTCAGAAAATAATAATATATATATATAGATATAACTTTGTTCTTTGTATTCTGGAGCACTGAAATAATGCTGTAACAAACATCAATGTCGCTAAAAGAAAGGTTTACAAAGCGAAAGATGGATTCAAAAGTTCGTGCATTCCTCTTTTCTGATAGCTTATTCAGTTTATTTACTTTTGATATTAATAACACACATTGGTAGAATTTTATCAGTTGCAATTTTTGATTGGAATAATTTTGGATTGAATAAAATAACCATGGATGGAATAATTTTGGATTTTATGAAGTTTTTCCATGGTTTTGTTTGTTTGTTTGAACATATGTAGATTTACCAGTAGTTTGTTCAAATTTTTCAAGTTTCCATTTTTTCCAGTATCTGTGTAGATATATATATAGATATAACTTTGTTTATTAAAATAAAACCATTTTCTTTAAAATGTGCACTTCGTTTTAAATATCACAAACATTTTATTACAATGTATCCTGATACTATCAATAATATTAAACTATAAATTTCAACATTTTGGGTTGCAGTAATAATTTTAAATCAGCTTATAATGAAATTAGGCTTAATGGGGAAAATCACTGGTCCCGTGCATACATACATATACTTTTGGAGTGCATTTTCCTGGAGGAGCACTTTTTTCTTCTTTCAGTGATCCTTAGTTAAAAAAAATCATATACAAAATCAGTAAGAGGCTGATAGCTCTTGTATATATTGCTTTAATCGGTTACCTAAGAAAGAAAACATGTAGTTTTTGTCATTATCTTATGATATTTTATAGTTAAAAAATTTATTTATTGTAATGTAAATTCAGTCACTGTTAGTTTAATGATTTTGGGAGGTGATTGGTATATGCAACCACTATTGTAAAAGTTTCTACATTTATATAATGTGCCATATATGTAATAATTCTTAAATGAAGTAACATGGTCATTTTTATATATGCTCCTTTTGTTGCACATTAAGTTTCATTGTGGTATTTTTGTCTTTATTTTAAAATGTGTTGTGCTTGTGGGATTTGCTTGCAGTGGAAGGAACTGCAATAAAAGATACTCATTAATTGTAATACTTTGTGCAAAATAACTAAAGAGAATAACTGCTTTAAATCTAAAGTGATCAACACAACTTTTCCTCCAGAAAATAGAAACATATCTGATTGTAAGTAGGTTCACTAATGGATTTTTCCTGGGTATACCCAAATAAAACATCAAACATGTAATACTATTGTATGTAATAAAATTATAAATCATTATTCTTTTTATTTATCAAAATTAAAACTAGTCATTCTATTTCTTTTATAAAAAAATATTCCCAAATTGTGTCTGGGTGTGTGTTAATGCATAAGTAAAGGACTTTTTAGCTATTTTTGTTGTTAGCAACAAAATACTTAAAAAAAGTAATTTCGTTTAAAAAAAATATCACATTGAGAAATATCCATTTTACAGTAACTCATTGCAATGTGTCATTTATAGAAACCATGCTTATTTAACTGTCCATATCTAGACGTGAAAACTTATCTTCTAAAAATATTTTGAAATACAGTTGTCATTCATTATAATGATCCCTCACATCCCTCTGGAAAAGGTTATAACATACTATCATCAGTTGCGGGCATTTCTGTAGTGGTCTTTGTAATAGAATGGCCGTTATGGGGAGAATCTTTATTTCATACTGATTTGCTTTAAGAAATATATAGATATAATTTTTTTTATTTTGCTGTATTTTAGAAAGTCAGTGATTTAAAAGTCAATTGTTTCGCTTGAGTGAGGTCAATTGTTTCGCTTAGTCAGCTGCATATTTATGCATGTGCAACAAGCTTTCCTCATTGGCTGTGGCTTAAACACTCTTACACAGGTAGGAATGAACTTAACACCTTAAGCCATAAAGACGAAGGTGACTACAACTAAACCTTTAACTGATGCAGTTTTTGCCTCTTGGCCACTGTAAATTTGTGAATCTGAGATGGCTGTAGATTCAAATCAAGGGGACTAGAAACAATTAACGCAGTAAACGAGGGTCTCTGGTAAGTGAAATTAACATTTACGATGTAGCATTGCTTCAGAATGGAATATCAGCATGAAATTGTATCAATAAGTCATGCCAGGTTTTTGTTGGTGAGAAGTTAAGTATATGCCATGCTACAGAATAAAGTCTAATGTCATGACATGTCTGTATTTTTGATGTCATGTACAGGTAAATAAATTTTTACTTGTCATTTCCTGTGCTTGTATTCTTCCAAAAGAAATTTTTAACTGTAATTATTTATTTTTTTTTTGGGGGGGGGAGACTCATTGAGGTATGGCTTATTACCCTGCTGGTGTGTTTCTACTATTTAACCCTTTGAAGGGCACTGGTATATAATATATACCGGTTGTTTGTCAATTTTTTAACCTCCGAAAAAATGCTAATTTTTCTACACCAAAAGCTATAATCGTAAGTGTCTAGTATTTTCTTTCGATTCTAAATGGCAACATCACCCTATGAATGCTCAGTATTTTACAGTTATGAAATTAATATACGTCGTTCCAAGGTATCATGTTGGAAGATTGATAAATTCTATTGGAGGGAAAGAAAAAATTCAAAATCTGCAAATATATGACGTACACATGCTGAATCTTATATATTTACTTCATTTCAGTCAGAAGTGATAATTAACAGCAGATTATTTATACGATTTTAAAACTGGTATATAATATATACCGCCGCCCACACTGAGGGTACCACGCCAATAGATGGCAGCACCAGTCTTCTCCTTTTCTACTCTGTGACGTGACAGAATTTCTTTGTTATTATAACAGTTTATGATGTAATAATATTTCATGATTAACTTATAAGTCGTTTAGGATTAAATATTATGTTCATGGAGGAATGGGGAGTTTTCTGACCCTGCGCTAGGACTGAATACAAGTAGATTAGTTTCATTTATTCTTTGTGTACTCAGCTCAAGTTTCATTCGTCTGTGTTTAGCTAAAATTTTTATTTCAGCACTTATCTCTTTCCCAAGAGAAAGACTCATCGATTTCAAAATTGCCGTCTGGGGTCAAAACTTCACACAATTGTGGGGGTTAAACGTGGCATGCTAGCCCCCAAAAGACACCTGTTGCTTCCTGTTTTCCAAAATCCTAGAATGTAAGAAAATGAAACGAGGTGATTGACAACCAATTTGTCTTTCGGGAGCCAGGCCTTCTTCCCTTTGTGAAGTGTGATAAGATCACACAAAGGGAAAGCTCACTTAAAATGGAAATGTACTTAAGGTCCATCTCATAGTGTAATCACAAAAAATGCTGATTTGAAAGCATGCTTCTATTCTTTAGGGAAATTCTTTTTAATTCTTTGTTAATTTCAGATGAAAGACTAGAGAACACAAGAGAAATTTGCGCTCTGGTTGATACAAATAGGTTGTTTCGGAAATAAATTTTCACAGTTGGTGAAAGGAGGAAAAATATTTCTAAGCCCCGTTTTAGATGCAAACTAAAATTTATCCAAAAGTTGAAAAGTATCCCCTATGAAGCCAAAGGGGTTGAAAATCAGAATAAGAGCTTTGAGGTGTATCAAATAATAAAATTGTTTAACGGTGTTTGTTCCTGAACAAAAAGATATATTACAACCTATATTTACAAAAAATAAAAAAGGGACCCTTACGGTCCTCCGTGATCTAAAGTGTGTGTGCGTGGAAGGGGGGGGGGGCTGTTCTTCGTATCATAGTATGAAGCATGGTTTCTTTCACATATTATCTAAAGCATAAAATACAACTTCAAAAATGCAACATACTTTCTCAGCTGAGTCGGTCGTAGTGCTTCATTTTTCAATTTTTTAAAATTTTCGGCTAAGTTACATCTGCTTGTAATATTATACTAGTTCAGTCACAGCATGATACGATTTACACATGCAGTTTTATATTTGCTAATTTTTTTTTTATAAAATAATATTGAATTTAAATCAAGTTGAAGAGCTTTTTATCCATAAGTATGTTCAGCTGGGTTGCATCATTAAAGAGCACAAAAACATAAATTTTATTTTTAAAATTTTCTGCCGAAATTTAAGAAAATTTTGTCTTTAGACTTACATAACTATATTCAAGCACTCATCACTACAGGCGCACATCAAAAGTACCCAAAATTAATTTAAAAAACAAAGATTAACAGTTGGCAACTATCTGGAAAAAAATGTCCTAGAGGGGCGCCGGTATAAAATATATACTGGCTCTCAAAATTCAGGGTTTCGCTCTAGAATTTTTTTAAGTCTCAATTTTGTCCTTAGGGTCCATAAGTTATAGTTCATGCAAAATTTTACCACAGTTTAAATTATATTATATACCGCCCCTCAAAGGGTTAAGAAACTTGGTAGTATGTTATTTTGACGAGAACAGCTGGCATTGCCTGTGCTGCTGTTAGCTGGTTTTCAGGGCTCAATTATAGAATTTTTTTCTTCCTAGTTTTTGATCAACATTCATAAAAGATATTATTTCTAAAGCCATTTTAAAATTCATCACCAAATATTGTAACTTAGTAAAAGTAATTTTGTTTTCATCAGCAGCTTTAAATTTTATCAGTCCTGTGCAATCAAGTTGGTCTTTTATGTGCTGTGGTTATTTACAGCAGTACTTTCATTAATTTGAATTATTTTGAAATATTTACATTTGATTAGGATAGCTGTAAACAGGATATAACATTTTTCACATTTGTGCACAAGATGGTATTCTGTGTTCTTCCTATACTGAAAATCACGAAGAAATGGAAAAAATATAGTCATGCTGAAATTACTTTATCTCTAAATATTTCGCGTTTATCAATGAAATTTTTGAATGCTTTTCGGATTGCACTTAGGCCATATTGGCAAGTTTATTACTTATATTTATGTTCTGATTAGTTGGTCTTTATATATATTTATAAGAGACATATTTTTATTTTCAGAATCTTTCAATGATAGAGTTGAATAAAAGATGCTAAGTTAATTTTGTTAAAGCACTGAAATTCGCTTAACAGAAGCCATTTCAATTATTTTGTTATATATCACAGAAATTCTTCCAAAACACAGATAAAGTAATCACTTTAATAAAATACAATGTGAGTACCAGAAAATTTGAAGTTATTCAAAAGTTATTTGCTGAGGAAACTGGACCATGGTACCAAAATTAAACTATATGTTTAAATGTGTTTACTATGATTGGTGTGGGCACTTGCCAATCTTAGAAGCCTGTAGAATTGTTTTGTGGTAAAGATCACCCAAAACTCAAAAATGAATTTTTCAAATCAGGCAGGAGCAGTTACTGTGTTAATATTGACGAGACACATTTAACGCAATATTGCATTGCATGAAGGAAATTTAAGCAAATATAAATTGCTGCACAAGCAGAGTGTAACAACTGAAAGGGCTGTATATTTTGCATACTTCGTTACAAGTCTCTGTCATTAGTTCTTAACACATGCCTTTGAATTCAAAAGATATGAAATGGATTATGTACATTTACTTGTTTGCAAGTGGCAGCTTGAATAGGGATTCAGATCAGGTTAATTATTTGTGCTGATCCAGTGAAATTATGTAATTTATGATTGATGTATTTATGTTGTATCAAACAGAAATGTTTTGAATTTTTAGTAAATACTTTATTTTTAGATTGTATTATTTGAAAAATATGCAGCCTTTTTAGGCGAGGTGAGGAAATCTTTTATTATGTGATAAATTTTAATCTAGCAGACTAACAAAAAAGAGGTTTCTGTTAACGTATATAAATGAATTGTTAATTTTTTTTTTTGGGGGGGGGAAGGGAATTGCTTTCATTAAATTTAGAACCGAAAAAAAAAATCGAATTTGAAATGATAATAGATAATTGTATGACTGAACATTTAAAAGGTCTAATGCATTAAAATTTGACAACATGTGTTAAAAAATTAAACTTCATATAAAATTTCCTGAATTCCTTGACTTAAATATAAGTAATGTTTCATTAAGAATATCATGTGTAATTTTTTTTTTTTTTTTTTTTTTTTTGTATATAGGGTAAAATTATGGCTGAATTATCTGCTATTCGTGAACGGGCTGGTCAGATATGTCATAAAGAACTGCATAAGACAAACAGTCCTTTGATCATGGCCCAGTGTGGATCTAAAGGCTAGTAAAAAAATATTAATTTTTATGTACAATATTTTTTTAGATTTCATTTTATTTGGAATATGACTTTAAATGTTAAAAAAAATTGTATAGGATGTGGAAATTAATGTTAAAAAAAATTGTATAGGATGTGGAAATTCAAAGGATTTTTTTTTCATTACTAAACTCATGCTGTTGTTATAACTGTTAGTGGTACAGTATAACTAATTGCATTATGTTAATTAAAATATTGCATGCTTTTTAGTTTGTAGTATTTTTTAGATTCCATTTTATTTGGAATATGATTTTAAATTAAATATATGTAAATGTGGAATTTCTAAGGATGCTTCTTCTTTTTTTTTTTTTTTTTTTTTTTAAATCAGTCTTTTTGTTATATGTTATAACGGTTAGTTGTACAGTATAATTGATTGTATGTGTTTGGCTTGCAGAAACAGTATTTACTGCTTCTCAGTAAACTTGATTCATTACATTTTTCTAAAATCATCTTTTTGCACAGTATGTCCACCATTTAATCTTGAACCTTTCATTACTGGGAACATCAGTTGGTCATACTAAACTAAATCCTAAACTAAAACTTAACATTATCAACTAGAAAAATCTTCTGTGAAATAATTACAATATCCTTGCCCATAATAAATTCATCAGTCAATAAAACATTAACATATATTATTCTGTTGAGCTTGTATTCTATATTTCTGCTTGAGAAGTTGTAATCTTTTTAATAATATACTTACTGTAGACATTTTAAATTTCTTAAATGCAGAGTCAGGACAGAAGTGAGGCAAGTGAGGTAAACAGTTAGAAGGGGCACAAAATTAACTGTTCTAGAAATTTATATTAAAAATAAACTAGCTGTATTAAATGAAGAATTAATGACATCAATTTCTTCTCAGAGGAGTTATAATTTCACAGTTCTGTATGCCTTATTTTTTAACATTACAATTTATTGTTGCAACTAACATATTGAAGTTGATTTATGTTTCTTGTGATGAGCTTCTTAGACTAAACCTGCCTAGGAGATACCACATGGCTGATATCAGTAATTTTTTTCTGTCTGTCTTTATTATTAAAGACAGAACTCTTACTTCACCATAGCAAGTTTCCCATTGGCCTAAAATTTGTTTATATTGACGTACTACACAGAAGTTTGTAGGAATGACATCTGGAGTTGAAACAAGGATGTTTAAAAATTAAATTCATTACAGTACCAATATATTCTCATATAAAGTTTCGCTTGTTCCTCTGTTCGTTATAATGTTGACCATTGGATGAACAAACAGATTGCATTTCTATCCCATTGTGCCGTTATTTAATTTCTTTGAGAATCATGCTGGTGGTGTATTTACATTGTTCCTGGAATAGCTACAGTTGTTGCTAGATCAATTAAATGGATTACCACCTAAGTGTAATTTTATTCTTATATCTGATGTTGAAGTGAAGATGAGAAGTATTTTTAGTTTTTGCTGCGTGGTTTATAATAAAAAAAATCGAATTGTTTATTTATCGGAGAAATAAAGGAGGAGGTTTATTTGTTTACTTGTGAAGGAGCAGCCTGCCCACCTGACTGCAAGCTGTGTGACTTAATTAAGTTATCCCAATAAAGAAGGAGCTGTAAAATTTTGAATTTTATGTTTCTTTATTTTCCTGCTTGTTCTGAGGTAACTGATATTGAAACTGTAAAAATACCAATATCCCACCAACATGAGAAAAACTGAAGGAAAAAAAAAAAAAAATCCTAATTACCAATAATAATGACCATAAATAAACATTGAAACATGTAATAAAATATCAAATAAAATATTTTTATTCATTTTTTTATTAAAAAAACTAAAATGTTGATAATATTCAGTAATAACTAAAGAGTTATTTGTTCACCATTGGGCAAGTTTATATTTATAGTTTTATACATGTTATTTGCATCAAAATTAAGATTGCAAGAAACCAAAAAGGTAATTAAAGCCTTGCAATCAAGAATTGTAACTATATGTACAGCTGCACTCTTAAAAATACAATTAACCAGTGTTCAAATATTTATGAAGCATGAATTTTTTTGCATATGTTTCATAAGTACAAATAAGTTCCCCTTATAAAATGCTCCATAAAGGTGCCCATTTGTTACACAAATAGCCCTCATATGAATTGCAAAAGTGAGGGAAAAAAAAAAAATACTTTCCACTTGAGTTAAAAACTTACAATATTTCTGGACACTAAGCATCAATAAGTTTAGATCTTAAGTTAAAACACAAATATAGTTTAATTTAGACATATCAGAATTTGAAAATTGGCTTTAAGAATATTTTATCATTGCCAGTTACTGTTGCTAGTAATCAACAAATTAAAAATAATAATAAATAAATGTAAAAAAATTTAAAATAATAATAAGTTATACATCTTGGTTAAAAATATCAATCATGGCAATTCTTTGTACAGAATATGAATTAAATAATGAAATAGAATGAATAAAAATATTGATGTTTTCTTCCTTAAAGGCATGAAAAGTTATATTAATAATTGTTGAATAAATCAAATGCTTCACATGAACTTTGCTATTTATCAAATAGGTAGTTTCTAACATTTTATATTTTTTACTTCCTTGTACGAAGTAAAAATGAAGTATTGTAATCGCGAAAAGTTTCAGGCATCATATTTCAATGAAAATATCCATTTTCATCTCTATCAAATGCAATTTAATGATGTTTTTTGCATGCCATCTGTACGTAAGGACAGAATAAAGGACTCTTTTTTCCCCCAAAAAATTATAAAACTGATTTAAAAGGAATTCTGAATTGAAGAATTTTTCATGGTGTCTGTGCATACATACGTATATTGCATAACTCCAAAACGAATATCCTCAGAACGTTGAAATTTTGTGTATAGAACTGATATAACATGTAGATATATACCTCTTATTTTGGTTGCAATAGTGCACACTAAAAGTATATAAATATATGTATATATATATATCCACTCTGTTACCCGTGTCAGTGAGCTCAGTTTCTTTATTCATATGTGCTGTAAATTGTGCATTTTTTGCTTTAAAAAATGATTGAATTATGTTGTTTTTATCTTCTGGTTAAGGTTTTCATGCTTTTGGTAAATCTGCATGCAATATTAAAAGGCAACTGGGAGTTTTGGAGATATGTTTTCAGTGTTGTAATTATTTTGCTGGAAATCAGTGCAGTATATGTTTTAATGGTTTTGTTCAGATAGAGTTCTCTAGTGAAGTAAGCTGTTCCTCCTGAGATTGTTCCAATTTCAGTTCATTCTTGAATATCGTCATTCTTTGATACATCATTTTTGGGTACTTTTAACCTAAGCAGGACTTTGGTTTAGTTTTATGTGATTATGGCAAAGTCTCGAGGGCTATATGCCTAAGAGGAGGGGACCTTCGTGGAGATCTTTCTAAGGAAAACTGGTTCATATACACATTACACATGGGGAAAACCACAAAAACACCCATGGAGCCAGCCTGTTTGCTAGATTCCAAATTTGGACTGAACTACCAGTGTACAATGACTTTACCGCCTGGCCGCTGGTGGGCTTTTAGCACATCTTATTGAAACTTTTAGCCTTTAACAGTTCATTTAAAGTGAACATTCATACCCAATAAAAATCATTTAACTTGATTAGTGTTCTTATTTTCAATTCAAATATCACACCTTACTCTTTTGTTCATTTTTTGATTAAATAGCCTAGACCAGGTGTTTTTAACTCCGTGGCCATGAAGCTGGTTTTATCCCCCCCCCCCCGACTGTCCACTGTATACCATATCAATATCAACTGTGGCTAACCGGTGGCCCACCATGATTAGCAGTGTGCATAAGGATGGGATGGTTTTTAGTGATTTTTATGTACAGAATTATTAAAATTACTACCAATGCATGGGCAAACAAGAGGAGAAGATTAAAAATTATGCTGAAGAAATCAATATGCCTTTACAAAAGATATTAGCAATAATTACTGATGGCACTCTATCAATGGTGGGCTGCATTAATGGATTCATATGTCACTGCAAAGAAGATGCATCTTTCACATTCTTCATGAATTATCATTGCATTATTCACCAAGAAGCATTATGGGCTAAAATATTATCCCTTGAGCATGTCATGAATTTAATTATAAAAATAATTAAAAAAATTTGAACAAATCCTTTGTAACACAGAATCTATACATCAATTGCAGAAGAGGGCGATTCTTCAAAATCTGATCTTATTTTAGACACAGACATAAGCTGGTTAAATACAGGTAAAGCTCTCGCATGACTTTTTGAGCATTTAGAAATGATTAAAAAATATTTCAGTTCAAAAGATGAATATTATGAACAGTTGGATGACCTTCTCTGGTTGATGGACTTGATATTTTTAACTGATATTTGCAAAAAATCTAATATTTTAAGCCTTCAACATCATGGGAAAAGTAAAGATCTGCAATTAATAGTTTGAAATCAAAATTACAATTCTGGAAAGAAAATTTATCAAAAAGGTTTCTCGATCATTTCCCACGAATGAAAAAACATCATCGAGTAAAATTCGTTTCACCCAAATTTATTTATTGGTCACCTTCAGAATTTATTTATTGGTCACCTTTTGGAACAATTCGAAAATAGATTCCAGCAGTTTTCAATTATTGAGCTAATGGCTTCATTTTTTGTAAACGCATTCAATCTTCAAATTAATATTTCTAAAGTTGAAAATTCCATTGGGAAAATTATTCAGGAAGAAACATCTTCAATTCAAGATGAGATTTTTAAATATTCAGACTGAAATTGTATTAAAATTGTGTGGACTTAATGAAAATATTTGGAATCTAGCTGAAATATCCCCTTTTGAAAAAAAGGAGCTTACAAATTAGAATCCTGTTTCAGTTCCACATATTTATGTGAATCGTTGTTTTCAACATTGAATACAATTAAATCAGCAATCAGATGTCGACTTAATGGTAGCAATCTTGAAGATGCTATAAGATTTGGAAATATCATCTTATATGCCTGACTTTGAAAAATTAGCGGAAAGTATGCAATGCCAAAAATCACATTAAATGTAACTATTTTGAATTGTTTCCTTTTTAGTGTAAGATATTGTTTATGATGCTTATGATTGCAATAAGATAAAGAAATATTAAGAATTGTTATACTTTTTTTTTGAACTGCACCCACCAGCAATTTCCTATTTGTCAGATGTGCCCAGACGAAGAATAAGGTTAAGAATTCCTGGCCTAGACCACTTCAACAGGCTGTGTGGGTCATGAATTGGACATACTAGCTCCAAGGAATAGTTCCTAATGACTGTGAAAAAATTCTTATTATTTTACTTCTGTGACATTTGTTCTGTCTTTAACCATTAAAAAAAAAGTTTTCTGTTTGAGTATATTGATTCTGCTTGATGAATTGTCGTATTTTTATAATTTTAAAGGATCTAACATCAATATCAGTCAAATGGTTGCTTGTGTTGGACAACAAGCTATAAGTGGTCACAGAGTTCCTGATGGTTTTGACCAACGATCTTTGCCACATTTTAAAAGGAATAGTAAGTTTCTACATGACAACTGTACTATTTTTTGTTAGTGATCTATAAACGTTTATTGAAATTATGTTTTTGTAGTAAATAGTATTCAGCTTTTAAAAATTGTTTGTACAAAACATGAGTTTAAATTTTCTTTTGTTTTATTTCAGTATTAAGGTGAACTATTATTTTGATTGAATTTCAGGTACTTTTATATCATGTAATGCTAATTTTTGTTGAAAATTTTTGCAGGTAAAACTCCTGAAGCTAAGGGTTTTGTTCAGAATAGTTTTTATTCAGGGCTTACTCCAACTGAATTCATATTTCATACAATGGCTGGAAGAGAAGGTAGCTTTTTTATTTGAAAATTTTCGAATATTGTTAGATCTTTCCTTTTTACTCTTTTTAATGGTGAAATAATCATAACAGGTCTTGTTGATACTGCTGTGAAGACAGCTGAAACTGGTTATATGCAGAGACGATTAATTAAAGTGAGTATATTTCATTCATGAAATTTAAATGGTGTCTTTCATTGTAAATCCTTAATTTTTTTTTTTTTTTAAATATATTTAATGACTAAACAGTTTGAAAAATAAACCATAACAAGTGGGACACTGAATTTATTGTGTTTATGTATTAAAAAAATATCTCTTTTAAATCCACCTGCATCCAACCTGGTATGTTCTGAACTGTATTGATTTTGTCAAGCATTTATATGCATAGACAATACTTATAAATTTGAAATCAGTAAATCTGAATGACAGCATATAATCTGAATTTCCAAAATATTAGTTAAAAAGAGATGTTAGTAAATTTCACTAATCTGAACTGCTTGTGTTCAGGTAATTTAAGAAGAAAGGGGAGATATTAGTTATTTACAATCATAACTAATATTATTTCTTAAAATATTGCTGTTTGTGAGTTTTATTGCTGTCTGAGCATGCCATGTACTTTTGATAAAATGCTGTCTGGTGCAGTCAGTTTTGTGTATTCCTCTGTTATGTAGAACTGTTTTTTCATCCATATCACTGGCCATAATTACTGGATTTAAACAATTAAACAAAAACAAAAAAAAGTATATTATATATATATCAAGGACGAAACACGATGTCTGAATGGTTGAAAAGAGGCTAAAATAAGCTAATTCTCCGTGAAAAGTCAGTATTGTTTCATTACCTTTTCGATTGTTCAGTTTTAGGTACTTTTCTTTGTATAATTATTATTAGTAAATTTTACATCATAATTTTATGCATATCCACTACTGTCAGCTATTCAATTTAATATTTGTTTTACTGCTGTGAGTGTGTATGCTTTTTTATCACATTGCTGTCAATGTATTGCATTACCAATTTTTCCTTTCCTAAATTATCAGTACCTAATTTTGTGTAGTTAATTATCCACAACTCATTAATTCAAGATCTACAATATTTGCCACGTGCACCGGCCTATAAGATGCACCCCCTTTTTTATATGCATTTTTCAAGGATAAAACTTTTATTACTGATCATTACAATGAATTTACAGTATTTTAAATGTAAAGTAATACAAATATAAAGTAATACTTTCTGCAAATACCTAATCTGTGAGTTGCTTTTTTTATATCCTCTTCCTGATTCTGCCAAGTTCTTATCATTTTCTTGGTTGAGGGTGGCCCGAAATGCCTCTCTGCAGCCCTGTTTCCATGTTCTTTAGCATATGCAATAACACATAGCTTGTATGCTATGTTATAGCAATGCCGACATTGTTTTTGAGCCATAACTTGCCAACAAATTTAAGAAAATTGAACAGTAGAAATTTCACACACTTAAAAGTTGTTCAGAAAAATTGGAAGCTTTAAATGCACCCAGCTGTGATTATCGATGATAACGCATGCGCATTCACTGAACTCTACATAACTGTAATATTCCCACACTCCGCAAGGAAACAAGAAAAAAATTTGCATAACTCTGAATAGAGGAAATTTCTGGAAATGAATGTAATCAAAAACTGAGCATCGACATATAAGACGCAGTATTGATGTATAAGACACACCCCGTTTTTCAGACCTATTTTCAAAGAAAACGGTGCATCTTATACACCAACAAATGCAGTACTTAACAATTTTCATATGGCGTTTTGCTATTTGTGTAAAATTTGGAGTATTATTTTTTAAAACATGAATTTCTTACTTCTTTTTTCATAAGCTTTCAGTATGGTTTATTAATGCATATTTTTTATAACAAGGCAGGAGACATTATTTTCATTTTTAACTTTGCATCTTTCAGTCACTGGAAGATTTATGTCTTCATTATGATTCAAGTGTTCGAAATTCTGTGGGTGAAGTTGTGCAGTTTGTGTATGGTGGCGATAGCTTGGATCCTGCTTCTATGGAAGGAACCAATAAATTTGAAACTCAGAAGAAAAAAGTAGATGAATATTGTATAAAAAAGGATGATGATCCTCCAGAGGAACCTGTAATTTTTGAACGTGCTCTCTATCACATTACAGTAAGCAATTAAAATGATTTTGTTACTATTTTTTCTGACAGTTTAACTAGTATTTATACAGTACAAAGTCCGTAATCCAGACTTGTCGGGACTTCGGCGATTATGGATTAGGGGTTTTTCCGGATTATAGATCATCAATTTAAATCTGGTAAGATGGCATGCAGAAATTATACATTTAAAAATATGAAACTGTAATTTAGAAAATAAGATCAATTATAATTTAAAGGGTATCAAATTTTACAAAAATAAAGCTTAATATTTATTTGTTTACTTTATTAAACATTTCTCTCAACGCGCACATGCATAAAGGATACACACACACACAAAAAAAAAAAAAGTTTGTGGCTTTGACCTCCGGATAATGGACATCTGGATTACAGACTTTGTACTGTAGTATTATATCTCATAACCTTGATGTCAAAGGTCTAGTATTTGACCATAATGATAAACAATTTACCATATGATAATTTTATACTTTTGTTAATTAAATTCAAGCTTGTATTTAAGAATATCTGTATTTTTATTTTAGGCAAAGTATCCATGTCCAGATGAATTACCTTTGGACCCAGAAACTTTAATGTTCTTAAGTGCTGAAATTATCAATGAAAATTTTATGGATGTTCATGAAAATTATGTATCACAACTTTGGTAATAATTATTTTCCATGTTCAGTTCGGTTGTATCTGCCATATCTGTAATCTCTTCGATATGATGTCATTGTTGAAATCAAATGATTGTGTAATATGTGGTACAAGCTCTTCAAACTGAGAATTTTCTGCTCTGTCATAAGTTAGATCTTGCACCATTGATAATATTCTAATGTTTTTTTTTTTTTTTTTTTTTTTTTTTTTTTTTTTTTTTAACTTTTGTATATTCTTATGTGTAAGCCAAGACATTTTATCACATCTTTTATTACTAAAGTTTGGAGGGATAGCTTATATATGAGTTCAAAATATATTATAATTTGACCACTTAAGTAATACTAATGTTTTTATTGACCACAAAAAATCGCTCTCCTCAAATCTTCTTTTGTGATGGATTTGAACTTTAGTACCAACCGTCCTTCTAAGAATTTTCAATGACTGAGAGTTTTCCAGTGAAATGCTGGGGGTATTTCTCACGAAAAAAGAACTCATTTGCTGGCTATTCTTCTTAAACTCTAATTATATAGATGCTTTTGTTATTGTTGAGGCTAATATGTCTCATGAATTACCGAAATTCCACACTTTTGGACCTTATTATCTTAGAATTCTTCCCAAAATGAGAAGAATCGCTATGGTGTTTTGATTGGTGTAAAGAATGGCCTTATTTCTGATTTTCATGAAGGTAGTGATCACTTCTTATGCAATGGAGCTGAAATAGTAAAACTGGATGTGTTCAAATGGAAGAAACACTTTAAAATTTGTGGTTGTTACAGTCCATCCAGTAACACCAAACTTGACATTGGCTCCTTGACTCTCTCCAGTAAAACAATTCTTTGTGGCGATTTTAATAACCATAGTCAACTTTGGAATTATAAAGACACAAATTTTGCTGGATTGGTGATGAAAGGAATTCTGATAAATTGGAGCTTCTGTATAATAATTCAGACATCCCAACCTATCTGCACTATAACGGCAGTGGAACCAATCTGGACATGACTTTAGTTTCTACAGACATTTCTGATGTTGCTGAGAGAGAAGTAATTTAGGATCTTGGCTGTGGCCATCGCATGACTGTTACTACTTTCAATTTTACCTCTAAGAAACCAATAAGGAATTCTGTTAGACACAGATGGAATTTTACTAAAGCTAACTGGAAAGCCTTTACTCTAGATCTCGAATCTGTTTTTGGATCTACTTCTAGTTTCTGTGAAACAGGCGAGGGTATTGATTGCACCTTCTCTAGATTTACTAATATTGTTTTTGATATTGCAAAAAAGTGGATACCGAGAGGCAAGCAATTTATCTATAAACCTTTCTGGAATGAAAGTCTTTCCATTCTTAAAGAAAAATTTTCTATGGCACGTACTGCTGCTGAACATTCCAAGAGATTTGAGGATATTCAATACTGGAGAAAATGTATTGCTATCCTTCGTAAAGAAATTCTTTCTTCTAAAAGAAACTGTTTCAATGATTTCATTTCTAAAGTTGACTATAAGAAAGATGGCAAAAGAGTTTACAACTATGTGAACAAATTACAGAATAAGAAGATTGCATCTACTAGAGAGCCGTTGAAAATTGGTAGTCATGTTTTAACTGATGACAGAGATATTTCCAATGCTATTAATTCTTTTTACTCTTTACTTTTCTGGACAATGCTTGAGGAGAGACTTTAGGATCCAACATAAGTTTATTAGATAGGAGCTTTGTCACTCTGCCTCTTCCCTAAATTGTGCACACAAGATTTTATATCAAAACTTTAATACAGCATAATTTATAGAAGATATTAGACATGTTAGGAGTGGCAAGAGCCTTGGTCCAGGTAATTTCCACCCCGATCTCCCGAGACACTGTGGCAAAAATGCATTCTCTGTATTATTGGAGCTCTACAACTGCAGTTAGAACACTGGTGTTCCATCAATTTGAAAAAAGGTGAATCATTATT
The DNA here is from genome assembly GCF_044657685.1 of Stegodyphus dumicola. Lineage (NCBI taxonomy): Eukaryota > Metazoa > Arthropoda > Arachnida > Araneae > Eresidae > Stegodyphus > Stegodyphus dumicola. The sequence goes on from NC_140776.1 coordinate 171,448,208, forward strand.
CCTATACTTAAAAGTAATAAACTTCCAGATAATTTAAATAGCTGTCTACCCATTTCTTTAACTAGCATTTTTTCCAAGGTCATGGAAAGAATGATTACGTCTTGTCTGAGTTGATTTCTCGAGTCTAATAACCTTATTTCTCCAATTCAGGCCAGATTTAAAAAATGGATGTCCACAAACCAACAAGTTATTTTGCTGAGTCAGTCCATAAAGGACGCTCTTGATCAGAGATGCTCGGTTTGGGCTGTGTTTGTGGACTTTGAGGCTGCTTTTGGTAAAGTTTGGTGACTCAAATGTATCCAGAAATTACAAAACCTGGATGTGTGTTGTAATATGCTTTTTTGGATCAGGAGTTTCCTTTCACAAAGTTTCTGTGTCACTTGTTTTGGTGATTCTGTGTCCAACTTTAAACAAAGTGAAACTGGCTTACCACAAGGCATAGTGATCAGCCCTATTTTATTTAATATCTTTATTGATGACCTACCGAGTATCTTGACTTCTGATGGATTGACTAACACTGCCCTTTTTGCAGATGATCTTGCTATTTAATGCTGTGCAACTAAATTCAATCAATCCAAGCTAAACACTGTCCTGAATAAGTCTCTGGAGAGCTGGAGTTTTGAGAATATTAAACTGACAGCCTTTCACTTCTAATCTTGTTTATAGAGGTTCTCCTTTGCAGCATAATGATGTTTCAACTTATGTGGGTTGCATCTTTGATAACAAATTGAAATAGACTAAGCATTTTAAATGTGTCATCTAAAAAACCAGGAAGAGACTTCCCATTCTCGAAAGAGTAGCTGGTTCTAAATGGGGATGTGGCAGAGCTACCCTTAACACTACTTATAAGACTTTTGTCCAGCTAGTTTTAAATTATCGCAATGAAGTGCTGGTCTCTGCCTCAGATAGAGTCTTGGGTATGCTTGATGTTTTCCAAAACCAGGCTTTATGCTTGATCACTTGAGTAGAGGTGTTAAAACTACTCCTGTACTTGCTATGCATTTGCTTTGTGACCTACAGCCAATAACTAATCTGGTTCAGAGAAATGCAGCTGTCCTTTCTAATAGACTTACTAGACTTCCAAATATTTCTTTTTGGTGTGAATACAATTGTAACAGAGTACATAATCTGAAGACTCAGAAGTGCTTCATTCAATGTGTCCAGAAGAACGCTCAATATAATGTCATTAATGACAAGGCCTATGAATTGTTAACTCATCCACTGGAGTTTATGATTCTCAATGTCAGATTGGAGTTGACTTTGAATGTGAGGGAAAACAACCTATGCACAACTGCTATTCGTGCCATCACTTTGGAAACCATTAATACTCGCTATCCTCCTGTGAGTGGCTTCATATTTACACTGATGGTTCCCTTTTGGATTTTACCCAGGGCGCTGGTGCTGGCATCTTCTGTGATGTGTTTTCCTTTTACCTACATGTCGGTTCTCATACAACCCATTTTGACGGTGAAGTCGAGGCCACCATCCATTTAGCCCTTCAATAGCTTTCTGCCCGTCTCTCTCCTCTTGATAAGTCTGTAATTTTATTGGACTCAATTTCTGCTCTTCAGGCCTTAGCAAGTAACCTAGGAAAACAAAGCTCGTGCATCCAGAGCTGCAGGGAACTGTTAAGCAGAATCCAGACAAAGGGTGCTTTCCAGTGGGTGCCATCACATTGTGGCCTTTGGGAAAATGAGATAACAGACTTTTTGGCAAAAAAATGGTAGGCTTATTCTACAAAGGTCTTCCAGAGACTATCTCTTCACTCTGCTAAACTTGAAATCAGTAGGATTTATAAAAAATCCTTTCATAATGCTGCTGTTAGTACTACTGGAAATAAGTCATTGAGGGTGCTATTAAAAGCTGACTGTGTCTCGGGCTCTTCTCATGCTACTGCTGTGGCTGAGTTTAGATTATTGACTGGACATGATTGCCTTGGTGCTCATTTGTTTCATTTTAATCTGACTGCCTCATCTTTATGTGTAATTCTGGACAAGTCATGTATAGAGAAGGTTATAGAGGACGCTGCGTCGCCACATATATAGAGTTAAAAAGAAGAGTTTCAGTGGAAAGAGAGTGGGTGGCTGTGGTGATGTAGAGGTATGTTATTAAACCAGCTCTCATGTAACTCCAACAAATCTGTAAATATCTGCAAATAGATTTTGCTTTATAAAGTAGAATTAGAAGAAAAGTGTCTCTTTTCACCCCATCAATGACATGAAAAACCACAGATGTGACAAGTCAACAAGTTAAGTTTTTACATCATGGATGCTGCTCATTTGGATGTGTGCTCTGCACTTAAGAGTTTGGACTGTATTGTAAAGAAGTACTGAAGAGCTCCTTGCCTAATGACCTGATGGTCAATGGCCAGGCATTTGATAAATAAAATTGACCACAAAAATAATTCTAATATTAGTTGAATAACAGGAATTTGTTTTTTTGTTTTGTAATATGCATTGAATGGGTAAAATATTAGAGATGCACCCAAATAACATGCTGGTCCACCTTTGATCATCTGTGATCGCAGCTGACATTTTTAGGGTTTTTGATCTCAACAACACGTTTCCGAGAAATAATAATTCACATTGGCATAACAGTAGCTCAGAGTTTCGTTTAAACTGGGTAGTAGCATTTTCCAAGCTTTGAAGATTTTCCATTTCATCCTGTAGTTCCTTAGTCATACGCTTAAACCAGTTTCAGCCCAGTCATGCACAGTGATAAGGCATGTTCCCCAGCTGAATGTGGTAATCTGCATCAAGGAACTTCACTACCATAAATGGTAGTAATGATTGACAATGATTAATAAGGTCGAGTGTTGAGTTTCAAGTTTCTTCCAGGGTTATCAGGGGATCCACTGTACTTCCGAAAATATTCCCCAGACCATAATTTCACTTCCATTACCTAGAAGAGTTGTCTTCAGGCAAAAGGAAATCATGAATTCATTCTATTTACACCATATTCTTACACTGCTGTCTGTATGATGAAGCATGAAATGAAATTCATTGGATCATTACTTTTTGTAGTAATTAGGGATACAGTATCGGTGCTTCTGGGCATCACAGTAATTATGTGAACAGTAACTATTTTTCAGTGCTAGTATAGGTACCTTTGATTGTCTTGAAAAATCCAATTATTGCAAAGTCCCATCATATTGTGCATTCAGATATGCTTTAATTTGAAATATTGCTGCCTTTCTGTCGCTGCAGATGATTTATGTCATCAACATACACCTTTTTTGTTCACAAACATTTTCCCACTTTTGCCTGAAGTATTTATACTGAATTCCAATGCTCTAAACACCTGAGATACTGTTGCACAAGAAAAGCTTATAATATTATTCATTTCAGAGATTATGTAACAGTTCTTGCCTTGTTTTAGAATTGCTCAAATCTTTCATTTTATCCATTTTCATATTAACTGCAGTTCTAACTATTTTTTTCTAGAGATAAGCATATCGTATTCAAGACTCACTTTCCTTTTAAGGCTGATATGGAAAGATGTTAACATTCTTTTCATGTTTATGATAGTATAAAGTAATCAAGATGAATAAAAATGCATTGTATATTTTTTCAGGAAATTCTTTGCAGATCAAAGTAACCGGTTACGAAGAGTCAGAGAGAAATTTGGTACTTTTGCAATGAGTGATGTTCCACCTGGTGAGCTTTTTTTTTTTTTTTTTTTTTTTTTTTTTAATACAAAAATCCTTTTGAACAGTTTTCTTAAATTAGAGTTGGCCATAATTTTTTACATTGCAAGCTCTTCTATCAGTATTGCTGCTTGTCACATATTTTTCCTATAGTAGTATAAATAAAGAAAAGTATCTTGCAGATAATTGAATCAGGTACAGACGTAGCTGTAGGTGCATGACTTGTATATATGGTTGTGTATGTTGAGGTTTAACATATAATTTGTAAGTTTGAATACTTTGTCAATGACGGGGAGAAAGGAGTGTATTCAGCATGCATGCTTTTAATATTTTGATTGTGATTATTACTTTAAAATGTTCACTGCTGCCAACTTGTATTGGAATCATACCACATCAGGTGTATATGTCAGTGGTTTTCTGCAGAGCCAATTTCTTTGGTTTACTAAATGTTGTAATATGTTAGATGCATTAGTGAAGAGTGATTGTTCTTCACATTAGCATGGTATCCCAGTATATTTCATAATATTTTATGATTGTGGTTAAAACTAATCTCTTGCCACTATATCAAACATCTAAAGGTTTGTTAAGATCAATCAGTTCTTATAATCTTTGGTATCAAAATACTGTATTTGTCTAATAAATAACTAAAAAAAAAAAAAAAAAAATCTGGCTAAAAGCAACAGTGAAAGGATCAAAAGAAAAGGTTTTGCTTTTGTATGCAACAATGAAGAGGGAGAAAGAAAACCAACTTATGAGTGCAAAGGTAGGGAAGTAAACCAGAACTGCTGTAAAATGTTTTGACAAATATCTTTCCTTATTGTAAAACAATAACTTTTTTGTTCTTTTTTTCTATTTTTTCATAAAAGTTTTCTCTTTTTTGTGCATTTACTAAAGGTTCCGTTATTTAATATGTTGTGCTTATGTCTATAAAAATATGTTCAAAACTAATAAATTAACTTCAAAAAGAGTAATAAGCAGCAACTTTGATTGTAGCAATAGAAAATTATCAAATGTTGTTATCAATGCTACTGATTCTAATCAGAGCCACATTTTTAACCCAAAGTATCATTAGATTCAAAAGACTATTAGTCTCAAAATGGCATTTTGCATTGTTTCACTTTCTGCATTGATTCACTTTTCAAACTATTGCTACCAAATATTATCACCATGTATTATATTTAAAGAAGTTAAATAATGAAGAATCTCCATGAATGCATGAATGTTTCTTACATTTTGAAAACACAATGGTACCTAAAGCCATCGAATTTTGAACAGTGTAGTCCTCCAAGTGAACATGGGGACTTAGAAGCCTGAATTTTGAATTCTGAATTAGTTTTATTATCTGTTTCCTCGATGATTTCAAAGCAAGCAATGACAACACTGTATAGAAAAAACAACATTTCTGTCTCCAGCGCATGAGACTGTATAGCAGAAATTCTTAAGATATGCTGTTTTTACATATTTTGTGATATTACTGTTGAATTGAATTTTACGTGGTTTAAGTGTGAAAACCATGATATTAAGTAAATAAAGGTAACACACAAAACATTAAAAAATACCCTTCTAGGCGTAATATAAAATCTGAAAGCTTTATTATTATTATTATTTAAAATAACATTTTATTGCTAGGTCCACAGTTTGCACTAAAATATATGAGAAATGAGATTTGTTCATAATGCAAATAAAACTTATTTGACAACTGGGAATGGTCATTCATTTCAAATGTGGCAATGAACTTGTTTAGTACAGTACCTTTTGTAATAAAAATGTGAGCTAGCTCATTCTAATTTTTTCATGATTTATTTTTTGCCAAGTGCTGGTTGTTAGATCTTATTTAGAAGATTTTTTAAAAAAGAAATACAATGTGATGACTATTTTTTTTCTTAATTTAATAAAATATTGTAAACTCAATTAATGTTATTTTTTACATCAATTAAAATGTATTATTTTTCTCTAGTTTTGCGTCATTTAGAGAGAGTCACAAAAACTCAGCTGAAAGAGTTCCTTAACTTCTGCAAAGAAAAGTATATGAAAGCAATGATTGAACCAGGTAGGTAAAGTACTCAGTATTGAGTAATTTTTTAATTGATTAGGCTATAATAATTTGCACATGTCCTTATGCATTTTACAGAAATCTACATGAATTAGTAGATGCTGCTGTTTTAAATAAGGGTTTGTTTTTGTCAAATATGGATCTGAAAAGTCATCATCATTCTATTTTATCTAGTCTGCAAATTTTTTAGGCTCTTTTTTTTGCTCTAAAATAAATAAATCAAAATGAAAAACTAGCTTCCTGTGATCTTTCAGTTTTGAGTTTAAAATCTGAATATTTGTAAATTGGTTTCTTTCAGTGTGAAATGTCTGAATTCATCAAAAAATTTAAACTGAATTTTTTTAATTAAGAATTATATACTTTGACATGTATATACATACTTGCCAGTTCTCTGTTTTCTGGAAGACATCTGCTGTTTCTGTAGATCACTGAATTTCCTGTTTTTCATTCTTAGTCATTATTAATAATTGCTTTGCAGCAATAAAAGAAATTTAGTAAGTTAATGAAGCTTGAATTGTGCAAATTCTATACTTCATGCCACTGGGAATTTTCAGCTTAATTTTTCTTATTAGATTTTATTTGCCTTAATATGTTTTGCTTGTCATATGACACTGTAGAACTTTTTATGAAGATTCAACTGATGTATAATCTGTTTGTATTTAACTTTATTTTATGTCAATAAATGGTAGTTTACTAATTTTATAGTATATTTGTTTAACAGTAGATTTATTTCCATCATATTTAAAAGTATTTAGATAAGTAGAAGCTTTTTTTTCCTTACACAGGATTTTCTTAGTATATAAGTGTAAGAAAATTACTGCATGAAATTGGCTAAATAACATAAAATTTAGGGTATGTAATTAATATATTTTATATTGGAACTACATTATGTAATTATGTTAAGTAAACTGAGTTATGCATCATAAAGTAAATTTAAGTTAATTTGGAGTAGTTCTTTTGGAACTGCATCGTTATAAGCACAAAAACCTGGAAACTCCTGGGTTTTTCATATTTCAAGCAGGTATGTGTATGATATGAAAGATCTCAGATTCAGCAACAATCAATGAAAGGCCTTATAGTTTTTTCCATAGAGGACATCAGGATTCAAGAAAATGAAAGTCAGAAATAAAGCATCATAACTGCTGGGTTTTACAAATTTTTTATAATTGTTATAAAATCTGTTCTAATTTCTAAAATCTTATGTAAAAAATTATTTTTTTAAAACAAATTTTGTGATTTTGATAAAATTAAAAAAAAAAAAAGAAAAAAAAAAAAAAAAAAGCTGTGAGTTTTGCAATTTGTCATAAAATCTGTTGGTATTTGAAATCTTCGTGTTTTTTATTTAAAAAACAATTAGTCCATTTGTGTGTGGGGATAATTTGTTAGGGATCTCTAGTTTTAGGGAATTTGTGCCATTTTTCTGGTTTTGAGGAAATCTAGTAAACAAATCTAGCAGTACTAAAAATAGTATAATATAGTACTAAAATATCTGTTATTAAATATTTAATTGTAATTTTATAAACATGTGCATGTATTAACACAACATCATTGAAGTAGCACATTTCACCTATTTTTTTACAAGATTTAACTTCTGTTTATTCTTCTGAATAGTGACAATATCTTATTTTATCAAGTCACAGGTTTCTTCATCCAAGAAAATACAGATAGGAAGGAAAATAATATAATTACCTTTTAAAAGATACGCTGCATTCCACATCTGCAGTTGCACCACTTAGTGGTCTAGTGGCTGTAAAGGGGAAGGTCTTAGTTTCTCAACAGCTGTCATAGATATTGCATGTGCTATCATGCTCTCATACTCTTTGAGAGACACTGAAATGTGAAACCTGATGGACTACCATGAATCTAAATTGTTAGAACATGTTTAGCCGAGATCTTAGTTATGGAAACAGCAATAATTTTTGGGTGTGCAAGGAGCAAGATAACAGCCTATAAGGTATTTCTCCCGCCTTCCTAGCATGCCTTCGTGGTGAGGTGGTCTGCAGGCTGGGCGCATATTCCGGAGGTCTACGGTTCGATTCCCGGCGAAGGCGTTGCTCATTTTTCATCTCTGGTGCTTCCAAAAAATACCTAATGTCTTTACAGTGGTGCCTGAACTAAAAGGGTGGTGGATGATGATTCTCTACACCGAGGATTTGGCAATTGGGCCCCCTAAAAAAACCCCAGTCGTGCTTAAAAATGGGAGTATATAAGGTATTTTCCCCGCTTTCTAAGCACGCCTTCGTGGTGTGGTGGTCTGCATGCTGGGCTGGTATTCCAGAGCTATATGGTTTGATTCCCGGCAAAGGCATTGCTCATTTTTCACCTCTCTTGCTTCCAAAATACCTGATGTCTCTACAAGGCATTACAATAACATGTATGAAAACTATTAAGGATAGACAGATGTTAAAGCACATAGTGACACAGAAGAGCAATAGGTTGTTCTCCTAGATTACATTCAAAATGAACACGTGTCTTCAAGATTCATTTCAACCAAAACTGCCAGATGCTATGAATGTTTATGACAAATTGACAGTGTGCATTGGTGACACTATGTAATGCTTTCAAATGATGTTAGAGGTGTGGTGCTTGTCAAAGTTGGGCTTCACAGCAATTATATGGCCTGATAAATCAGTATTCGCCCTATTTCAGACCACTGGGTGCATTTATGTCTAGAGAAGTCCCAGAGAAACGTTTAGATCTCTCTATTTCTTGCTGTCTGTAGAGCATGCAAGAATATGATATATAATATTGTGCAAGAATATGGTATGTATTACTATCTAGTGGTATGGTATGTAATATTATGTTTTTAAATAATGGCTGGGATTTTTATTGAATAGCCGTTAGCCTTGTGCCGCTACAAAGGTCAGAAGTGGTGGCCATTTCATTATAGAAGCATGTAAAAGGGGGCCACCATTGTTTGTTATGAAGGGACAGACAGTTACAACCACTCCTTCTCCAGGATTCGAAACCGGCCCATTGCCATGGAAATCAGGGTCACTAACCATAATACTGGCTGGGTGGAAAATCATTATTTTGCTGTCCAGCTGGTATGCAATATTTTGACTCCGTCCTGGCCCACTTGCTATTCTGTATAAGCCAAGCACTCTCAGATCATGTTCATCCTTTGTCTGCATTTTGTTTTCACTGGAGAGTGACATTTTTTTGAGATGATAGTGCTTCTCTCTACACTGCTAGGTGCATTCAAGCATGACTAAAGAGCATGATGATTAAATAGAACATCTTGTGAAATTGTGCCATTAGGTTTGTAAAATACTTCAAATGTGAAAATGGTCACCTATTACCTGTATACTTAAAAGTCAATTTTTTCATTAATCAGGGGAAGAACAAGTAATAAATTGATAGGAAGGGGCATATTTCTTCTCCTTCTTTTATCCAAAAACAGTGCATAACAGTTGGCAAAGATCGTCTTACATTCTTTTATAGTGCAACACAAATGTAATGTATGAATTCCTCATTCAGATCCAAAAGACTTCTACTTTTATACCCACTGTGCTGATTTGCCTTTCTTTTTGCAATAAATATAGCCTCTTCTCATTGTGGATACCCAATGCCATCTCTTGAGACAAAGCTGAGTTATGCAACAACCTCTATGTGTCCATCCCATATTGCATACAGTATATATTTTAGTCAAAGGAGGCTCCTAGCCACTATTAATAAAGACTTCTCATATTTCAAAAGTGTTCATATAATTTTATACCCCATCTGTATTTGTTTTCAGATTTTAATAAAATAGACAAATTCACTTTTGCCCAAAAGGAGGTCTTCTTTGTCTGTAGAAAATCAACAGCCTTGTAAAGTAACTTTGAGCTAAGCAATCCAGAGAGATGATAATCAGAGAAGGGACAAGTTTTGGGCTGTAGATAGTGTTAAAATGATGTTTATAATTGAAATTTCTTGTCCTTTATTTACAATGCATTCAGTCAACTGTCTGTGAGTTTCTATATTCCCCCCCCCTCAAGAAGGTCTTCTTTGCCTGTAAAAAATCAGTAACCTCGTAAAGCATCTTTAAGCAGTTCAGAGATATGATAAGCAGAGAAAGGACAAGTTCTGGGCTATAGACAGGGTCAAAAGCATGTTTGTAATTGAAAGATATTGTTCATTCCATGATTTTAGAGTAGTAATCTGAAAAGGTTTAACACATAAGTACCTGTAACCTTCACTTTGGATATAAAGAAACAAAATTTAGATTTTCAAAAAATTCAATGAGGCACACTTAATGGAAATTTGTATAAATGAAATTTATAATAAAAATATGCTATAATTTATTTGTAAAAAAGCGAATCATGATTCTTTACAAATTTTTCATTTTAATTATTTATTTTATCTTTTAAAAATAATTTTGAGTTTATAAATGTTTAGCAGACATAGAAAATTTATTTTTCCTTAACTTTTTAAATGCTGAGTTCCAACATAAATATACTTCATAGATTATTTGCTTAAATGCCATGCAACAAGCAAGCAACAATGATGAACAGTTATAAATTATTAAAACTAGCACCTCTAGTGATTTTTTTGGTGTTGAAAATCAGAGATTAATAATGAAAAATAGACTAAAGAACATTAAATTCAAAACTTCGGCTCTAGAAATTTTAACTAAGTTATTAATCCAATCACACATGCATGGCAGAATTAGCTACGGATTAAATTTGGAGAAAATGTTACTGCAGGAGGCTTTTGCAAAAGTATATTCATTTATTTTTTTAACAGATTAGCATAAAAATGTTTTGAAAGCAATTTGTGAGGAGATATAAAAATTTTTCTGCACGAGATATTTTGATGCATTTCTACAAATGTTCTCCACTTCCTCAAAATATTTCCATCCTATTTATCTCCCTTTCCTCCCCATTTCTCTCTTCATTTCTGTTGTATGGGCATTATTTTCTTTTTGTATAATATAATTTTAAAAATATAAAAATTTTATAACCTTATAAAATCTGTATTATGTAATTTTCAAAGTTTGGATATATTTTAATAGTTACTTAAGTTCTAATAAACCTGATCTAATGTAAAAATTAAAGCAGGAGAAAGGTATAAAAAACCTAGAAGATGTGACCTTATAATCCTCAAACTGCACAACCTTGTCGAGGATGTGCAGATTATCGAAATTCTGCTGTATAATATTCATCCTATTACAGAGAGAAAAAATCTGAAAATTCATATAAGATCTAACATTTAAAAGCTTAACATGTTTCCTTTACATTATATGTAGTTATGTTTAATTTGCCAAGCTTACATTTAGTAAGTATTTTTATTTAGTATTTTTACATAAAACTTGCATTTTTTAGGTACTGCTGTGGGTGCTATTTGTGCTCAAAGTATTGGAGAGCCTGCAACGCAAATGACTTTAAAGACATTTCACTTTGCTGGTGTTGCCTCTATGAGTATCCTTTTTATAAACTGTTGATAATCAGTTTGGTAGGAATTTATAATACTCCCATTGTATTATTTTATTGTCGTTTATAATATTCCATCAGTTTTGTAGGAATTTATAACCCATTGTACCATTATACAATGGTACATTGGAATATTATAAATTTAATATTTTTAATTAATAATATAATTAATAGTATAAATTAATTTAATTAAGAAATTAACAAACAATTAAAGCATTTATTAAATTCATTTTAAATATTAATTTAATTGAAAAATTAAATTAATATTTTTAAGTTACTATTTTAATTTAAATTTCAAGATTTTGTAAATCAATTTTTTTTAGTTAAATGTCAAGGTTTTTTAATTAATTAATTAAAAGTGCAATCTTTTCAAAATGTGATAGGCTCATGTAAAAGTTAAATTACTGGAAGGGGAAGGATTTGTTTTGCGAGGGTGGGAACAGAATTTTATTGATTTAAATATCTTAAGCAACAATGTAACCTTGTTGTTGTTATAGGTATATAATAAACTTAATCGAGTGTATATATAAAACTTAATCAAGTGCATATATGCCACTTTATTATTGTAACCAAGAAAAATTTACTGTAAAAATAAAATGAATCATCTGCAAAATCTATGATTATTTGTGAAAATTGTTCTAGATGTTTCAAAAAGAATATTGTTGTCAGTTGTAAACTGTTCGGGAAACCACATTCATGGTTCTGAAATTCCTTCAACTTTCCTGAACAATTTGCCATAGGAATATTATAAATTCCACCAAATTCCTAACAAATTTTTACTAGTAATGACAAAGTGTTACCTGAAGGGAATGACATGAAATCGTATGGCTCTGAAGAATGAGATAGTGTATATACACATAATAAATAGTGATAAAATTTGCAATATAAATAGCATTTTATTTGTGTGGGCAGAACTGTTGCTAGTGATAATTTTTTAAAAATAAAATTGGTTTTGAAATATCATAAATTTGTAGGGTTCCTACTGTAACTGACAACTAAAGTTCTACTGATCCTACTAGACAGATAGCGAGTTAACGCTACGTCTTAACAAGGTTTAAATAACATTTTTTCACTTAGACTTAAATTGAACATGAAGGCACAAATTGTGTTACAGATAAACCCAGGAAACGTGACCTTATAATTTGCATTGTGAGAATCTGGAAAGGAGAAGTTATTGTTAAGACGTGAATAACTGGTTAATTAATAAAGGATACTTTACACATTTGGTGATGACAGTGGAAAATCTGTGCATGTGTATAATACAGGACAAAGTCCAAAATCCGAACGTCCATTATCCGGAATGATCTAAAATCCAGACCTCAAAACCACCAAAACCGTTTTTCTCGTAGGCTTTACGCATGCGTGTTTGATTCCTCGCCTCTGCGCATAATAAAACAGCTGGAGAGTCCCGATTCTTAATTTCACTTCGACATTAAATAAAATACCTCATTATTGAAGAAACAATCATTTCAGCATAAATTTGTACAATCAGTAAATTGGCTTCGTTGCTGCGTATCTTCTTTGTCACACATCTCAAACTGAAACATTACACATAGATTCATCGCTGATCTGACTTCAGCTTGGTGAATCATTATTTATTATACTTTCCTTTCATCACCACATGTTTATCAAAACATAACTTGAGTAATGACTCATGTAGCCGATGCCTAAATAATTTATGCTAGTAATTGAATAATAAAGGAGTATGGTAACCTTTTGTGTTGACATTGCACTTGGCTATGATTACAGATTTAAGTTAAATGCACTAAGAAATACTGACGAGGAAAAATTTAACAAAAATTTTTTTCCATATGCTAAAATTAGATTTTGTTGATGATAATCATAGAACCAAAGATTACATTTAGGACTATTTGAATTAAGAATAACTGATTTGTTATTCACATAAACGCAGAACCAGCACCAGGGCTCATATGGCCACGCCGAGTCGCAGAATTTAGGACCCACAGAGACTGCATTGGACGGTAAGACATCTAGCGTCGGCCCTCAATAACGCTTAAGTGTATGTGGGATTTTATTTATTCTGAACTCTGATAAGCCTTAAGCATGTGCAAGAAATAGACATAAGTATAATAAATAACTAAACTAATACAATTCAGGCTTAATTGTCTCAGTGCAAGATAGGAGCAAGATAAATTTAACAGAACAACTTGTCGTTAGTCGCCAAGCTTATGATGCATAGCCAAATATGTTTGGTGAAGAATAGTTAAATTTGATGATGATAGCTGCTAATTTTAAAGGTTTTCAGATATTTCAAAACAAAGGTGAAATTTTCCAATTAACGAATTTTGTAAAGAAATGTGGAGAAGGGGTAATAATTAAAGTTGATATGAAAGAAGTTTTTCATTGTGATGACAATGCTTCTCAATCATCTATCAATTAACGAGTGGTGAAATCTGTAGTATGGTTCTAGATCCAAATAATACCACTACCGATAGTGAAGAAAGTGACCGAGAAGTTACTGAAAATGAGAAAATTTTGATTGACGAGTTAGTCGGAATTCTCCAAACAGCAGTTACAGGACTTCAACAATGTAACTAAACAAGAGGTTATGTCTCTCTACAGAATTAAATAGAAAGTATTAGCACAAAAAAAAAGCAACTTAGCAACTTAAACAACTTACATTGAAAGAAATGTTTAATAAAGTAAACAAATAAATATTAAGCTTTTTTTTTTTTATGTGTGTGTGTGTAAATTTTGATACCCTTTAAATCATAAATACTTCATTATTTCTTAAATCACAATTTCATATTTTTAATTTTATGATTTCTACATGCCTCTTACTAGATTTAAACTGATGATCTAAATCCCAAATCCGGAATCGCCGAAGTCCCTACGAGTCCGGATTTCAGACTTTGTACTGTATATACACTTGTACACAGATGAACTTTGATCATGTGAACTGTAATAATTCAAAATTTTGAACAAGTTCAATTTTTCTTATCAATAAAATTTATTAAAAATTAATGTTTAAACTACTGTATGCTAAATTTCTTTGATTTATTAATACATTAAAAAACATTTTCCATGTGTTGCTTAAATTTATTTTAAATATTTTTTTTTTTTTTTTTTACTTTCTTTCTTGATGGCTAATCTAGAGAGTCTTTGAATGCTAAGTGCAAGTAATCTGTCTTCGCATGGTTTTCTAATTCTCATAAGCAAGTGCACTCTTGCATATAAAAATATCCTTCCGAAGAAAAAGAAAACTGTATTCTGTTTCAAAAATTCAGTATGAATTTTTAGATGGAATAGAGCCCTCTAACATTTATTTTATGTTTAAAACATTTTTTAATAAATTGAAAAGATATTCATTAAAGTATTATTTTTGTAACACTGTTCGCTTTAATATTATCAAACAATATATTTCTCTTTTTTTTGGGGGGGGGAGGATATTATCAAATGAAAAAAATTTCAATTTTTCTTATCAATAAAATTTATTAAAAATTAATGTTTAAACTACTGTATGCTAAATTTCTTTGACTTATTAATACATTAAAAAACATTTTCCATGTGTTGCTTAAATTTATTTTAAATATTTTTTTTTTTTTACTTTCTTTCTTGATGGCTAATCTAGAGAGTCTTTGAATGCTAAGTGCAAGTAATCTGTCTTCGCATGGTTTTCTAATTCTCATAAGCAAGTGCACTCTTGCATATAAAAATATCCTTCCGAAGAAAAAGAAAACTGTATTCTGTTTCAAAAATTCAGTATGAATTTTTAGATGGAATAGAGCCCTCTAACATTTATTTTATGTTTAAAACATTTTTTAATAAATTGAAAAGATATTCATTAAAGTATTATTTTTGTAACACTGTTCGTTTTAATATTATCAAACTATATATTTCTCTTTTTTTTTGGGGGGGGGAGAGGATATTATCAAATGAAAAAAAAACTTTTGATGCTGCAGCAAAAGTCTCTTAAGTGTTTGAATGTTCAAGATGGATAATCTCTGCCCTTTGGAAATTATTTAAAGATTGAAACTAACTAGAAATCCAGAACATGGTCATAGAAGAAAAATGACTTAGTCTCAAGATCAGCTTTTGTCTGTATTTGCCAATCACAATAGGAAACTAAACAAGAAGTTGAATTTGCAGTAGATTGTATATAGGAAATTTTATCATAGGAACCTTTATGCTAAGAAGCCAGTAGTTTCTATTTCAGTGACTTCAAAGCAGAAAGAGGGCCGGCGTGAATTGCTCCAGCAAATAACAGTGCTGGAATACATAGGCACTGACCTATGTTCTCTTTAATTACAAACTGAGGTACTGTTTAACATGATTCTAAATGTCTTTACATTTGGAAGAAGGTAGGTAAACAGATTATTCTCACCAACATTAGTTTATATGATGTTACAATTGTTCAGTTATGTGCAGTTACAATTGTGTAGATGATGATCAACAAATGTACTTCGTTGCATGTATTCAACTGAGGGATTTGTATACGAATATGTATAATTATATCAACTGAGGATATGATATCAAAATATAATATTTATATTATATTTTGTTCTATATATCAGCTGAGGATCTAAGAATTTATATATTTATATTTTGTATTCAACTGAAGATTTTTTTAAAATTTGCCAAGGTCATTTTGGACACCTCTATAAATATGTTACTAAAAATCTGAATTTCTTAATTTATTTATCTTTCTGTGTTTTTAATATATCTAACTTGTTTTCTAATGTGCCGAAATTTTGTTGTGCTATAAGAAGTATGCTTTTCATAGGTAATTACATATGTAGACATTTTTTGAATTTTTATAATCATTTATTTTCTTTAACACAACCAAAGATATTACTCAGGGTGTTCCAAGGATAGGTGAGATAATAAATGCCAGCAAAGTTATAAGTACTCCTGTTATTACAGCATTATTAGATGTAAATGATGACCTGGAATTTGCTAGACGTGTTAAAGGAAGAATAGAAAAAACCCTTTTAGGAGAGGTATTGCATTATTTTATTTTTAAGATTTCAATAGCACACTAGAAATTTTTTCTCTTTCAAAATTGTTTTTTAGAATTTCTGTACCAATTCCATTAACAACTGTAATCGATTTTTATCAAATTCATAAAATTCAGCAAAATTTATTGAGATGTGCAATTTTAATTGCTTTTTTTATTCCATCTGTATGTTTAAAAGAAATCAATAGCTTTTAATATCTTTGTATTAAAATAAAATTCAAATTATCGGGTTTTTAATGCAAGTTTCTCGCAACCGGAAATATTGTGTGCGCAAACAGTTTGCGTTGCCGTGTTTAATCATATTTTGTCAAACAGTTTTTGGCATTTGAAAGGAATGGAACTTGGCATTTGAAAGGAAGGTTTTTGGCATTTGAAAGGAATGGAAATGGAACTGTCACACTACGAGATTATAACCATCATTTCCTTCCAGTTCTTTTGCAGAAAGTCACCAAATCATGTGTATAACTTTAGGTACTAATGCTGTATCGTATAACGCTGTGAATGTTTAGTACTGAAAGTTCAAAAAACAAAGACAATGACATTCAAGAAGTAGAGTGCTCTGCCCGGCTTACTGATGTTGATGAGGCTTGCTTGCAAGAACTTGTGGAAGATCAGTATGCAACCACTCGAGAGTTTGCTAAGGAGTTAGATGTTAGTGCCATGTCCATTAGTCGCGCTATGCATCGCATAAACTAGGCACAAAAGTTCAATCGCTGGGTGCCGCATGAGCTGACTTAGCAGATAAAGACAGACATGTTCGGGCCTGCATCAATCTGCATAAATATCAACACGAGGACAAAATTCTAGACCGGCTCATCACTTGTGATGAAAAGTGGATTTACTTCAACAAGACATACTGAAAAGAGAATTGATTGACTTGCGGCAAAAGGGTTATAAAGAAAATAATCTGTTTAATTGCAGTATTGATAATTTTTATCATATAATAAACCATTCTAACCACTAACAAATACAAAAGTAATGGACTTTGCAAAACATCAGAATGACTGAACATGCAGATGCCACAAAATGAAACTGAAAAATGGTTATATTTTTTGTGTTGGGAATCAAGCAGTTTTTTTCTTCTGCGCATCTTTGATTGATCTTTATTATTATAAAATGTAGAATCTGTATGTGAGTTTGTTGTGTAGCATAAAATGGATAGGTGTGCAGTTATGAAATTTGTAACATATTTTGGTCTGGATAATGAAAAGGTGTAATTCAAAATGATGTATTTCAATTTAGATTTTTAAAATGTAATGTTGAGATAATTTTTTGTCATATTTTTGCATATTTTCACTTAATAAATGAACAAAAGAATTTCCGTATTTTAATACTGTCAGCGGGAAGAAATTTAGATATAAAAACGTTTATATCGAATTTTTAACAAAATTTGCTGATTTTCAACAATTTTTTAATTGATTTTTTTTGGCAATTTTATATTTATTATTTTTAAATTCCCTAATCTAAACATGTATTTATTACAATGTTCTAAAATTTTCTCAATTTATAAAACAAACTCTTTGCTGTTGTTTAAAACAAGACTAATATAAAAATAATAAAAAAATTGGGTGATATCCTAATTTATATACACTGCAGTAAAAGGGGAAATTCACCATTTTACTTGGAAATTGCGTGATTCGCATAGAAACACATTTCCAAGGATTCATTGCCATTATGCACAATACTATTTTTTCCCCTTTAGGCTTTATCTAATATTTATTCTAATTATAGATCCCTCTTTGCTAGAAAGAGTTATTTGCAAAGAAATTAGGCTTACTGTAAAAGTCTGCCATTTTATAAATGCTATTCTCCCTTTCTTTTTCTCCCTGTTTTTTTATTGGCATTTGGTATTTATTTCATTTTTCCTTTCTGATTTACTCTATAAAATAACAGAATGTAAAGGTTGACTGGTTTTTAAAAATTATTAGTGATGGAATCAGCCACATCATTTATTTTTTAATTTTATTTATGTGTATGTATATTTTTTTCAGTGTTTCGTTTTGAAAGCTGATGTTCTTCATTAGATTTTGAATACAGAACATTGTATACCTTCATAAGATTTCAAATTCCATCCCCCAAAATGTAATCCGTTATGAATGTTCTGAAATTTTCATATGTTATAAAACAAACTTTTTGCCCTCTTTTGAAACAAAAATGATAAAAAAAAAAAAAAGCTGATGAGGTGATTTTTTCTTTTTCTTTTTTTTTTCTTCTGTAAACTATCTGCTTGCATGACCTGCCTTCAGTCTGGCGTGTATAATTTTCCGGACCAAATGTTGGACAAACAGTAATCCATAGATTGCTTAGAAAGAGTCTTAAGAACAAAAATATAAAGCAACTGCACTTCATTACTTATTTAACTGAAATTTGGATTTCAGGTAAAGGAAGATAGGGCTTGTATTTTAACATTTATATCATAAGCTAAAAATTCAAGCCATAGAAATATTGGTATAAGCAACCTTTTTTTTTAATAAATTAGAGTAGGAAAATAAAATTAGTTCTGTCGTCTAATATCAGTTTTTCATACGTATTTTTGCTTTTTTTTAATGTATATCAGATTAAAATTAATTTATTTATTATTAATTTGATATAGGTGTCTGATTACCTTGAAGAGGTTTTTCTTCCTGACAGTTGCTTCATCCTTGTCAAGCTAAATCTTGAAAGAATTCGGTTATTACAAGTAAGAACTTAATACTCAAATTTCTATATATTTACATATTGTTTTGTCTCTGTGAATAAGGGATTGTAGTAAAATCTGTATAAATCAGCATGTATTCAGTATTTTTGGATTGTATGATTTTTGCCAGTCTTTGCCTTACGCATCTCTCTCTTATATGAGAACCGCCTTGTGTAATGCATGTATTAATAAGTGTTTGCTATATTCAGTAGAAAATGTATTTATTCACTGCATTAAAATACCAGTAATTTTTTTATTCATTAAAAACACATATTTTGAAAATACACTGTAAATTATATTTCACCTGTGTGAGTCATTTATCTAGTGTGATTTATTTTAATTTCTTGCTTTATTTTTGTTGCATTTAATGTGTTAGTATTTTTGAATAAATGTTTAAATTTCAGGTACAAAGTGTTACATGTTAAATTATTTTACCTGTTTTGACTATTATGGACATGAATTTATTTTTAGCTTGAAGTGAATGCTGAGACTATACTTTACTCCATCTGTACTACGAACATTACTGAAATAAAAGGAATCAAGCCACAAAATATAACCATTCATAAAAAGGATGTTTTGTTGGTAAAACCTTTTGTCAGTTCCCGTGGCACTTGTTATTACATATTACAGCAACTGAAGGAGAAACTCCCTTTGGTAGTCATCAAGGTATGTTTACTGTGTATCTTATTAGAAAATTTTGAATTCTGAAGACATGAGTTTATGGGTTTCTTTAATCTAAGCTTGTGTAGAATTAATCTATTAATAAGAACTGTTTCCCTTAATTTTAAATTGAATAAATATTGGAATAATAGTGTGAAAGTATTACTTATATTATTATAATAGATTTTGTTTGGTGTTAATATTTATATTTTCATCACTTCAGTAGATTTTGTGTATGAAAATAATTTATTATTTGAATGTTATAAACCTTAAAAGTTTTATGAATACATAAATATACTTGGTCTTTTTGAAAAATTTAAACTATAACTCAGAAATTTGGATGTATATATTCAAACTTTATTATTTAAAAGCTATTTGCTCTGTGAAGTTTTTGTAGTTAGTGAGACTTAACAGAAAATGCTATAATTTTATTGACTTATGCAGTCTGAACTTCAAGTGGAAGAAAGTTCAATTTTCTTAGTCTGATCCAATAAGAAAAATGGATTATCTCATAAAAAGTGTAAAAATTTACAGAGGATTTACATACACACACTAAAAAACGAAATAGGAATGTTGTCTCATCTACCAAAAGAGGTTAATAATAAATCTAATCAAAAATATATATTAAGGCTTAATTACAACTGTTATTATGTGCAGTTATTAAATTTTTTTGTTGATCCTTCCCTTGAATTACAGAACCTTTTAAAATACACATTTACAATTATGAATACTATTTTCTCCATAAAAACATTAAAAATGAATAGCATTAAATATTGATGACTGTATACAAAATACCTTAACTTCCCTTAACTAAAACATCTCAACCTTATTTAATATATTACCTTTAACTTCTGTATACAAAAGTCATCTCTAATTCTGTGCTAATGTGATGTAGATTGCAGGATAATTTTTATCCATACTTTTGTCCAAAAGATGTAAACACTTCAAATATTTGGTGCTTCAAATATTTGGTACTTCAAATATTTGGTGCAAGTGAAACTTATTAATAACATGCATCACATCTTTGGTATCTGCTGTAGTGGAGTTCCTTTACCATATGTTGTAGTTCTTTAGGATTTTTATCAGATTCAAAAGAAGACTCATTAACATCAGCATTTTTCATTTTAATATCTATCACAGTGTCTTTATCATTCAGCTATTTGCATATAACAGCATTGCCATGGCATGACTGAAAAAGCTTCTTATTGTATTTTATAAATATTGAAATGCCATTTTTTTCTAGCCATTTAACAGCAGGCAAATCCTCGTTTCCATTATTTTCCTCTTAAACACCTTTTGTGAAATCAGCATACCAAAAACATTTTTAGATGGTTGGTTCTATAACCAATCGGCAAGACTTTTCTATTGCTAGCATTTCACCGAGAATACATTTTAAAATAACTAAAAAAATAATAGTACATTGCATAAGTAAATTATTGTTGATTTCTCAGAAGAGGGCTGACTTTGTCCTACTCCAAAAAATCTGCAATAATTTGGCATTTTTTTTTTTTAGATCGTATTTCATCTTCTTCGTATGTTTGAATAAATTCTTTTCTAATCCGGAAAAGCTAGTATGCAAAACTCTGGATTTAAATTAATAATTTTGATAGGTAATGCAGAGGCCAAATGTAATTTCTCACTGAGATCAAAAAGGACATATTTACAAAATGATTGTTTTGAAAACTGATATGGAATACAGAAGTAGTGGTTAAAATTTGGCAATGCATATAAACAAATGTAGGAATATTATACAATTTAAGCTATTACATAATTAAAATGTCTTAATTACATGCATGTACAAAAAGTATAGACGAAAAATATAATTTTAACGTTCAGAAACTCCATAGCTGCAATTGTGAATCTATTGTTTAATCGAAAGGGATCCCGGTTGGAACCGACACTTGAGGGATGCTTAGGTTTGCCAATAAAAGATGTGAGAGAGAGTGTTAAAAGCTGAATATGTAGATAGGAATGGCAAGAAATTATATATATGTAAAATATATGGCTACAAAGCAGATTCAACAACCTTTTGAGAATATCCTAAATCTTTCAAGATACCTAAAGAAGATAAAACACAGCGATATTTGGTATATACATGTAAAATGTAAAAAATAGGCAGCTTTGCTCTATGCGAACAAGCAACCTTTAATTAACTTTCTGCAATTTCAGGATTAATGGAGAGCCCTAGACCAGTAATTTCAAGAAAATTCCAGCCTATTAAGTAACCATTTCTATAAATAGAGAACTCTCACCATTTTACATTATTTTGCATTGCAACTCGCGCTTTATCCCTCTGCTGCTGAGATCTGTGCCACTGCTCTTCTGCCTTTTCTTTGTTAGAATGTTATGATGCATTGAATTTAATTTTATTTTAGTAAAGAATGATAATATGCCTGTGAATTGAATAAAGATGTGGAATCAAAACAATTAACTTCTGCATCGTCCTTGGATTGCAAAGCCTTACTCATGTGCCCAACTGCCAAAATATTATAAACATATATATATATGTAACGAAAGCACAAATTTTGGAAGCACTGCATTGGAAGTTAGTTCCACGTACTTTTTCTGAAGAATTTGCAGAATGAAGTAAGCACTATATTCGAATATTCGATGATATCTAACTTTAAGAACGATGACCTTTAAGAATGAATGAACTTGATACAATGGGAAAAGTATCTGTTGCATAGATGGAAAAGTATCTATGCAACATGTACTTTTCCCATTGGAGTTCTAGGCAGCAGGTACACGAATGTTGTCCGGCTAAAAATGTTGTGATTTGGAGCTTGGCGGTGCTGTAATAGATGAGCAGCAAAGAAACTTGGCAAACATGTCCGGATTCAAGATAATTTTATTATTGAGGAAACCAAGTCGGGATTCGCAATATTTGGTTCACATACAGACAAGTGTCTTATGCGCTCTCCATTTTTGTTACATCAGCACAGATTCCTCGAACAAAGAAGGTAGCCGCAAATCGTCTGGCCAGGAGAAAAGCTTAAGGGAAAGCGTCTTAACAGAATAGAAGCATAAGCCAGAAGAGAGTGAGTGTCGCAGTAGTAATGCAGAGGAAGAAGGGGGGAGGCAAAAGTTTCAGTTTTGAGTTTTGGTTTACAATTTGGTGATTGGTCAAGAGGCATCTGTATTAGGGGTTATGTAAGATCGCATGATTAATTTGAATGACACAGTTTAGACTAACAGCGCTATTTTTAGGACAGATAGATGAAGTTCCCAAATGAAATAGAAGATAAAAGAGGTTATAGTGAATTAAATTTAGAAGTTTGCTTTCATATTTTTTATCTTACATATATATATGTGTAATAAAATGACTTAAAGTAAGCTGCAACAGATTGATGATGGTTCTCTGCATTATATCCTGGAGAGACTTTACTGTGTACTTAATAGAAAGATTATACTTGAAGGAACAACTTCTAGACAGATGGGGGCCAAATTGAATATAACTTTTAATGGTGGATACAAACTAATTATCAAAAACATATTTTTCATCATAAATACTTATATATATATATATGAGATAATAGCAAGGAAATTATGGAGCAGTGTTAATGCATATGTAGATCCGTAATGAAGAGGAAGAATTCTGATTGCGTAGTATGCTAATAATGTTGAGTTCCATTTTTATTAATTCCATTTAATTTTCCATTAATTCCATTTTTATTTGCAATTGACTTTTGTGGCCACAGTTCACTTGACACTCTAACTGTGCCTATTCAAGAACAGTTATATTTTTTTATATTATTGCTATAGAAAGCAGCATAGCAAAATTATGCCCAAGCAGAGCAGAGAGAGATGCTGAAGTGCGTAGTTATGCAAGATGAAAGCACACAAAGAAAAAGGTTTTGGTTTGAGTTTAAAGTTTCAGTTCTCAATTATTACGTCACCAGCGCAGCGCAGGCCATGCAAAATCGAATTATCTAAAAATGACGCAATACAGAAAAGTTATTACAATTTTTAGAGCAGAGAGGGAGAAATGAAGGGTTACTGTTAGTTTAAATTGT
Organism: Stegodyphus dumicola; assembly: GCF_044657685.1. Lineage (NCBI taxonomy): Eukaryota > Metazoa > Arthropoda > Arachnida > Araneae > Eresidae > Stegodyphus > Stegodyphus dumicola. The sequence goes on from NC_140776.1 coordinate 171,471,649, forward strand.
AATTTTGATTTACATATTTTTTATCTTACACACACACACACACACACATATATATATATATAATATGTGTGCGTATATAGTTGAAAAGCAGATTTAATAACCTTTTGAGAATATCTTTAACAAATCTTTATCTTGCAAAAAACCTAAAGAAGATAAAACAGCTTATTCAAAAGGTAAAACTTGGAGAACATTTATGCTGAAACAAAGCAAACTGATGAAGTTTTAAAAAAAATTCATTCCCTAAAAGATGAATCACCTATATAACTCCAAGCTCATAGATATACAGGGTGATTATAATTAAAGTTTAAGTTTCAAAACGCTATAAAAAAAGAACCACTGATGAAAATGATGTGAAATTTGAAAGGAATGTTATTGAAGAAGGCGGAAAGCGTATGGCAGAAGAAAAAATTTAGTTTCAAAAGTTAGCAACAGGTGGCGCTGTAAGCGGGAGAATCACGACGAGAAACGAGAAATGATTCGTAAAACAACGGTTAAGGTGGAAGTTACACATTAAAACGCATTGACAAATTAGAATTGTTGAATAATTTTATTTGCATGACTGTACATATCACATCGAAAGGAACAAATCGGTTTCAAGACTTTTGCGGCGACATACCGCATAAGAACCATTCATCAGAGCAGTTCAGAACTGTCGCGAGACTGGCGCAAAACATGTTCAATATAGTGTCCACCGTTGTGTGCAACAAGTTGAAAGCGACAAACAGCATGTTCCACAACGGATCGCAGTGTCTCCGGGGTGATGTTCAGAATGTGTTGCGAAATGCGTGCCTTAATTCCACTAAATTTGCAGTTGGAGCACGGAACACAACATCCTTCAGATATCCCCTCAGCCAGAAATCACACGGAGTAAGATCAGGCGATCGGGACGGCCAGGCTGTAGGGAAATGACGGCTGATAATTCGAGCATTTCCGAAATGGCGCCTCAGCAGCTGCTTCACGGGATGTGCAATGTGCGGAGGAGAGCCATCTTGCATAAAAATGATTTCATCGACACATCTACGCTGTTGCAGAGCTGGAATCACGTGGTTGCGCAAAATCGATGCATACCTCTGACCAGTGACGGTTGCGATAACAGGACCGGAAGCACCCGTCTGCTCGAAAAAATATGGTTGTAGGATGAATGATGCCGTAAAGCCACACCATACCGTGACCTTTTCAGGATGAAGTGGTATGGGGTGCGTTGCCAGTGGATTTTCTGTTGCCCATATTCGACAATTCTGGGTATTCACGTATCCTATCAGATGGAATTGGGCTTCATCTGTCCACACAATTTTCCACGGCCATTCATTATCCACTTCCATGCGAGCCAGGAATTCTAACGCAAAAGTCTCCCTAGCTGTCAAGTCAGACGGAAGCATCTCCTGCACATGGCCAATTTTGTACGGATAGCATTGCAGGATGTTCGTACAATTTTCAGCACCGCGCTCGTAGGCCTGTCCAATGTTGAGGCAATTTCTCGTGCACTGCACGGTTGCACACCACCGGCCGACCCCTCTTGTAATGCTGTGGCCACTTCTTCAACTACCGTCGAATGCACTCGTTTTCTCCCTCTACCAGATTGCACATCAAACGAACCTGTCGTTTCGAATTTTTGCATCATTTTCTTTAGACCTATGGCACTCATTGGACCAACGCCTTCTTTTATACCCTTCAGTGTCCTGAATTTTTACAGAGCTACTCTTGCACAATCATCATTCTTGTAATACAGCTTTACCAGCAGACGCGATCCTGCAGTGAAACACCCATAGCGAACGTCTGAGACGCGAAATGAGGAACAGCCTGGTACCTGGCGGCTTTATAACACTGAAATTTAACTAAAATTTTAATTTACGTCTTCTTCCGCTTGCAGTGCCATCTGTTGCTAACTTTTGAAACTAAATTTTTTCTTCTGCCATACGCTTTCCGCCTTCTTCAATAACATTCCTTTCAAATTTGACGTCATTTCCATGAGTGGTTCTTTTTTTATAGCGTTTTGAAACTTAAACTTTAATTATAATCACCCTGTATATTTACTGCATGCTTTTTGCCTAAGTAACCATTTCTATCCTAGCATTGGTCTTGAACAATGCTTTGTCTGACAGGTTAGTTGAAGAGCTTGAATCGAATTTGAGAACTCATTGACATGCTTTGATTAAATGGTCACATATATAGTGTCCTGCTTATTGTGTGTTCTAATTTTCCAAGAATTGGGTGTTATACCTATTTCGCATAGCCTTTGTTTAGAACATAGAAAGGTAGGGTTAAGATAAAAAGAACAGTTGCATAAAATTGTTTTTTTGTAGTCTCACAAAATGGATCCCAACATCTTAACATAGATGATTTTAAGGGTTATTATTTTTTTTTCCATTCAAATTTGCAGAAACTGTGAAAAGAATGTATGAAAAGTGTCAAAACAAATTGTCATCCAACATATCCATAAAGTTTGTTACGTTCACATAGTTGCTAACTCTTCTAACTTATTGTCACGTCTCGCAGTCACCCTGTAGATTACGAAATCACTCGGCTTTTAATTTTTAGTCTTTACTAATGAAATTGAGATTTATTGAATTAATGAAACTTAAATTGTTCAAATTTCATTCTCTCACTCTGTGATTTTCAGCATTATTTTCTTATTAAGTTGTATGTAATTTGTATTGTTTTAATGTATTGAAGACATTTGTAGAATTTCTTATGAAGATTCATTTAGAGTTTAATCAGCTAATACTTGTGTTTAATTTCAGTTTGCATCAGTATAGGTTATGTAATAGTAGGTATATTAATTATAAATTTTGTTTTCATCATGCTTCAAAGTACTTTAATTAATTAAAGTTTTCCTATTCCCTGTTCAGGATTTCTCAGTTTAAAAGTGTAAGACAATTGCTAAAATGAAATTAAACGTTGAGCATGAAATTTAGAGCATCTAATCAAATACTGATATATTTTAGATTGGAATCATATTATAAATCTCGAGTAACCCTAATCCTGCATTATAAAATGAATTTAAGTAAGTTTGGAGTTGTTTACAAATGACGGTTCAACAAGAAAGTCACCTGAAAATCCCTGGTTTTAGGTGCAAGAACATCCCAGTTTTTCATATCCTAAGATGGTAGCTATGCATTCGATTTTTCACTTACTTTATAAGTTCACTATAGCCACAAAAAAGCTTTAAGTGTATAGGAAATTAGATAGAACCAAAATATTTGTGTGTTGTCAGGTGTACTATGCTGGGGTTTGACTGTGTTTGCAAATTGCTTACTGACATAATATGAGAGCATAGATTAAACATGTGACATTATTTAATTACTAAAAATTTGTTCTCATTGTAGGGTATTTCAACTGTGTCTCGTGCTTTAATACATGTGAATAATAAAAACCAATATGAATTGCAAATAGAAGGCAATGGTTTAGGAGAAGTTATGGCCACTAGAGGTAATAAATAAAAAGGACCTTTATTCCAGTTTCGAGCAATGCATGATATGTTAATCTTTTCTTATTATTTATGTATTTTATTATTGATCTATTATATATGCTGTAACTATTAGTGATTATTAGATATTATTAACGTATCTATTATATATGCTGGGTGAGTGTAAGCCTATATATACTGTATGCAGTATATATAGGCTTACACTCACCCGGGGAAAAAGAATCTGGGGAAAATAAAAATGGTCAGTGAAACCCGGGGAAAATGAAAATGGTCAGTAAAAATACAATGTTAGGCGAAATCTGAAACATTTTCTGGAATCAAAATCACAATAACAACCTTGTATTTAGCATACATATATTAAAACACTCAATCGATTTCAAGAGCAGCTAAAGGTCCCTCCTCATCAGGAGAACAAAATTACTAGAAAGGGGGAAAAAAGAAGAAAAAGCATCGGCAAAGGAGTCTCAGAAAACCTGTGGTCGTTATCAGCACTGCATGTGGTCGTAGCCGGATTTTGAATCAGAGTTACACTGGCCACCTACTTTTACTGAGCCAGGCTATCTGATCAAACATATAACACATAGACTAAAACACAAAAAAAAAACAGCGAAGTAAAAAAATAGGGAGCGAGGGGCAACTGCACCTTCACGCACCAAGTCTGAACCTCGAATAAAAGGAAATCAACCTCTGTAATGGCTTTTTATACCCTCTGGTAGTACCATGTGCGAGGAGGCAATGCCATCTATTGGCAAAAATAATAACCAAAAATTATGTTAATAGAATTTTAAAGGCATTAGGAAGGACTGGATTGGACTTAAAATCATTCACTAAACATGCTAAATCCTTATGAATATGAAAAGCTTCAAGAAAATCCAATTCACCAACGGAAGAAGCCTTTTGGATAATTTTTGCAGATCCAAGTCATTATGATTAAATTTCCAATTATGATACAGTATTAAAAACTTGTTAATTTCACCTTTTTGGACATAAGATTCATTCATGTTCCTTGATACGAAACTTTAATGCTCTTTTTGTTTGGCCAATATATCTCAAGCCACACTGGCACAATACACTATAAATTCCCCAAGAATTAAAGTCAGAAACAAAATCTTTTAGAATCGAACCATGAATTTTATTGATAGGGGAGAAACTGACTTGAAAATTGAATTTCTGGAGAATCCATGCAACTTTATAACTAACAGAAGGATAAAATGGAAGCACGACAAGGTCATTAATATTATTTTTAACGGTGGAATGTCCTCTTTGATGGAAATCAGAACAATTTTTAATGGCTTTATCAATGATCATGGGAGAAAATCCTCAATCAATAGCTTTAGCTACCCTCGAAATCGATTGAGTGTTTTAATACATGTACGCTAAATACAAGGTTGTTATTGCGATTTTGATTGTCACATTGGTGTGTTTCTCTTCAATTCTGTTTTCTGGAATGTCAGAGAAGTTAATAAAGACAGTTAACTCCTCTGAAAGAGTAAAAAGCTTTTTTAAATAACAGTCTATTTAACAAACATTGCCTGTCTGAAAGCAGTTGTAAAATTACTGTAATCTGTTTTGCTTGCTTAAAATATTTTCACTCAGCTCATATCTGAAACAGTTTTATAACCCATAGTTCTTCTGTGTACACACTAATGAACTCTTGCTAATGAGCTTCTCTTTAAAAATGTAACTATTCTGTCACACTCTCTTTAGACATGTAATTGTCTTTCAAAATTAAATAATGAAATATAGAATTCACTGACCTGTGTAACTATGTGTTATTATAAGTAACAAACACTTTTTTCAATCTAGTTATGGTTACTTTATTAAATTTAAAGTATCATCTAACCAGAGGAACTGTAAAAGACTGTAAGGCAAATTTTCTGACTTCCTAACTTGAAATATGAAACTAGAGTAAACTAAAAACAAAATATCTATTAACATGCTAATTTGATGCTCATACAAACTGAACTTCTGCTTTCTTGCAGTTAAAAATAAGGAGCTTCTTGGAGATTTAAAAGAAAACCAAATGTGATCACAATATTTACCTGATTAATTATTCACAAAGAATCAAAATAAGCAAGTCTTTGCTGTGTAACACCTATCGAGACTTAAACTAAATTCAGGTAGCTCAAACACAAATTATCAGGTATTATTTCTATTCATTGAGTGAGTTTTCACCTCAATTATAACTAAACTCTTCAAGCAAGCACACACAAATGTTATTCTACATCATCATGTGTAAGAGCTAAGAATATTACAACACAGATTTACCAATCACCTAGATCTGTCTGTAAACACAAGTTCTCCTTTAACTTGTTTGCAATTACAACCTCTAATTTTTTCTAACTGAAGTTAGAGTGAATCAAAATTCAGAACTTGCCAATGAAGTCTGTTTTGAGATTTTCAATCTGGCATGACGATTGGTTAATTGCCAAGTGACAAATTAAACAGCATGGTACCCACAGTCAATACAAACTTCCACATATGGTTCCTGTAACTTTATATTAAAATTGCTTACCATTCAACCACATAAACTTTGGAATGAGGGAATAAGGAAGATGTACATTGAATAAACTTTATTAGTGAAAGTCAAACATAATGCCACAGGAAAAAAGCTAGTGCAGCCTTAGAAATGCAGTGCAGAGTAAGCACCTAAGATGCCAGTCCTTAAAATGATGCCAACCTTAAAACTAATTTGCATTTCGGTGAAAGTTGATTAGAAATTAAAGTACAGAACAATTAAAATTACATGATAACTGGTTTATTAAAAGTAAACTTTACACAGTGTCGATTCAGTTTTACTTTGAAGTTATGTTTTCTATGACTTCATATGTTCTTTATGAGTGATGTTCTACTACTATTATTTTTTTTTTCAAATTATTTCCCCCCCATGTTATTAAAAAATGCTTGCTTTTCTGAATGATTTAAATATATTTTTTTATATATTTAGCCAAAATTTTCTTATATTTTTTTCACTTGCTTCCCAATATAGATTATCATTTTGTAATTGATAAATTAACATTTTTAGGTACCATATTTTCCACCCATAAGATGCCTTTATTTATTTATTTATTTATTTATTTCAAACCGTGTCCTGAAGCAAACCTGCACCCTGTGGGGTTTAACTTTGTTCTCTATGACTCATGCTGATTTGTCAGGAAAAATACTGTTAAATATATTTTCCCACATTAGGCATAGAAAATGGTTATTTTTATCAGAAATGTCAAATAACAACACTGTTTTTAGCCAGTAGAAGGTAATAAAGTTGTAATATTTCTTTGATAAATACTTCCTAAAAAATACCAAATAAATCATATGCATATATGTATACTACGTAGCATAATGTAGTTTAGTTTCATCTCATATATTAGACAGTTGGCTACAATGCTAAAAATATCTTAGACAATATCTTACGTAGCACTTATTTAGGAGCAATGCAGAACTGCTTGCATTTTTAAATGAAATTAGGCTTAACGGGGCAAATTACCGGATCCCATGCGATATGTATACTTTAAGAGTGCTTTTGTTTGGGGGAGGGGGCTTCTTTTTTCTTTCACCTGTCCTGAACAGGTTAATAGAGAGATAATCCTCAAGTATTTGAATTTATGAAATGTAGACTTAATTACATTCTTAAATTTAGTTTCAGAACAAATATATCATTCAGACATTGTAAAAATTTAAATTTTTAGACTATATAAATTTCATTTAGTAAAGCTCAGTGAGAAGTCAGGTTACGTTTAAAAGAAAACTGAGGTTTTCGCTGACGTACTCAGGCTGAAAGAGATGGAACATAATCCAATATTAGCCAATAATCCAATATATATCCAATATTAGCAAAAGTGATTAAATCTATTTAACTTGCTTTCATGAACCATTGCTTAAAGTTCATTTATTTATGTGGGTGACTATGACAGAATGTAGAACATTCTTGAAATCTGATATCTTAGGTCAGTGTTTCTCTCCCTCTCTCTTCCCCCCCCGCACTCGTTTTAGCACTGCTAGATGATCACCCTCCCCTCTTCTTCTCAAAACTTCAAAAATACATACAAATTTAAATTTAGATTATTTTTAATGCATTTTATAAATTTAACAAGTATAGAAAATGTTGATGATTGCCAAAATGTAAATAAAAATAGGTTTATATATTCATAGATTAAAACTAAATATTTAACAGATAAATAAAAGGCTAATCGCATTCTTCCCTTGGGGATTTTATTCCGCTGAATTTTCCACTGCCCTAGACACAGACTGTGAAATATTTTTATTCTCGCTATACAACTTTTACATATGCAATATTTGGGTCAGAAAATCAACCTTTGAAGACCACATTAATAAAAATGTTAGGAGTAATTTATTGAATAACTGGGCAGCTTACAAAAATTCTTTACATTCTATGAACCATTCTGTTCTTTCTAGCCATCTCTTACCTTCATCATGTATTAATATGGATTCTCCAAGTTCTAAAGGGTAAATGTAAAGTCATTGTGCAAAAATCTAGCAAAATGTCTTGCTGAATATACTGGTTAGGTTATTTTATTTGTATATGGCAAAGCATATGAAGGCTATCTACCTTGTTATTCCTACTGAACTTTCAATTGTGGCCCCCCCCCCCAAAAAAAAATTGTATAAGTGCAACATTTCCTCAAACTTATCTTCTCTTTTCTAGAAAGCGAGCTAAAGATAACAATTATTTTTAAAAATGTTAGAGACCAAAATGGTAGGCGACTGTATGAAATGATGTAGCAAAATATGAATTAATTTTCAATAAATAAAAGAAATACTTTTTGTTTCATTTGAATTCTGCGAAAAGGAATTCGTATATACATACATGAGTTTCGCATTAATATTCTAAATTATTTTAAATTAGACTGGATTTGTACTCTTTATGGTTTTCAGGATTTTTTAATGATGTCACAGTTAGTCCTGAACAGTGTAATGACTGATATTGTATTGATTTTGGCCAGGATCACAATTTCAGCCTTTGAATGGTTTTGTGGGGCTTGCATTTTGTCTCCTGCTGCAGTCTGTGTGAATCCTAAATTCCGCTGCCTGGTATCTCAATAAATTATACAAATTTTGCTGCCTCTAATTTCTACTGTTCAGTGTCTCTGCTAAATTTTAAAAATTTTGTCATCGCTAATTTTTGTTGCTTAGTGTTCCTCTCGATTCTCAAATATTTGTTGCCCCTTTATATCACGACACCTGGCATCAACCTTGTGGGAGGAGGTAGCATTTTTCTATCTGACCTAAGCAATAAGTGAAGACCCAGTGTTGCCATGTATATATGTCATCTTGCTATATTTAAACTGATGATCTAAAATCTGGAGCCAGTTGCCCACGATTCCAGAATTTGCACTATATATGTTGTGTGTTTATATATATATATATATGAAAACACACACACACACACATATATATATATATATATATATACAGATATGAATAAAAAAGTAAAGGTCAGGATGAAAATGAATAAATTTCTGTTCCAGAAATATGAAGGTCTAACCTTTCTCCAGGTAAAAGTTGCCAAACTTAATAAATGCAAATTAAGAAAACTTTCAAAAATGGAATTGTTAAATGAAAAAAGAAATTTTTTTTTAAATTACAGAATATGGTACATAACGAAACAAATAACAAAATGATTTTTTTATTAATCTCGTCTGTTTAATTCTTCAAACAGAACTTGTCTGTTTTGAAGAACAAGTTGTTCAACAACTTAAACAAGTTGATTTATGAATTCAGAATAGCTTTTTCGTTTCTCCGAACCATTTGAGTCTTAACCCATATTTTACGACAGGATAGTACATCTTTGATGGCTATACAAAAAGAGTAATAACATATAAACTATTTCTTTCACATTGTATTATTGCTAAAAAGCTGCTTGTTATATTAGCTATTTTCTGTTAAATTTTTATTTTTACAAATCTGTTTCGTTTTAAACATACAAAAAGGACTAATTCTGATTTTTTGAACACAAAAAAGTGTAAAATAAAAAGTATAGATTTATTTTAAATAAACTAGTGTCTCCATTAATGTGAATGACAAAAAATTTGAAAGAAAAATATATTATAGATCTTTATTTTTCTTTCTTTCTTAGAGCGTCCTATATATAGGACAATGGTAAAATTCGCTATTTTGTGATGCTAAAACATAACACTGCTTTGGAGTGAAATGGTTATGTTCATTTCATCCCCTCGCTGTAAAATGTAGTGATCAACTAGTTCTTGTCCCGCGTCCCCTTTTGTAAAGAGTTATATTCAACATCTGAAAATCATTTCACGCATTTTATCTGTATGAAAGAAATTTACTTTGTAAGATTTATCTTAATTTATTTAACAGTTAAATTTTTATTTAAAAGTTACTTTCCTGCCCTCTCTGAATTTGAGCTTACACACTTCTGACCGTATTTTCAGATTCGTGGTCAAATGCAAATGAGGAGAAGATGTATTTAACTGTGAAGTTCTACTGACTTCGTTCGTAATACTCTCTCTTTTAAGCTATTATTACGCTTGGCCGTACCTTAGGCCCTTAATAGCTTCGCCATTAGTTAGCGTTAAGGGGACAACTCTGTTGGAATCTTGATAGCTTTGGCTATATCTTTTTAGTTAAGATTAAATTTTATTTCTTAGTTTTCTGAGTTTAAGCCCGAGTGGAGGCTTTATTGTAAACTACAAGAAGGAGTCTTCTGTGAACTTTATTTGGAATAATAAAAGCTATCTAACCCTTCTTGAGTATCTGTTCTCTGTCTACCAAACTAAAGCGATTATTCACTTATCAGTTTTTAAGGTTCCTCAACTTTAGCTGTAACTTAAAAGACAAGAATCTTACTTTTATGAACTTTTATGAATATTTATTTTGTGCATCTAAAATGAGTCAAAAATTTCTAACAACTGAAGAAGCTTTGGAATATTTTATGATATTAGATGATGAAGATACTGATCCAGAAATGGTAATAATACCACCTGATTCAGATGCAGTCTCTGATAGTGAAGAAACAGACAATGACTGCACTAAGACTAGACACAGCAAGCTATTTGTGATGAAAATGCAGCAGGAACTCTAGAAACAACAGAAACTGTGAAAATTTTAGGAAATGAAGATGGTGAAATATGTGTGCCAAAACCTGATTGGAAAGATTGCATTACTAAATATTCGCCGTGCTTCAGATATATTTGCTCAAGATTCTAGTCAGTCTGTACCTGATTTTGTTTCTGGAAAATCTCCTCCAGATATCTTTGAATATATCGCTGAAGAAATGATAGGCAAAGCTGTTATTGAGAGTAACAGATACGCCTGGAACAAAAATAATCATAATTTTTCATTGACAAAACAATAGGTATACTTTGTTATAGTGGCTACCACATTTTGCCACGTGAAAAAATGTACTCGGAAAATACGCCAGACACAGGAACTATACTAGTTAGTCGTGCAATGCCATAAAGTAGAATTTTGCAATCAAGTGGTACATTCATTTCATTGACAATAGCACCATTGATTCATTCGGACCGCTATTACAAAGTATGTCCAATTTATGATTTACTGAATGATGCCTTACAACAATCTAGTATATTTTTTTAACATCTAAGCATTGATGAAAGAATGGTGAGCTATTTCAGTCAACATGGTTGTGAGATGTAGTATATGAAAGAAACCAAAGCCCTTCTAGAATATCGACGGGCTATAACAGTCAGCTGCAAACTGATCATGTGATTATCAAAAACTCTGATGGACGTCAACTTCGTCATTTAAAAAATTGCACTAGGAAACCAATAACTATTTGTAAAAAATCCAATATTGGCTTATGTTCGAGTTGTTTTTTACCATTCCATTCAAAAGAATGTACTTGAAAGAAAATAATGCCTTGTAACTTCATAGCACTATATTTGACCATCATCCTATATATAGGACAGCCTGTAAACTCCAAGAAAATAAAAGTTTCGTATGTTTTTCAATTTATTATCTTTTCTTACTTATTTATAAGACAAAATTAGAAATTTCAAACAAAAATTTTAATTTCTTCGATCATTGATAAAATATGGGTTAAAACTACTTTCCATTACTAAACCTTTATTTTAAAACAAATTTCTAATAGGTCTCAAATACTCAGATTTTTCCCTACATGCATTTGTACTCAAAGTAAACAAAACTATATAAATTATATACAAATGCTTAAAAGTAGTACAAAAACCTAAAAATAGGCAAAATACTAATTACACGAAACTAAATTAATTCAATTAGGAAAATTCTACAGCAACAATAAATGAATCAGTTTGTTATTAATACTTAAAAAATAAATTGTTCAGTTGAATTATAACCTAATGCAAGGGCTGGCTTAATTACCCAATAATTTTATCTTTTTGTGAACTTTAATGTATGCCAAAAGGGAATCAATAAAATTTACTGCTGGAGCAATCGCAATTAATTATTAAAAAAAAATTAATGGAAAAACATACCTTTCCTTAAACCTCCATTTGAAGAAAATTCGTCAAATGCTTTTAAAAGAATGGATGCTGAAAGGTTGCTAAAATTTAAATGAACTCTGTTTAAGTGTCCTAGAAAGTTCAGACTTTTAAATTGTTTTTAGTTCTTTTCTATTCGACCTCCATTGCCTTTATCAGTTTGGTTCTTTTTTTCCCTTTTTTCTGGTAAACTCCTAAACAGGGTTCAGAACTCATTAATCAACTTTAATCAACTTGGTTTAAGGCTTCAAATTATTAATCAACTTGGTTTAAGGCTTCAAAACATTTTTCCCTTGACAAGATCTGTTTGAAGCATTAAACTGAGGAGATTAATAAAAAGTTATTTTGTCATGTATCATGCTCTGTAATTAAAAAAAAAAAAAAAAAAAAAAAATTCATTTTAACTTTCATTTAAAGATTCCATTTTTGAAAGTTTCCTTAATTTGCATTTATTCAGTTTGGCAACTTTTACCTGGAGAGAAAAGGTTAGATCTTCATATTTTGGGAACAGAATTATAATTTTCCTTCCAACCTTTATTTTTTGATTTTTATCTTTTTGCAATCTAGCAGCCAACACACAGATTCATCTCTTTTCTTTTTAAATATTAAAACTTCAGTGATGACTATTCTCAAGATATATATAGATATATAAATGTCATAATCCCTCCCTCTTTTTTTTTTTTTTTTTTTTTTGAAGGTAAGTTAATTATGTATAATTTTTTGTTGCTATTGTTGGGGGAGGTTAGATAATGTGTATAGTTTCCTTTAATTCAAGCTGTAACATTTTATATTTTATTGCAATTTTTTAAAAAAGTATTTACTTTTTGTTTCTAAATGTATAAAAGAAAAGGAAATATTAAGAAACATAGAAATGTTAATGTGTACATAAAATGTAATTGGAATTATCATATGATTTTGGAGGGTAAATGTTGATTATAATTTCCTCTGAAACATCTGAATTTTATTATATAGGTGTCCGGGGGACTTCTACAACTTCAAATCACACAATGGAAGTAGAAAAGTACCTTGGCATTGAGGCGGCAAAGTAAGTATTATGAATTTCTGTGTTTAGCAAAGGGACAGCATTGTTTTTTAAAATGAAAGTTTCGTGTATTCATGTATCATCTTAAAAAAAGGAAAGTTTAGTGTATTCATGTATCATCTTAAAAAAAGGAAAGTTTACACTCTATATGTGGAGGCATTTTCAACAATTGAATGCTTTTCTGTCACATAACTCGGAAACCGATAGGCATAAAGCTACAAAATATGGCACATGCTATCCAGGAATGCACCTCAAAGCTATTTATTTATTTATCCATTTAAAATTTTTCAGTTTTGGAGGTTCTTCCTCCTCTGTCATCTTTTTACTTTAAGAAGAATTTAATTTCAATATCTGCACCGTTGGATCGAACAGAAAAATCATTCAGAGTAAAAATTTATTCAAATCTCTACTTTGTTTTTCAGTATAAAAAAAAAAAAAAAAAAAAAAAAAAAAAAAAACTACTACCAGATTTTTTTTTAACCATTGCACGTCTATTGTTTTAAAATTTCAGCATCTAAAAGTGTATTTGTCATAAAATTTCGAATTTTTCACAAGTTATAAAACAAACTCTTTGCTCTCTTTTAAAACAAGAATTATTTTAAAAATATTAGATAACTTTTTACATTCCCTCTCATATATTATATATTATGTATTATATAGTGACTTCATTTTTTCAGACCCCAGTTGCAACCATTCTTTCTACTGCTGCCACCATGGTAATGTTGACATGTGATTCTGTTGATATCGTGATGCAGAATAAAAGCATCACATAGTTTTAGGTGTAAAATTTCTCTTGATTTGAGTCATATTTCACCTTATTTTCTAATTTTTGTTTTTTTCCCCCTGCACAACGCTATTTTAATAATTGATTTTTTTTATTAGGGTGTAAACCGGTGTGCAAAATTAAGATAATTTGCAGATTATGTCAAATTTCTGAGAAACAAATGCACAGATTTTAGCGAAATTTGGCATGGTTGTACATTTATAACAGAGGGAGAGATGTAGCATTCAAAAGTCATTTTATGTACGCACAGTTATCAGTAAAGCACATAATGTAGGGATATGCTAAATCCATGTTGTGATATCAAACTGAAAATGAACCTAATATGGTATATGATCTCTCACAGCCAGAAGGATTATAGAGCACAACAGCATACTGGGCAGAAGGCAGCTGAAGAATCCATGGGGCAGTCGATTTCACTTGGCAACAATGCAGTTTTCAACTATGGGATGGTTATCGAAGGGGAATATTAAGATGAAATTGCCTTCCCCAAAGCAACTCAGACTGTATAGGATTAAGGTCAGGAGATCTGGTAGGCCAATACATGCAATGAATATTCTCACTTTTCAGATAATCTTCGACCAGCTGAACACTTTGTGGAAGAGCATTGTCTCCATTAACAGGAACTTAGGACCAACTGTGTGCCTAAAAGGTCAAACTTTAGGGACCTAAAAATTTACCCTCTATACCTCAGAATATCAGGGAGCTTTTGTTGAACACATGTAAGGGTGTTCAGCTGTCCAACGTAAAGCTTGCCCAAACCATTACACCTTCACCATCATGATGATCTTTTTCCCTAATGGGGGAGTGATGGTATGGTGCTCAAGGGCTCTATCCAGATACAGGTATGGTGAAAATCAGTGTCCAGGCTAGATCTCAACTCATCTGTAAAATTCACAGTGCTCCATTGAAGTCTGGTACAAGGCATATGTTGTCTGACCATGCTAAACACACTCTCTTTTGAATGCAGCATGTGGAACGCAAACAGCGAGTCTTCTGGCACACAACCCTGTCACATGAAGCCTTCGCACAATTGTACTCGGTGAAACTCAGGCTCCAGTGGCAGCATGCAGTGCATGTGAGAAGCTGTAGCACTCCAACATTGCTGCCCTGACAGTGACAAACATGATTCTCATTTGTTGTTGTAGATCTTGGTCAACCTTCTTCAGGTCTTGATATGGATCCAGAGTTCTGTAACTATATCCGTAAATTGCAGATTACAATGGGCATTACATGGAGCTTTTTAGCCACCTCTAATCTGCCGAAAATTCTCCACCTCATTATCATCTTTACCTTCGTGGTTGATACCTCAACAAATTTACCCAACTCTTGTGAGAAACATGATGAATGTTGCGAAGTAGTACGAACACACAAATAGCAGAAAACCCCTCATAGACATATATCTCCTTCACACAGACACACTTGTGTGTGCTTACGGATTTGACTCTGAATATTTCCATAATTCTTTTGTGACATAATTAGTACTTTTGTTTCAGTACTTTTTGTAAAATTAGACATAATTTGAAAATCCTCTTAATTTTGCACGAGTTTACTTTTCGTTAAATTTCGATCGCTAACTCTTTTCTTATTTGAGGAACTAGCTGTATTTTTGTTATTAGGAGGGGGAGGGGGAAGACCCTGGGGAAATAACTGATCCGTTCCCAGCAAATGCATCAAATTTGTTTCTTGTTGGTGATGCATCAGAATATTTTCCTTTTCTGATGGTGTACAATGTTGTCTTTTTCGGCTAATGATTCAGATTGCTTTTAGCAATTTCACTACAACCATCTCTTCATTTTCTATTACTTCTTTTGGGATATTTACAGTAGTTTTGGGATTTGTGGAAACTGTGGTACATAAGACAGTCTGTGTAACAGTAATTGATTATTCACTATAGAATTTGTTAATATTTTATGAAAAATAGGGGATTATATGATACTGGTATCTCAGGCACTACATTTACTAAGTTAATATTGGTATTACAGTATTTGTATTTGTTATTTATTTTCTGTTTCTGTAAAACATGTTTTTCTTATCTACATGTATTTTCAGATCAACCATTATAAGTGAGACACAGATTACAATGAAACATCACTCCATTGAAATAGATAGGCGTCACCTAACGTTGCTGGCTGATCTGATGACTTTTAAGGTAAGTAACATATAATATTTCTTATATTTAATTAAAAATAGAAAATTATATTTTTTGGCAACCATTTTGATTTAAATGTTGGATGGCTCTGACATTGTTGTTGGTTAAAGACAGAGTTTAAAGTTTGAAACTATCCTCATGAGTTTAGGAGAAAAGACAGCAGTTTGATAATTTGCCCTTTCATTATGAGTACCACTGCAATATAATATGGTCAGACCCAATAAATGCAATACAGCTGACATATTTTTGAATAAAAATATTTATAATTTTTTTTACTTGTAATAACTTAATAGACAAATCAAGAAACTAAGCATAAATGATCAAAAACATTAAAAATTGTTGCTGATTGCAGCTTTGTAACACTTGGAGTAGAAGTTATAATGTTGCATGCACCATGGTTGAAAAGTTGGGCCTTGTTCATGCGACGCGTGCGTTGTTATACACCAATTTCAAATTAACTAGAAGTGGACTGTACTAAATATTTTATTCGACAACTTTAATCAAATGCATGCCATCTTTCAAGCGATGACTTACTACTAATAACAACAGCAATAAAAAAAAACTGAGTAAGCATTTACAGGGTTGCTGTAATGAACATCTGCGCCATGCAAGGCGCCAAGAAGAGAAAAAATGATGTAATCTTACAGTTAAATAGTCTTAATGACTTAACATACCCCCCGGCATTGAAGGGTTACATCAATAATTTTGTGCGATAATACTCATAATAACCTACAAAATTGTACAATTACTACCTTATACAATAATGCAATACGAATAACTTCTCTTAATTCAATATAATAATATTCAATTTACAATAAAAATTTTATACACAATACAATGTACAATACAAGTTTTATAATAATAAGCTAACACTTAACTAACTTAGGAAGCTTCTTCTTGGGGTAAAATTGCAATTTTTGTAATTCCACGCTTAATGATGCCCTTTACTGTCTGTATTTCTACTACTCTAACCTTACCGTCAACTCCAGGAAAAATTCTTGTAATGCGCCCTAACACCCATCTACAAACAGGAAGCTCATCCTCCTTAACTAGTACTAGCATACCTATTTTAATATTCGTTTGTTCTACCTTCCATTTTGAACGCTGTTGTAGTGTGTTTAAATAGTCCCTATACCAACGATTCCATATCAACTGGACAAATCTGGTAGTTCGTTTCCATCTTGAGAGTCTGTTTTCAGGTATATCAATTAATTCGGGTTCTACTATAGCATTCAAGGGTCTTCCAATGAGAAAATGACCTGGTGTTAATGCCTCTAAATCATTTACATCGGAAGATAAGGGAGTAATAGGGCGAGAATTTAAAACAGACTCTATCTGAGTTACCACAGTTAATAACTCCTCGAAAGTCAACCTTGCATTACCTACAATCCGCTTTAAGTGAGATTTCACGGATTTTATTCCAGATTCCCATAGTCCACCAAAATTAGGTGTCCGTGGGGGAATAAACTTCCATACTATTCCTTCTTCACCTAAATAATCTGCTAATTTTTTGTCAGGATTTCTAATTAAATTGTTAATTCTTTGCAATTCGGCATTTGCGCCAACGAAGTTTTTTGCGTTGTCTGAGAAAATGATTGAGCATTTTCCGCGCCTAGTAATAAATCTCTTTAAGGTGGCAATAAATGCGTCAGTGGTGAGATCACTCACTAGTTCGAGATGCACTGCCTTTGTTATAAGGCAAATGAAAAGAGCTAAATATACCTTATGAAGAGTTCCTTTCCTCTGTCCCTTGTACCTAATAAAAAATGGACCGCAAAAATCGGTGCCGACATGATTAAAGGGTGAGCTTGGATTTACGCGCTCTGCAGGTAATGACCCCCTAATTTGTTCGATAGTGACTGGTTTATTTTTACTACAAATTATACATTCATGGGTAATCTTTCTAGTTAAATTCCTACCTTGTAATGGCCAAAATTTCTGTCTCATAAAACACAATAATGCTTGCGAACCTACGTGTAAATATTTCCAATGATAATGCTCAGCAATCAGCTTAGTTAGTTTGCATTTAACAGGCAAAATTATTTGATGTTTTTGTGAAAACATTACATTGGCCCCTTGTAATCGGCCTCCTACTCTCATTACATTATTTGCATCCAAAAAAGGGTTCAAAGAAAGTAAATTACTTTTATTATTAATGGGTTTACCTTGTGCGAGGGAGTTGTATTCTGAATAAAAACTACATTTTTGAACCTCTCTTACTAAAAAGGATTCTGCCTCATTTAACTCCTTTGAACTTACTCCTCCTGTTCTTCTCTGTGCTCCTTTCTGTTTTGCACACCTAGAGTTCCAAATGAACCTGAAAATATAACTAACAATATGTAATAATTTTAAATAATTGTTAGTGATATCTAGGATATTATCAATAAATTTTGAAGGCAAAGTGCATAAACAAGCAATGCCAGTTCTTTTTCTCAGTTCATTAGAAAATGTCTCTGTTTTTTCTAATTGTTCAAAGTCAATGTTCTTGTTAGGTATGACACCCTCACTCAAGAATGGAGGACCTTTCCACCACAGATCAGCATCATGCAGCTTGTCAAAATTCAGTCCTCGGGAAATAAGGTCTGCTGGGTTCTCCTCTGAACGCACATAATTCCACTGGCATGTATGTGTTAGCTCTTGGATCTGCAACACTCGATGAGCAACAAAAGTTTTTAATACGTGCAGAGGATTCTGAAGCCATGCTAACACTATGGTTGAGTCACACCACAGACATATTTTACTGATGTCCAATTTCAATAAAGGCACCACCTTTGCAACAAGCTGTGCTAGCAGTACAGCTGCGCAGAGTTCCAGTCGAGGTACTGTCAGCGGTTTTAGTGGAGCTACTCTGGACTTGCTGCAAAGCAAATGTGAAGATAAATTATTGTCACTTCTGCAGCGTAAATAGATGGCTACTCCGTATGCGTGTTCTGATGCATCTGAAAATCCATGAATTTGTATATCAGAAAAACTATCCTGTAAAACATATCTACTGACTTTCAAATTGTTGATAGATTGCATTGAATCAATAAAAAGTTGCCAATCCTTAATTATCCTTTCGGGTAGCGGATCGTTCCAATCAAGCTTCAATAACCAAAGTCTTTGGATGAAGATTTTTGCTTTTGTTATCCCTGGACCAAGCAGTCCTAATGGATCATAAATGCGAGCAATGTCAGACAACACTGTTCTCTTTGTGTAAGTAGTTGGTTTCTTGATGGTTGATTTGTACGAAAAACAATCTATCTTTGGATTCCATAATAATCCTAAAGTTTTGATGCTCTGATCGTCATCGAAATTACTGAAAGAATATTCCTCTTGTCCATCCGGAAACTGCAAAAGATCAGGATGATTAGCACACCATCTGTGCAGACGCATTCCTCCACATGATAATAGGTTAATCAATTGCGACTGTAATTCTTTAGCCTTTATTAGAGTATGGGCTCCTGTGAGTACGTCATCGACATAAAAATCCCTTTGTACTATTGGCGCTGCTAACGAAAAATTATTTTTCTCGTCTTCTGCTAATTGATTAAGTGTGCGTGTTGCTAGATATGGTGCGTTGGAAGTACCGTAAGTTATAGTCTTCAGTCTATAGACCTTAACTGGTTCTTCTGCACTACTCTTCCATAAGATGCGTAATAAATCTCTTTGATGTTCTTTAATCAAAATCTGACGATACATTTTTACAATGTCTGCTGTGAAGGCAATTTTATGCATTCGAAATCTGCAAATAATATCAAATAGTTCGTCTTGAGCTAACCCTCCATTCAGCAGAATATCGTTTAATGAAATTCCAGTAGTCGTAGGAGCAGTAGCATCGAACACTACCCTAAGTTTAGTGCTAGGTTTCTCGGGTCTGAAAACCCCATGGTGAGGAAGATAATATGAGAAACTAGAGCTATCCCCTTCATCAATTTCTTCGGAATGTCCTAATTTATTGTATTCCTTAATGAAATCTTCGTATAAGTGTTTCATTGCGGGATTGCGAGTGAAGCGTTTAAGTAGATAATTCAGTCTTTTGCTAGCGTTTTCTCTCGATTCCCCTAAAAGGCTAAGTCCTTCCTCCTTAATTGGCATTTCCACTACATATCTGCCATTATCTTGCCTCGTGTGTGTACGAAGAAAGTGCTGTTCACAAAATTCCTCTTCCTGACTTTTCACTTTTTTTGCTTCATTAATACCTTCAATCTCCCAAAACCTTCTCATGTTGTCAGATAAATTATCCCCATTTTCCACAAACCCACAAAAATTATCAACACTGCCTTGCTGCGGCATGCGCACTGACCCGCTAACGATGTATCCAAAAAACTGACTGATGGAGAATCAGGTCTTGCATATTTATTCTATTTGTTCCCAGTAAATCAAAAAATATTTCGTTAGATAATAAAACATGTATTTGACCAGGTTTATAAAACTCTGGATCAGCTAAACCAACGAGTTGCAACTGCTTAACATCAGAAATGTTTACATATCTAGCAGGCGTTACGCGAGTTATTTTTGGAACAACAAAAAATTGTAAGGTACGAATGAAATCTCTAGTAGCGTTAGCGATGGTTGCTATAGCTTTTTCCTTAACACCCATAACTGTACCATTGATACCTGAAATAGAAGCGTTTATTTTTCTTTTCTTCAAATTCAATAACTCAGCACCTTCTTTAGTAATGAAATTATTTTGAGAACCGGAATCCAGCAAGGCTCTCAGCGAGATAAATTTTCCATCATTACCCTTAACGAAAATAATTGCAGTTGAAAGTAGAACTTGTTTATTAAAAGAACTGGAAATATTCAGCGCAGTACCGTTAATGGACTTTGCTTGGTTGGGTTCATTAGTGTCAGTAACCTTTTGGCTGCTTGCCATTGGAGTAAATGTATCAGCATTTGGAGAAAGATTACTGCTTAATTTATTAGTCTTGTTTGTGATTTGATTCGATGTGCCATTTGCTTTATCAAAATTTTCTTCATTTCAATCAAAATGTAAGAGCGAATTGTGAAATTTCTGACATTTTATGCATGTATTAGAACTTTTACAGTCCTTGATTGTGTGGACCGAAGATAAACAATTGAAACATAGTTTTTTGTCTTTACAAATTCAAATCGTTTCTTGACTGTTAGATTTAAGAATTGCGCACATTTCAACAATAAATGATCAGCTTTACAATAAGGACAATTTTTTGATTTTTCCGAAAGTGATGTAAGAGCTTTGGTATTAAATGAGCGTTTCGATTCCCCATGCGGAGGTTTGTAATGTGATAGGGTGCGAGCGTGTTCCTTCAAAAAACAGGTCAGTTGTTTAACTGTTCCTATCTCGTCTTTTTTAAGTGACCTTTCCCACCAACACCGAGTATTTCTATCCAACTTTTCAACTAATAAATAAACAATTAACGTGTCTGAAAATTCTTCCACCTTTTCCTCCAATGCTTCCAAGGATCGTAAACATTCATGCACCTTATCGATAAATTTTAAAAGCGACGAAGTAGAATCACTCGTTTGAGGTATAGAAATTAATTTCTTTATGATAGAATTGATCAAATCTTTTTTGTTGCAATAGCGATCAACCAACAGATTCCATGCTATGTCATAATTCGAATCTGAAATTGGAATGGACTGAATAATATTTAAAGCGTCTGCCTTACACGAACTCTCTAAATATTGCAATTTTTGCGCATTAGTTAATTTGCTATTTTTATGCACAGCTGCGGAAAATAAATCCTCAAATTCAATCCATTCTTCGATTTTCCCACTAAATATTGGAAGAGACAATTTAGGCAATTTTATATCCGAAACAATTATGTCTTTACTCGAACCGTTTTCATTTGAACAGCTATTCCTTTGAGAACTGATCTCAGAAATTTTTCCTTTAATTTTCAAATTAATTTCATCGAGATTATCTACTACATTTTCCTTTTCCTTAATGAATTCGTCAGTGTCCTTTTCTTCACAATGTGCAAATAAAGAATCGAAAATGTTACTTAATTCCTTTTTAAATTCTAATATTTTTGATTCGTATAACTCCAATAAGGAAATATCTGCTTCATCCACTGTAGAATTTACCTTATTTTCAAACTTTCTGATACTGCATTTTAAACTTTTTTTGTTAGCTTTAATCGCTTTCAATTCACTCATCATGAACAAATAAATAATTTATCACTTACCGTGATTGCAGATTTCTCGACAGCAACACCGGAAATGAACGATGACACAGTATCCAATCTTAATTGCGTAATCCACACGAAAACGAAAGCATTCCAAACACTCTATATGAAGTTATGCGTAATACAACCAAACGAAAGTATTCCAAATGTTCTAAAAAGTTAATTTTAGGAACGATATCTTTTACCTCCGGCTCGGCGGGCCATAAAGTGTTCATGCGACGCGTGCGTTGTTATACAACAATTTCAAATTAACTAGAAGTGGACTGTACTAAATATTTTATTCGACAACTTTAATCAAATGCGTGCCATCTTTCAAGCGATGACTTACTACTAATAACAACAGCAATAAAAAAAAAAAAACTGAGTAAGCGTTTACAGGGTTGCTGTAATGAACATCTGCGCCATGCAAGGCGCCAAGAAGAGAAAAAATGACGTAATCTTACAGTTAAATAGTCTTAATGACTTAACAGGCCTCAAACAAGTTTTTTAACATTTTTACAGGAACGAAGCATGAGGTTGTTATGTAAGAAAATTTCAAAAGTTTTAAGAAGGCCAAATTAAATGGCATAGTTTTATTTGCACTTAGTCAAACACTGAAGAATACAGTGAGGAGACAGAAAGCAGTTTACAAAAATGAATGTCTTACCCATTACCATATTTTGAACCCTAATATTTCCAAAATAAAAAGAGAATAGTTAAATTTAATTTAAGGTAAATTGAATTTAACTATTTTCATCTAAAGAATATATAATAAAAGGAACTCTGAAAGGTCATCAACTGGCATGCCCCCCTCTAAAAAAAAATTATAATTGATATGCCATTAACAGAAACTTCTTGAAAATTTTGGGCTAAAAATAATTCATGCAAATTTTACAGAAGCTAAAATTAAATATTTCAATTTACTGGTCACAAAAAAATAACTTCTTTATTATATACTAATCTTAATTAACCATAAGAGCTCTTTTGCTGTGCAATCAAAATAATAAAATTCGTGAAGTTTCTATATCTATACATGAACATTAGAAAAATTATTTTACATCAAGAAAGCTTGTAGTAGCTGTGTGAGGAGTTTGAAAATGGAATTTAGTAACAAAATCAGGAATTTTTCTCTGTGTTGTAGTTCAAGATAGGGAATGGAAGAAAATCTGTTGACAGTATCTTTCTAGACAGGGTTTGTATGGTCCTTAAAAGTCCTTCCTCCCTCCAACCTTAAAAATTCCATTTAAGCCAAAATTTGCAAAAAATCTTTAATTTTGTTCACCTGACATTTCTGTCCCTCTTTTATGACTGTGTCCTCAGTGTGAATAATCATTTTGGATGAAGATAAAATTCAAATCATTTTGCTCATAACAGAAACACAGCAGATTTGTGTTTTGGATAATGAAGAGCAATTAGCCATCTTAAAATGAAAGTTTCAGGGTGAAAGTTTCCTGGTTTCAGGGTGACTCAGTCTTTCAAAATAAGTGTTAAAACAAGAAAGCTTTCTGTTTGCATTGAGCGAGAAGAAGAGTTTCTTGGACTCTGATTTTACAATCATGTGCCAGTTTATGTGATGGTGAAAGCATTATCTGTGGCTTAGAAAGTCCATTAGAAGGCTAAAATATGTACTTTATAGTCTTCAACATGCTGTAATCAGTTAATCCAGAAATTCTTCTAGGGTATGAACTAAAGACATGACTAGTTTATTTGTGAAACAGGAAAAGTATTCTGAAAACATTTTCTGGTTCTAAATAATCTAAATTTATGGACAGCCATACAGTTATGTGAAGACTTCAAATATTCCCAATTCCAGCTCTCTATTAGGAACAGTGGGAAGCATCTAAAGCATTCTTTTAACGAAGGAATACCCATCTAATTCAGAAGAAATGAATGGTTTATAAATAAATCTACTTGTATTAGTATGTGATATGGGTTTAGTCTGTTTTGTGAATTAATATATTTTTTGTAATAAGCATATTAATGACTAAGAGTCATTATTATACAAGCAGAAATCTAGACAAAAAACTGCAATTGTAACAAATTTTAAGATAGTTTTATATATGTTAGTCTTATATTCGTATTGCATTATATTAAAAAAAAATTGCTTTCAGTTTTAGAATTTGTATTTGTATGCATGAAAAATTATTTCTGTTCTAGGGTGAAGTTCATGGTATAACAAGGTATGGATTGGCAAAAATGAAAGAGAGTGCCTTAATGCTTGCTTCAGTAAGTAGAATTAAATGTCTTAACTAGAGGGCCAAAAGGGGGGACATCTGTGCCTGGGTGCAACATCCGGGGGGGGGGGGCAAATGGATGTCATAAAATTTTAGAGTTAAATGTTTTCCATTCTTGGCAAACTGGAGAGGGCACAAAATCTTCAATTGTTTCCAGCTGCTAAAAACCTTAGCTACAATTCGGTAGAACTGAAATAATAACTTGATAAAATACAGATTCAGAGCCCATGAAACAAAAAAAGTATGATATATCCCACCACAACAAACATCTTTTGCATAGGAATGTATGGATGCAAGTGATACATTGAAACACAAATACAAGAAATGAGGTATGAAACATAAACTGTTTACTTAAAGCATTCTTGTCAAGAGCTTCTTTAGAGCAGTTTTTACTGTAATTACTTGAAATTACATAGCTCAAAAGTAATGCATCCTTGGCAGCATTATTGAAGTTATTGGCATACAGTTTAAAGATGCCAGATATTTCTGCCAGGTAAGCCACCTACTGCTTTCTACTGGAAGCAGTACAAGCCAGTCATTTCATAGGACTGTATTTAGGTTATTTGAGTGTAGTTTTCTGTTTAAAAAAGTAATAGGGAATCTCATGAGAGCTATCTGCCTAAGAACAGAGTCTTTGTGGTATGGTGACACATGGAGTGAAGGAGCGCTTTTAAATTCATAAGTATTTCACTCCCATTAAATAGTCTCAAGTTCTTTCCTGTAAGGGACTTCTGCATCACACTTCTAATTTGAGCCATGAGTGTCATCATGAGCAAGCCTTTGCTAAAAACAACAAAGATCTAAACAGCTATGAGCAATAAATCAATGGATTGCCCTGTGGCCATCACAGTGGTTTCTTTTTAAAAAGAATTAGTTTTTCATTGGCATTGTACATAAAGAAAACCACGAAAATGTTTATACAGCCAGTAATACATGTAGTGTATCTGATTGTGGCAAAGAACACTAAAGCTGTTGCTTGTAGGAGGGGTGCTTCCGGAAGATTTTTTTAAGGCAGTTAGTCTATATTTACAGTATGCATGAGGAAGTCAAATAGAACCAATATTAGTGTTAATTTGTAGCCTTGTGATAGTATTTATCAGCAGTTGTGAAATGATTAATTTATTTTAACTGATGAGAAACACCATTTAACATGTTATAACTGCTTTTAGAAATTTTTAAATATTGAAATTTTCAGGTGGTCATAATTTTCCAGGTCATTAAGTTAATATTTTAACTAATAGTTAATCGAGCACATTATTTTGACTAGCCGACTGCCTCTTTTTTCGCTACGGTTTATTTTTTATAAAGCTAGAATTAATTTTTTACTTGTTAAAATATCATACGAAATGAAATATGCAACAATATTTCCAAATGGAAAACTGTTACTTGTTTATAGTATGTATAATATAATTAAACATTTTGCATCATACTTTAAAAAATCTGTAGTTTTTGATCGTCTCTTTTTTGTTTGTTTGCTACCTTTTAAGTAAAATAATTATTTTTTTACATCTTGATTTAAGTAATTTTCTCTCTGTTTGCTGTCTAAATCTGTGTGGTCTGGCAGAAATGATGGTCACAACATTGCAAAGGTAACAATTGTCATGATACTGTAGGTTGTGAAAGAGAATAAAAAAACGAAGTGAGCTCTTACGTGTGCACACACACACACACACACACACCAAAAAAAAAAAAAAAAAAAAAAAAAAAGAGAGAGAGAATGGAATGTAGTTTTAATTATTGATATTCTCATTTACAAGAAATAATGATTTACATTTGAGGCTGCTTAGCATGTCATATTCTTCTCCAGTAGAGATGTTAGTTCTGGCAACAAAGTTTTCAAGAACTGTCAGTCTGCATCTTGTAAATGAGATCTATCATTGTTGTGAAGCATTTACTTCAAATACTGGTTATCAGTATGAATAATTCTCACATATATCAATGTTTCATGTGAATATCCATGATTAAGATAACATTTTGTTTTCCATGTTCTTCATATTTATTGTTTCCACATTCACATTGAACATTCCCCCACACATTGCACTACGAAAATTGTTACTTTTGCCATGTTCTTTGTATGTGTTTTGTCGAGGGGGGATATATAATTAATTGATATTATTGGCATTAATATTTATATGTATATATATATATAGAGAGAGAGAGAGAGTATTTATTGTTATTTTTATTACTTCCTTAGTTTGAAAAAACTGCCGATCATTTATTTGATGCTGCATATTATGGCCAAGAAGATGCAATCACAGGTGTTAGTGAAAGTATTATATTAGGAATCCCAATGTCTCTTGGAACTGGCTTTTTCAAGCTACTTCATAAATATCCTTTTTATATGTTTTCTGAAGTTGTAGTATATGATTCCTTATGCATAAACTTTCTGTTTTGATTAATGATTTTTCCGATCCTAATTTTGCAGAAATTTTTCATTAAGGTAAATTATTCCTTCAAGTTATTTCATGATCACTTCCATTTTCATTTGAACTTTTCATGATTCAGGTATTATCTTATAATTAAATGTTTGTTAATAAAGTTAATTTGTTGATTAATAAAATTAATATATTTGTTAATTTTAATATATGTGTGCCCAAATACTGGTATTAAAACAAATTAGGAATTCAGATCAATAGTTTAATAATATATGTTTGTAATACTAAAACATGATATGAATAGAATTTTCTTCCAAGAAGCTGGAAATGTGGTTAGTAATTGAGAGAATCTATTATAAATAGTGAAAATAATGGTATTTTAGATCCTTCTAAAAAAATATGTAAGTTTATGATACTGCAAGATATTTGCTGTTTTTTAATTGCACACAGTGCTGAAGCCATTTTTTAAGAGATGATATAATTTATTTCATTTAAGGGCTGTATTCATTTCTTTTATAAGGGTATTTCATTGTGAAATGTAGGTATTGAACATTTAATCAGAATTGTTATAAAAATCATAGTAATGAGTAGGTTATTATTGTGCAAGCTATGTATGTGTTAAAAAAAAGCACACCAGTTTAATATTTAGGTAGAATACTATCTTAAGATAAGCATTAATTTTTTAGAAACCGTGTGACTTTTCGATAAATAATCTAGTGCTGATTTCTCTTCTTCAGGTAAGCATGACATAATGTGTTAATAACAAGCTTAGGAGATGTACACTGCGGAGAAGGAAAAAAAAAAGGGGGGGGGGACAGTTGTATATCTCTCATTTTACTGGGCTGATTGATGAAATTCAAATTGTGTTCTTCATGTCTCAAAAGAGCGACTTAGGATATATATTAGATTTATATATATAGTTCTATTCTAACACAGGTATTTTGACACAAAATCAGACTTTCTGAAATAACATGCCATTTTTTTCCATATTTCGATTCTGCGACTCAAATTAGCCTAAATATGAAATTTTGTAAAATTTGGTGCAAAATTTACAGAGAAATTCATAAATTTAGTAGAGTCCACTTGGCAAACTTCTTAATATATGGCAACCTATTTTCGTTTCCCTTTTTATATTGTGTGTGACAGGAAAAAAAGTTAATTGTTCCTTTTTTCAAATAATGTTCTTTATATTATATTTTTAATTATAATTGTTATTATTTTAAGTATTTTTTTCTTTTCCAAATTTTATTTTAATGTTTAAGTTGCATGGCTTCTTTCAAATAACTGTTTTAAAAATTTCTGTTTATCCATTCAAACTGTGTAGGTGCATCGTTTATTATTATTATTTTTTTTCAAATAGTTTTCTTTATAATTTATTTTTTTGCCATAGTTATTATTTTAGGTAATTTTTAAATTTTTAGACTTTTATTTTAATTGTTTGTGTTGCATTGTCACTTCAGATAATTGTTTTAAAATTTTCTATTTATTCATTCGAACTGAGCATTTTAAATATATTTATTAATAAAAATTTTTCAGAATTTAATTTTATTTGTTTGAATTGTGTTTTTTTTTTTTTTTTTTTTTTTTGGAAGAATACTTTGTGACCCAGGCTACGATGCATTTAAAAACTGCATATATTAAAAGAGAAAATACCGTAAAGCACAGTTAACACACCTTTCAATGTTCCGTTCAGAAAAGATATATAAATAAGAGAGATATATATCCGACGTTACTTGCATACATTGCTTTAAACAGTTTTATCATTGGCCCATTGCATTACACAATTTTATCATCCTATATTTAATTTCTTTAAATGTTATTCATATTTTAGTCAAATATTTTATTTTTGAAATGGCAAAAATCAAATGTAAAATTAAAGAAATACTAAATTTTATGCAGTTTTTTTTTTTTTTTTTTTTTTTTTTTTATGACTTGCCCTTTTTCTTAAGGCATTCTGCAAGTATATTAAAAAGCATCCAACTTTTTGAAACATCTTGGTATTTATGACATTCATTTTAAATAAAGATATCGCCTGCCATTTCATAAAGGCCCACAAACAGTTGAGCGGTAAAGTCGCTGAACACTGGTAGTTCACTCCGGGGCTCGAATCGCCGCGAACGGACTAGTTGCATGGGTGTTTTTGTGGCTTTTCTCATTGTAACGTATATGCCAGCTGATTTCTCTTAGAAGGCTCTTCATGAAGGCGTCCCTCCTTTTAGGCAAATAGCCCTGTTTTCCCGTAACTTAATAATCCATTTCATCAGTATTTGTTCAGAGCCTTTATCAGTCTTTAAAGGCTAAGCATTTTGAAGGCATGAGATGAAAGGAAAGACTTGTTTCTTCAAGAGGGAAAACATCTTTAGGTGACATCCACATACATCCTTGGATAAATTCCTGAATCTTCAGATAATTTGACTAAGAAATCATGGGATTCTCCATTTATGATGATATGATGTTGTATAATGTAATTTAAATTTATACAACCATGTAGTTGCAAACCAGTAGCTCTTCACTTTAATCTGCAATGCTATTGTTTTTGTCTTTTCCATTAACACAAGCTCCATTGATTATATTTGCTGGTGTACACGTCTAAGTGTCTTCTCTTTAAACACCCAAATTCTTTGAAGTTGGTATTCCTTGAAATTGGGTACTTTTGAATATACTTTCAGAAAAGTATATTCAAAAGTACCCAATTTTTCGAAATTTTTCGGCCTTGGTATTTCTGACAGCCAAATTGCCCTTCAAATTTTTGCTTAGTTTTCTCTGTAATTTTCTTCTTTCCTTCTGCATTTATTTTCAGTGCTCAGACAAGAAAATTAAGATTTTTCGATCATTACACTTCCATAAATTTTGCATTCTTGTCAAATTTTTTAAAATTTCAATTACATCAATTGAGTTTCAGCTGAAGACAGCTTTTCATTTCCCAGGCAGTTTAACTATAAATGAAGTTTAAAGCAAAGTCCAAAGGATAAATATTTTAATTAAAAGTTTTTTGCTTTTGAAATAAAACAGTCCAGGAGTTTTTATTCTGTGCCGCCGAGTAACCCGATTATTATATCGGCTGAAAATAATCTAAACCATATTAAAGATCATGCTTTTTATACAATCTATAATGCCTGAGAAAATTAGCTACTTAAAACATTCTTTCTGAGAGAATTAATGTAAAA
Organism: Stegodyphus dumicola; assembly: GCF_044657685.1. Classification (NCBI taxonomy): domain Eukaryota; kingdom Metazoa; phylum Arthropoda; class Arachnida; order Araneae; family Eresidae; genus Stegodyphus; species Stegodyphus dumicola. The sequence continues at coordinate 171,501,414 of NC_140776.1, forward strand.
ATTTATATACATATATTTTAAAGCTGGGACACGACCCAAACTGTCAACATGTCAATGTCCTGTTTGATTAAAAACATTGTGAAAATAAACATCAAACCAATTTTCGCAATTTTAGACAATTTAGTTTCAATGCAGTGAAAGTAAGGTAACAGGCAATAACACGCCGAAGTTAAAAATTTACTCGTACAAATATTTTTAAAAAAAAGGAAAAAAGAAATTAAAAAAAGTTAAAAATTTGAATAATATCCTCTATAATTTAAAAAAAAATAGCTTAATAAATATTTATTGTGCATCATTAAGGGGGAAAAATTCATATAATTAATTCTCCGTAAAAATTTATTTGAAATTTTTAAGGTTAAAAACACTGTAACAAAAATCCATAAACTACATTTGGCGTTATTATTGCTAAAAAAAAAGATGCCAAATTTCAAAATGCTGAAATATGCAAATTTGTTTAAGAAACTTTTGAATAAAAAACTCTAATTTCTTGCAGGTATGCTTAGAATTACCTACTTTAAGATGATGGTAAAAATTTTATGGGTTATAATTCAAATTGTTTTCGAAATATTTATAAAAATAGAACACAAAAAATGGGTGAATTTTATTTGGAATGAACTTAAGTGTCAAAATGTGAAAGGAAAAATCAAAAAAGTTTCATAAAAAAGAGAGATTAATAAATATATGCCGAATTCAATTAACATTGAGGAGCTAAAATTTTGAGAGGTAATTTTTTAAGAACTACTCGTACGACTTTTACAAAACTTGTCCTCTGGCATAATTTAAGTTGTAGAATCAAAATATGTAAAGAAATTGGTATGTTATTTCAGAAAAAGTCCGATTTTCGTGTCAAAATATCTATGTTAGAATAGTGCTATACATAAATCTAATATATATCCTAAGTCGTGAGACATGAAAAACGCAATTTGAATTTTGCCAATCGGCCCAGTAGAACAAGAAATATAGAACTGTCCCCCCCTTTTCTTTTTTTGCACAGTGTACGCTTGTTACATAAATAAAAGGGAAGATAAATCTGTCTAATAAAAGGAAATATAAAGCTGTATGGAAATACTTAGTACCCTTATAGCAGTATATAAGTTTAATTTTTTTAAAACCTTAATTTTGATATTTTGAGATGCTATTTTTTATAGGTTTTTATAAGTTTTATTATATTTTATATATATAGTTTCTGAAAAGGTTATTCAGTGTCTTTGTATTTGATCATGTAAAATTTCTTTAACTCAAGCATACATCTTCAACAGATTCATTACCTCCAAGGAAGCCTTTATTATTTGACAATCCAGTATTTCATCTGCGAGAGTGTAACTTACAGATGAGCTGAGAATGTGGGAAATGTTATGTGATAAACTATAAACTGTTTATTGTTTTTATTTAAAAACTTTGTTACATAAAATTTGTATTGTTATTTATAAAAGGTGTATATCATAAATAAAAAAAAGTAGCTGAAGTTTAAGAGCATTAATTTTGAATAAAAAATAATGAAAGAATAAAAAATAATGAAAGTGAATTTTACAGTTGCTATCTCGCAGTTATTATCCACAGTTGTGCTAAATTTGGTAGCTTTCCCAATGAAATAAAATTATGCATAAGTGAATTTAGGTATCGGATGTAATAAGTGGCTAGGCCAAAAATAATTTCATACATTCAGTTCAAGTAGCAAAATTATACTTACTGTCTAGGATAATGAATAAAATAAAATCATGATTTAAAAGATTTTATAGATTAGTTATAAAAAAAATTTAAAAACTTTCAGACATTTCAGCCTGAACTGATAACATTATTAGTATTGTGTTTTGAGAGCTTATTTTATTTCTGTGTTTGTGTCTTCTAAAAGTGGAGCTTTGAAAATTGGTTCCTCAAACAAAAATGTTCCTGTATGTGACAATGAACTGGAACAGACAAGAAAATGGAGGTTGTAATTCATAATATTTAAAGCAATTTTATTCATCATACCTTTCTGTATGGATTAAGATATGGTGGAGAAAAAACTAAAAAAAAAATGCAGAGGGTGGTGGTTTTTTTTTTTTTTTTTTATTTATTTATTTTTTATAATATTAAGGGAACATAAAGTAAATTATAATACAAATGTTAAGTATTTAGTCTAGTAGCCTTTTCTGTTAACTATCATATTTTTCTTTAAAAGGACAACTTTTAATTCTCTCATGCGATATTTTCCCTTACTTGTGTTTCACTGCTTTCTTTTATACTAGTATTATCCCAATTTTACAGTCCAGAAGCGCAGTATTTCATTGATGGCCTGTCATGAGTTTAAAGAAATATGTGGATCTTGTACTGATCTCCTTTTTCATTTTCTCCTCGAAATTTAGTCATAGATATTGATGTGTGACTTGTGGCTTTATTGTGGTGGAGTTCAGCTGGTGTGGAATTATATAACTTTTATTTTATAAAATCATTTTTATTGTATTGTTGGTATTTTTGGCAACAGCTAAAAAAGTAATAAAATGACCTTCTCCACTTCTGGATCTCAAAAGATTATATTCTATTCATTTTGTTATTTTCTATGTTTGAGTTAAAAATTATCAATTTTATGTCAGCGTGCTAAATTTAAAGTTGGAGCAATAAAATATCTCAAAACTACAATATGTGTATATTCTAAATCTTAATGAAAATTCAGTTAGTAATCTATTGTTAAAAAATAGAAGTCATGACAGCTGGCATCTTTATCCTGGAACCAGCTTTAGGATATCTGGAAATATGCTGCTTGCATCAGCAATTTTCCAAACAGAGGTTAGATGCATGTTTGTCAAATTGAACTGCTTGTTACTTTTTGTAAGTGAGAAAAGTTGCTCACATTGACACATATTTTTGAACATGAAAATCACTGTATTGCAATTTGTTGCTTTGTGGGAACGACGCAGGCAAATTTTTGTAAAATTCAGGGATATCCACTTCATTGAATTTTTGCTTTTATCATTCCAATCACTGAATTTCTATTAGTTCCATCTGCACGATGTTGGTGCATTCTCAACCGCTGTTAAATATATATATATATATAAAGAGATGTTATCAAAAAAGCCCTTTTTTATTATCTGAGTTTCTATATACATCCCAATATTGAACGGAATTTCAGTTTTTATTAATATTAGGTCATATAAAAAGTCCCTGTGGTTTTTTTGCCACTACATCGTGTTGATGCCTATATATTCAGCAACTTTCACCTGATTTTCTCAAACGAACATGTTCTGAAAAGGTGACATTCAACTTTCACTGTTTGTGAAGATAGTTAGAAAACTCGTTGCTCGTGCAAAAAGTTATATTGATTTGAAAATGAGGGAAATATCTGAAGAAATATGCTGTGTGATGCTTTTTTACTATAAAAATGGTAAAAATGCTGAAAAAGCATGCCAGAAAACTTGTGAAGTCTAAGGGGAGAATGCTGTGAGTGAACGAAGGACCCAGGAGAGGTTTGCTCGATTTCGTTCAGGAAATTTCAGTGTTAAAGATGCACCTTGATCTGATCGGCCAGTCACTGAAAATGTCAATGAAATTTTGCAACTGATGGAGCAATACCAGCATGCAAGCTGTCAGGAAATAGCAGAAGCACTAAACATCAACCACATGACAGTCTGGAATCATTTGAAAAGAGCAGGCTACAAAAAAGAGCTCGATGTTTGAGTGCCATATGAATTAACACTAAGAAATTTGATTGACCGGCCCTGTATTGTGCACAACTCGACTGTTTGAACGAAACAATCCAGAAAGAGCGACCAGAATTAGTCAACAGAAAGGTAGTTGTGTTCCATCATGACAATACGCGCCCACACACATCTTTGATGAAGCAAATTGACATCTATCGGAACAAATTGACGGAACTTGGTTGAAACGTTTTGATGCATTCACCGTACAGCCCGGACCTCGCACCGTCTATTTATCATTTGTTTCGGTCTCTGAAAAACTGTCTTGATGGTAAAAAATTGGCCGACCGAAGCGCCACTGAAAATCACTTGGGCAAGTGTTTCGACGATAAACCACAGAAGTTCTACACCGATGGAAGCTTCCCGAAAAATGGCAAAAGGTCGTAGATAATAATGATCAATATGTACTTGATTAAAATTGATTTTCAATAAAGAAAACCTTTGTTCAAAAATGTACCAAAAAACCGTGGAGACATTTTATATGGCCTAATTATAAGTATATACTTTTTTGTTATTTTCTCAGGAGGAACCGTGGAAAAAAAAAGTAGTTAAGAGCTGCATGCAGGTCGTGAGTTTGACACACTTTGGAAACATGTATACAGTTTAATGTTTTTTCCTCCTTCAAGGTGAATCAGTTTATAACCATCCTTTGTAAAATGTCTCACAAGAGTTTAGTATAATTATTGATTTTCAGCACTGTAAACAATGCAATGCATGTAAGAAAAAATTTTGGAGGTAAGTCTTTTTCTGTTAGTACCACCTGCACTATATTTTTAACCAAATGACTGGATTCTTGCAATTAATTATCTATCACGAGGGTCGGCATAACACATAAGACAACTTACACCTTTCTTAGAATCACTCGGAACAAATATCAGTTATTTTTTTAGCTAACACATATGAGTTATTGTTACTGTAACAACTAATCACTTATTAATACTTGGCAGATTAAGACAATCCGACACCCTCAGAACAGTATTCCTTCAGCAGCCAATAGTGCTCATTTCCTTCATTTTTGTGTGAGAGAAAAGCGTACTTACGAGGAATCTGTGGTCTCTGAAACATAGGGCCTTGCTAGTAATCAGCTGTACCGATCAATTTGTTACTAAATAATCTAACAGGTCATGCATACCCTTAGACCAAAGAATAGCTCAGAAAATACTTGCAGAACATGGTAATTTTGGCATAAATGTAAAGCATTTGCATGATCAAAACCGTTCCAATAAATTTGCACAAGAAAGTGGTGATGCACACAGTCGTTTACCGAATTAGTGCATGTTCATTTCGCTCTCTGAAGTTCAAAATAAGCAGCGAAACTGAATGTAACAAGAAATTATTTTCTTCTTTGGTATATAGCAACAGTTCAATGATTTTTTTTAATATGATTATTATCAACATGTGTTAAAGAATTTTTCTTCCATATTTCCATCAAAGAAAATTCTAGATACAGATTTAGTAAAATATTACTATTGAAACAACAAGATTGATTAAATACCAGTTTAAGGTACTATATGTGTCTTAATCGCGACGAAAATGTGAAAAAAGCACATTGGCTGCCAAAACATTTGTTGAAGTTGAACATTAACTAAACAAAACTTTATATGCAGGCTGTTCTTTAATAGAGCCGTATACTCCACTGATATCTGACGACGGAGGTCGACGACACCTGATGTAGCCGTGGTCCTACAGCCTGTGTTTTACCAGAGGTTAAAAATCTTGCAAGTGTCCATAGCGGCTTCTACGGGAAAAAACACTTGGGCTCAATTATGCTTCTAGTTAGTGGGCAGTGTTAAGTAATGTTTGGTGACACCTGATGTCTAACACAGGTAAACAGGTGTATGTCCCATGCTGTCTCATATCCAGAGCAACACTCTCCAGGGGCAATGAGTGGCACTTTGGGAGCTTATGTATTTTGAGCAGAAGTTTTGCATAGGTAACAGTTTTTACATTGGTTACTATAGTACAAATGGTACAGAGTAGCATTTTGGATTGCTCATAGAATTTTAAAACACAAAATACATACACAGCATTATATGAATGTAAACATGGTATTTTCCACTGCATACATGGATTCTGCTGTCACTGCTTTCTCCTATCATTATACTTAAGGTTGGCAATAGCAACTACTCTAACTTTCCTTGCGGGTTGTTAGAATTGTTAGAATTCCTTGCGGGTTGGAGAATTTCCATTTTTTTCATTAACGTTTTCACAGATAGGCCATTCAATTGGATGCTCAGTGTTAATTTTCAAGAAATTGGTTAGTTTGGTAGATAACCTGTCTGCTAGTCTTTGTTTCCTGCTCTTCGACTTCTGCCTAAGTTTCTGATGAAACCGTTGAACTAGCAGAGTAGTACACTAGCGAATAATGGCCCACCAGTGGTCAAGCAGTAAGGTCGCTGAACACTTGTAGTTTGGTCCGAGGTTCGAATCCCCCGAACAGGCTGGCTGCATGGCCGTTTTCCCCCATGTGTAACGTGTATACAAGCCAGTTTCCCTTAAAAAGTCCTCCACAAAGGCTCCCATCTTAGGCAAATAGCTTGTGAGGCTCTGCCATAATCACATAACACAAACACACTAGTGAATAACGTTCTCCGATAATAAGCAAAAGTTTGGTCTCTTGAATATGGACTAACTGGAGGTTCATTAGTACATATTTGTATCAAGTAAGTCATTCGCTTTAAATTTTATCTTCTGGAAATTTTTTAAAACATTCAAAATTTCAAAGAATGTGCCACCCAATCAGGGTAGTGGTTAGTAACTCTGACTTGTCATAATGAAGAGACAGGGTATGGATGTTTGTGAATGTATAGTATCTGTGCAGCATGGGGGCACTCAACATAAGCAGCAAGCCAAAAGTCTTCTCGAGCGGTTGATGGTAGAGGGAAAAGGGTGAGAGACCCTCAGACCCTTCCTTCTCAGGGTTCTGTCCCTCATAATTAGGAGCGGAACTGAGCTAAAATCGGGCTATTACCTGCTCAAAGCTCATGACAACGACAGGAGCATTTGACTCCTTGCCACAATGAATCTCCTGGGCTTGACGTGACCACTGTTAGGTAAGTGTGATCGATAACAACAACCATTCAAAGAATATAGCAAAATCCTCACATTATCCTAGAGAAAATTATCACATGTTGCTCTGTAACGGAAAATACACCAAACAACATATGTTTACTATGCTTAGCGTGTCTTCTTCCATGTATTTAATTTTGTAAAGTTATATTATTTAATAAAAGCAAAACACACTAGGGCTATATCTGCCTAAAGGTAGCAATGTCGTGGTGGAAGACTGTACAAGGCAAACTAAAGGGATCGGAAACCATATTAAGTGATCTTATCGTCTCGAGCTATTAATTTTGTTAGATAAATAAATCAGGAATTTTTATTTTCTGATATTTAGATTAAGTAAACAACGGATTTATATTTCTCCTATTATATTAGGTAAGTAAATACTTTTAAGTTGCATATATCCCATACTATAAGACAAATGAAAAATCGTTTATAATATTGGTTTTAATGTAATCCAAATCAAAATAATATCCAATTTTGTCATGTTTCCTATAATATAGGACATGCTGAAATTATCTGAACCGTATATGATTATGCACAAAAATATTATTAATTGGGATTTTATATCTAGATATCATATGTTAGAAAAATTCATTTTAAAGATAAAATAAATAAAAATCTTAATATATCAGATTTTAAGTAATAAGTTTATTTTACAAAATTTTAGAAAATTAAACATGAAATTAGTTTTTTCTAGATGAAAAAAAAAAGTATCAGAAAATACTATTGCAGAATTTAAAAGATGTAGTAAATTGGGATGAAATATAAAGAAGATTTGAGTGAAGACTTTTAAAATAAATTAAAAGATAAAATGGATTAGTGGGACTCAGAATTTATATAAACACATATACTTGATGATTTCTTTAAAAAAAATTACTATAATATTAATACTAAGTTATTAGTTAGTATATGTTCCAAACTTAAAAATACATTTATCTGTAAATGTATGTAAAATATAGAAATGTGTCCTATAGTACGGGACATATGGTGCTCTTTCTTCTCATACCTTTTAGATGCTGAGTATTTGAAAAGCTTGCATAAGAATTTGAGAGATTATGTTCTTGTGTAACATAAATACCAGCTAGTTTGCCTTAGAAAGTCCATCACGTAGGCATCCATTTCCTTAAACAGATGGCTCTTGTGCGCTTTGACATATTCGCTTAGAAATAAAAGACAAACAATACAACAGCAATTGTCTATATAAGCAATTATATAAATTCATGTGATATTATTACAGAATGTGTAAATACGTTTGTGTAGATGCTTAAACGAAAATTTGAAGCTTTTTGTTGTTCACTTTCTTGTCCCACAGATATGAAATGCAACAGAAATAAAAAAAAAATATTTGCTATCATAAATAAAATAAACGAAGCAACAACCAGTATATTTAAGAGTTGAATTATAACTATGCACGAAATTTAGTTTTTGTATGCATAAAAAAGAAACAGACGAATTTGAATTCTAAAATCAGGCAGATTTTGGTCGACATTAGAGTTACAGAAGAAATTTGTGTGTTGGAAATGACATCTGTGAGTTCTTAATGATATGCACGGAGCTTTTTTTTTTAATGAAATGATGCCCATTTACTCTTGAATTTCGTTTAATTTTATAATAAATCGACTTTCACTACATTGATGACTGATTTTTAAGTCACTGCAGGAAAGTATGGCTGAGATTATGCGTGTAAACAAACTGCAAAAGAATACTGTAAATTAGAACACAGAATATGAATTTCTAATATTTAGCGGAAAATTGCTTACATATTTCAGTAGCAAATACTGTTAATTCGAAAAAAAAAAAAAAAACAGTATCTGAGTAACAGTAAACAGTAAAGCTGAGACTAAATGTTCTCGGGGTGTTTGACTATCGTAGTTCTCTTATTCTAATACTTAACATAAAGTAGTTTTAATTTTTTGAACATAAGTTCTTATTGCTATTCTCATCAAAATATCCCTTAAGCCATGAAAGTGTTAATTTGTTTATGATTAAAGATAAAATAAATGCAATGATAAAAAACTCGAGCTAATAATCAAAGAATTAGAGAGTAATATTTTAAGCTTTTTACCACTTTTAGAAAGTAACCGAAAACAGTTTGAAAATAAAAGAATTAGTATCCGACATTTAAAATCATTGATTTTATTCTAAGGATTCTATTATTCCATAGATTAAATAGTGAAGTTCTCAAGATATTTTAATGGCATCTGGCATCGTCATATGTCCTGTAATCTTGCAGCATAAGCAGGACATTTTCAGGACGTTAAATTACAGATACTTCAGATCTGAAAACAACGTCCTCAGGATATCCCCAATCTGTCCCGAGACGTCAAGACATAAACAAGAAAACCTGAAAATATTCTTTGGTACGGAAGAAATTTATTTTGCATAAAAAAGGAGAGGAATGTAAAAAGGTTAAAAAAAAAATTCTATGTTCAGAATATGCTTCAGAAGCATCTTCGGTTTATAAATGACAATAATCAGTTTTACAGTGTCAGTGTCACATATAGTTTACATGTTCGTAAAAAAAAAAAGGTGTAAAATCTGCAATTAGTTATAATTGCTTACAAAGCATGGGGGAAAAAACATATGTAATCCTATAGAGCATATCTGAAAGGATTAAGGATGTCGCTTCAATAGAAACACTGTTTCAGTTTCGTACACACTTAATGGACCGAGACAAATATCATTCAAGTAACATATCTAGGAACTTTCTCGGCAAGGTCAGTGTCACATATATTTCGTTACAACGCTTCAGAGATTGTTTCCAGAAAAGAAAATTCATTGACATTCTGTGGTGCGGTGATTACACGCGACATACGCTTCAAATTACACGCGACATACACTTCAGATTACAGTTTCTTATTTTTACTTCTAGTACTGTTGTTCGCGTAAAGACAAAATTTATTTCTTCTCTTTCAGTACTTTACCTATATTGTCCACATCTATAATACTATACCAAAGTCTCAAATTGGAATAAAATTTTTTTGAGAAAGAGATAACATAATTCTAATTTATTCCCTTTTCCAGCTTTCATAAAATTTTGAAAAAAAGAATCATTAATTTCATCACAAAATATATTTTGGATTTCAAGGCAAAAATCAAATAAATTAAGCTAAATCTGAAAGCTTTCATATTTTATATCACGCACAAAAGCGCCTTTTTTTTAACGTTTTGTGTGTTACCGTTATTTATTAAATATCATGTTCTTCCAATTAAACAATATAAAATGCAATATCACAAAATATTTGAAAATAGCATATTTTTAGAATTTCCGATAGACAGTCTCGCGCGCTGGAGATAAAAATGTTTTTATCTCCGATAAGGTAAGAGCCATCGAAAGGCAGCCGACCTCAGAATTCTCCCAGACTTTCCTTTTATACTCATAATGGCTACACGGAACGCCATTATCCATATTAATGCATTTTATTCGGTAAATAGAGCCATTTTTTTTTAAATGAAATCCGGTGGTCTACTATGTAACCATTTATGTTTCGTCCAATACTAGAGGGCTGTAAATACCAAATACCTCATGCTTTTTTATAGGCACCCTGTATTTTTGGAAAAGGAGTAATATCCGAGGAATTTTCCTCTTGAAAAATGCAAACTTAAAATACCTAAGTGAAAATGACGATGTATGTGACACCGAGAAAGAAGCATGATGCAAAAAAGGGAGAAACAGGTTTCTCATGTGCTCCTGATAGAGATAAGTTAGGACGTGGGAGAAAATGGGCTTCGGGATTTCCAGGACTAAAGAAGAGAGAGAAAGGCTTGGCTGGTTTCGATGGACCACCAAGAACAAGGTTTTTCCTTGCCTCTAGTTCACCAGGTAAGGAAAAAATAAGAATATTAGCTCTGACTTGGTATTTCATGTCCGTATCCATAGAAGAAAACAGTTCTAACTCAGAGAAGACACTACGCTTCTACATAACTAAATTAAAGACAGGTACTATAGCCATAACTTCACAAAACTAACTGAGGATTTCAGGCCTCTCCGTAAACATGATAGTTTTTACTTAGAGCAAATTGCCTGTTCTTGTGACCTCACCATTGTTAACTTCAACCTTTCTATATGAAAAATATTTGTTATCGATTAAGTTAAAGCAAACGAGGGCTATCTTCATAAAGAAAGGGATAGATTCGTCGAGGACTTTCTAAAGAAAAATTAGTTCATATTTGGGTTACACATACGGGAAAGTCACCCTTACAGCCAACTCATTCGATGAGATTTATACCCATGCCGAAATATTATCCACTCCACGGTTGCACTAATTTGCATGAGCGGATAGAAAGCATAACTATATTTATCAACCCTGACGACTCACGTCGAAGAATGATTAAAACAATAAAAACAGTGTTAAGCAGTCGCTGTTAGGACACCAAATTCGCCACACTGCGCTAGATAATTACAATAGAGTTTATCGATAAACAGATTCAGACTCTTAATCAAAGGTTAGGTTACCTGTTTACTATATAAATAACCAAATTAATTATCTAATATAAGCCACTCAGACGATATAGTAGTTAGGGGAGCCTCACTGCGATACCGAAGGGCCTGGGTTCGAATTCTGGAGAAGGCATGGTTGTAACTGTCCGTTTCTTCATAGGAGGCAATGGTGGCCCGTCTATTAGGTGCCTCCATAATAAAGAGACCACCACATTCGGTTTTAGTATAGATTAATGGACTCTGTTACAAAACTGTAACTGTTCAGAATCTGCATTGGAAAAAAAAAAATATCCAAAACAAAAGTTTATTGACTGACATTTCTGTAATGGTAGAATAAGAGGTAATAAAAAATACATGAACTCAACTATGCGAAATTTAAAGATCAATTTATCCAGTGCTTAACCCGCGGCAAGGCGCGTGGGGTGTATCATACCCCAACCCTACATAAAAGTGGAATATTCCTAACTTGTGAAACTGAAATTCTGTGCTGCTTTCAGTAGCTGAGTTTCTAGTTGTGGTTGACTTTCAGAACCGCTTTTTCTTCGCCTGTGTGTTTCAGAAAAAGATTTATCGGTATTTTGTTGGAACTGGGGTATGACACACCCCACGCGCCTGTCCGTGTAAGTGTTTTTCTGACTGAATATTTAATTCAGAAATTTATTTCTAGAGTGAAACAGTAAATATTTCTACTCGCAAGTGATTTTTAAAGTACTTGACATTAAATTCTTAAAAATTTCTAACTGCATTATGGTAAAAAGAATGAGTCCCTATGAACTGGAGATGCAACGCATGCGAGATTTATTAGAAATATTTGAAAGCGATGAAGATTGCATTTCGGAAACTGAAGATGAAAATAAGAATATTTTCTACAATGTTTTGGTTTCGAAAAAGATAAAACATTAATTCCTGATGTTCCTAAAAAAGGAAAAACTGTTCTTATGCTTTATATAACGATCATTATAACATTATATAACGATCATACTATAGATGATACTATTGGAGAAAATAAAACGTTAGGAATTATATGTTTTAATAGTATGATTAAAGGAGATAATAGTATGATTTAATAGTATGATTAATAGTATGATAATAGTATGATTTAATAGTATGATGGGGGATGAAATGTCAGCCAATTATTCAATTGCCAGAATAACGAGAAGGTTGCCAATGGTAATTTTCTTTCCTGCACTGAATGTTGCTGTAATAAATGCTTGAATTATATTACATTCAAGTGCTAATCCACCAACAAGAAACAGAAGTCTGTTTTTGAAGGACTTAGCATTACAATTAATGAAAAAAAGTATTGAACAAAGATCAGAGATTAATACTTTTACGTACTGCATGCAAAACAAAAGCAGAAGTTTCGATGAAGAATTAAAAGGAATACATGAAATTAGAAACAACTAAGTATGAAAGATGTGTTAAATTTTTTGCCCTCGCGCCAAGGACAGAAGAACGTGAATGCAATGTATAAAAGAAAACATTCTGTGCCAAGAACACATGAATGTATTTCGTTCAAAGTGTGAAGAAATAAAAAAAGCATGGTGTATTAGAGATGCAACGAAACTTAGAGGCAGATGTTTATTATTTTCATTTATCTTAATTTTAACTCTAAGATTATTTCGGAAATTAATTTTTTGAAACCCAATTATTATTCACTTATTTATAATACACGAGAACAAAACAAAACAAAAAAAAAAAAAAAAAAAAAAAGAGTTTTAAAACTAAATAAACTATTTTTATTGTATTTTAAGTATTGGGGTATGTCATACCCCACGCGCCCGTTCTAGTAACTTTTCTTGGTGCGCCTTCCGCCGGGTTAACACTCTTTTCAATGATTTTTAGTAACTAAAGATTTTCCGGTCAGTTAGCTTCATGGAATAAATTAGCTGACAGTATGCACTGCTTGCTTCCATTTCTGGTGCTTTCAGGTTAGTTTAGACACGAGTATGGAAAGTTTTGTTCAGAATTTTAACTATTTGATGACTTAATTGTAATAAACTTGATTCATCTTCGCGAACAGTAACAAAATTTTCAAAACTGAGCAATTATTCCAGCTTAAGACAGGAACAATGACAGATGATTTAAATCTAAATAACAGCAGCAGTAAACATATTGCACTGATTTTTATATTCCTCCTTATTTAGTTAATAATTTATACACCGGGTGGGCATATTGGATATTTACATTTTATCTGCCGCGACGCTGGAAAATGACGTCATTAAACCGTACTATCTATGTAGGAGTTGCTGTAAGCAAGAACTTCTGTCCGATACTTCACGTCTTCGATGTCTTATGTTTGCATGTTTGATTCTATGGTGCATCAGTTCTTTTTGATACTTTCGATGTTCTTTGTTCTTACGCTGTGTGTGAGATTTCTGTACCCGTCATCCAACGCTATTAGATTATAAGATATTTCTTCCTTCCCTTCCGCATGCCTTTGAGGTGTAATTTAAGCAAGTTCGATGCGTATTCGGGAGGTCCGGAGTTCGGATTCCGCTGAGGACATTGCGGATTTCTTCAGGTCTTTGCTCCGAAAACTCTTAATAACTCTACAAGATCATCCAGGTATTGTACCTTTGCTGCTTCTGGACCTTTGTTGAGCAAGATGAAGCGGTCTCAGTATTGTCATCTTTGGTACCTGATTTTGTGTTGAGGAACAAGAATTCTAACAAAGCTCAAAAACCGACGACTATTTCAAATATTAAACCTGGCAGATAATTTCTCCGTATGAAAATTGCGTGAAGATACTAAGAATTCTTTGTTGTTTTATGGACTGTGTCAAGTTAAAGACACCCTTTCTTACTCTTAACGGAAGTAAAAAATCAATGCGAGAATAAAAATTAGTAATTTGTTAATCTTAGAAAATTAATAAAAGCCTTACAAGATTTTTAAACTCCATTAAAAATTATTCATATTATTTACAATTTAAGGCAATAATTGTGTTGTTAGGACTCTTCGAAACAAAACTTCTTTATTTCTTTTACCATTCGAACTGGAGCAGGGAAAAAAAAATATATTTAAAAATCTTTTTGCGTGATATCAGTTTGCAAAGGTACGAAAACATGTTAAGTAATTTGATTACCGGCATAATTACTTTAGCATTTCACGTGAGTACCGTGCGTTCATGTAATGTAGTCATTGACATACTTGACATGTTAAGATGACATAATCATCATCATTTTTCAGCTGTTACGTTTACTTAAAGCCATTAAAGACACGAGTATGGCAATTATTTATGTCTTCTAATAGCATTAATTACTTGAGAATTATGCATTTCAAATGTAATTCTTGAATTAATAACTACATGCCTACAAAAGTCCGCCTTTGCAGATGTTCCCAAGTACGCGGACTGCATAGAATTCCGTGACATCCATTAATTTTATGCATTCTGAATATCGTGAAAAACTTCACCAACGATTACTGTAAACAAGAACGTATTGATTCAGATGGAGAAATGTAGTTGTTTGCTGGAAAATTTCATAGTTCATCGTGTGAGTTTTATGATCATGATGATGCCATCATACTTACCACAGACAAATTTCAGTAACTAATTGATTCCTCCAAAAGAGTAAATAGAGCTGAAAGAAACTTCATAATAAACTCATTGCCAACAATTGTTCGATAGCACATTTGAAGTTGCATACGTGCATTTCCTTAAGAACAAAATCTTGTTAGGTTGTTCATATCGTGGTTCAAAGCACATGAGGGATATCTTGCCTAAGGGATGCTTTCGTGAATGGCGTTTTAAGAAACCCTGGCTCGCGCGCACGCTAAGCGAGGAAAAAATTCGCGAAAAATATCGATTAATTAATGTTTGAATAATGTGCAAGTTATATGACATACAACAAGAAGATTAGGATAATAACCTCCTTGAAGTACAAGGCAATCTTTATTTCATGGCTTAAACAATGTTCATTATTTTCCGTCGCTCGTACGTAATAAATGTCATTCAACACAAAATCATGTTTCTCAGGAGAAGGAATTTTCTTTAAAAATACGGTATATGTATTCCTTTATAAAATTATTAGTTTGTTCTATACCTGAGGTTTGACGTACTTCAAAAGTTCGTACAATCTTTTGGATGGCTGGTCGTGCACAAATAAGACAAACAATTTAATGAATGGTTTCTGGTAATCATTCAGTGTGAAAAACTTCTCCATAGGTTCAGGTCAAAAACTTTAATATGTGGTAAGATTTCGAATCTGCCCCCTTCCCCAGTCGAAAAATAATTCTTTCCTAGAGAAGGTAACAGTTTAAAAGGTCTTATTATCGTGTGTGAAAATATTCTTTTTTTTCCTCAATATCTGCAAGCTTGCAGTATTTACTTTTTTTTAAGGTATGTCTGTTCTTTTTTTAAAAAGAGAAAATGTATATTTTCATTTTCACCAGATAATAAGAAAAATAATCGTTCAATACCACTTTGTACACAATTGTAAAGAACACGAGCTAGTTTCATGTTTCCTTCTTCTAATAAGATTGGAGGGTAATTTAGTTTTGTTCTGTCTTCTTATTCTTGCAAAATTTGTATCTGATATTCTCCCATACTGAGGTACAGTTTTTTTTCCACATCAAACTTTTAAATGTTTTATGAAGTATTGGATCAAAATATCTATTGTCTCACATGTTAAATCAACAGATATACTACATTTATTCTACCAGTTTTTGTTTATCTCAAAATGTGAAATAAACCAGGAATGATAGTAGCTTCATAAATGTATTGTAGCAACTTGAGATGTACACTGCTGTTTTAGAAAAAATTGCAACATTATCGTTTAGACTTGAAATTTGGCTCACGGGGTTATTAGCAGATGTTAACATTTATAATTTTAACTACGTATGCAACTAGGATGTGTACGCATTTGAAGTTGACATTTGACTTAGAAGACATGAAAAGACACGAAAAGCAAATATCAATCATTATATTGGCACAGAGGGTGTTTGCACACTTTTAGAATGATTTCAGAGATGTTTCTTTCATGTTTAAAGTGTAAATATTTTTTTGCTTCCTTGTACGAAATAAAAAGGAAGTATTGTAATCGCGAAAAGTTTCAGGCAGCATATTTCAACGAAAATATCCATTTTGACCGCTATCGAATGCAATTTAACGATGTTTTTGCTTGATATCTGTACGTAAGGACAGAATAAAATACTCTTTTCCTTCAAAAAAATTATAAAACTGCTTTAAAATTAATTCTGAAGAGAATTTTTCGTGGCGTCTGTACGAGCGTACGTACGTAGGAGCGTGCGTACGTACGTATCTCGCATAACTCAAAAACGAGTAGCCTCAGAACGTTGAAATTTTGTATATAGGACTGCTATAACATGTAGATGTGCACCTCGTATTTTGTTTGCAATCGGCCGCACCAAACGTATAAAAATATATTTATATATATATCCACTCTGTTACCCGGCTCAGTGATCTCAGTTTCTTTACTCTTATATGTTTGTAAATTGTACATTTTTTGCTTTAAAAATCATTGAATTATGTTGTTCTTATCTTCCGGTTAAGGATTTTATGATTTAGTAAATCTGTGTGCAATATTTTTAGAATTATGAGCAATTTTAAAGTTGTTTAATTGTCGCTAAGCCCTTTTTAATGGCGGCCATTGATGTTTACATTTGAAACAGGAGACTAGTGGATTTGTTGCCAATCTAGAGAAACTTAGCTTCGCAACAACAAAGATAACGCATTCATTTATTATTGCCAATTAAATCATGCTTAATTCTTTCTGGAATTTTTTCGAGGAAATAAGCGTCTGAGATTTACTTCGTAATTTTTAATATAGATATTTTGAGTTTTTATGTATTTTTGCTATCTCGCGAAGTGAGAACTGAATTAATTCAATGAGAAATACTCAATCGTCTGTGAAAAACTGTTTCTTTTTTGTTTTGTTTGCTTAATTTCTTTTATACATCATTCTAGCTTTATTATAGTATTTGAATAGAACATGTGGCAACGATTAGATAATTCTATTCTTTAAATGATATTAATTTTGTGCATTATGTGTTATAATATGAACGAAATATATACGTTAACTGTTATATAATTATTGGATTATATAACAATTAACTTAGTTTCCGTTATATAATTATTATATAAGTTAACTGTTATATGATTATTAATACTGTTAAGTGAATCTAGCGCCAGAGTGTCGCTATGGTAAACAAATACTGGAGTGAATTTTAAAGAATTCATTTATTCTATTGTGGTTTATGCGCTCTCGGCGAAGTAGATTTAATTCAATCCAATAAGTTTAAATGAAATGCAAGAAAAAATGCGTATAATTTAATATTCCAATTTAATATTCCAATACCAGGAAGTCATATGGTGTACACATCAGATTTTTTTAATATTCAAACCCTAGTCTTTTTTCTGGAATATAAGACTACATCATGATTTCCATGATAAATGGGCTTTTCGTATTGGGAGTATTGATTTCAGTTCCACCTCCACTGCTTTCCAATGTCCATTAAGCGTTATGGGTTTTTGACGAGATCGGAACTAATGAACAAAAAAAGATTCGATGCACTGACCTTAGAAAGAACTCTTTTCAAGAGAGCAAAGGCACAAGTCCATAGGTGAAAAGTCACGAGATCTGGCAAAGGATGGAAAAGTATATATAAAATAAGCTGTACATATATCAGTCTTCAATTTTTAGAGGAATGCAGTGGTGCCTCTCGAAGCATGACTTGCTGCTTTTTCTTGGTGAAGTTTGATTTTTAAAAGTCACTAAGACAAAGAAATGGACAATGGTTTCACTTTTTTAAAGTCACTGGAACCAAAAAAATAGAAGTTTATCTGTAATTATCGGAATTGAAACTTTCTTTTGATAGTCCGTTGAGTTGATTTTAACATTTTTTGCTACTATTCTGATTTTTAATTTTATTTTAAGAGAATCCTGCGGCAGTCACAAATACCTTATTGAAACTTTCCTTGCACTGATGGGACCCGGTTTGCACACTTTTGCTCTCTTTTTTTCCGACAATAAATAGACTATTTTTTGTTGTTCTTATTGTTGTCACAGTCATTTAGGTAAACCTACGCTTCATCAAGGGTCACAAAGTACTTCCATTCATCTCCTGCTAAATAGTTTACCTAGAGATTTTTACAAATTGTTCTGCGTTGAGCTACATCCCTCAATTAAAGCTGGTGAACATTATGCTTTTCCCCCTTTTTTGACCCCCCGGGGGTCGATGTCGAAAACTCTGCGGAGTTATTGGCTAGGATTTGTACCTAGGCAGTCTCGGCCACGGGGGTATAAAATTTATGAACCTAGTGGCTCTGGAGGCACCGGAAAGGTCCCTCATTGGCCGGCTCGGTGGTCTGGTGAGTCCTAGATGTAATAGCCCGGGGAGGCAGCATCCTTGGGCTCCCTGGTTACACTGCGAGGGGCAGCCCGAGCGACTGACATGTAGCAGATCTGACGACCAGTGTGGCCTTAGGAATCAGTTTGAAGATGCTTGACGAAACGCGTTCCTTTCAGCCTGTTGTAAACATGACTACTCCCACGCACGTCTCATCACAACTAGAAGCAAAAACTCCAAATCAGTGTGGAGGTCCAGTTCACTCCAATCAAGTTGGAGCTAACATGATCATATCATTCTTTGCAGCCTAGCCTCAAATATTCGAATACAACTTTTCTAAGCGTGGGGCGGGTCTCACACAATTCCCCGTACAAGTATGTTGAAAACTACTTCTAGCCACTTACCGTTCCAATCAGCTAAGCCTTATTCAGAAACTGAAAATAAACACATCGTCCACACTTTTATCTCTCTGCTGCATCAGCTCTTTTCTTCCCGAAATATCTTCATTAATTATCCCTTTTCTGAATTATCAATCAAAATTGCCTCTTGACGCAACCACGCCCTGGCAGAGAAGTATATCATACTGCATTCTTGAACGCCAAGTAGAACTACGGGGGAGGATACATAAAATAAAACTTTTTTTCCAAAGTTGCCGCTTAACGTTACCACTATCAACGAACGTTTTTCTTATTTTAATTACCTTCCCTAATTTCAGAAACGCTGACTATTTGGAAATTATGCGCAAAAAAGCGTTTTTTCAAAGAGAATTTCACTCATTTCAACAGAGCTCTCCAACGAGCTGTTAAAAGGTTTAATTCATGAGAAGCACAGGATGTAAACAGATACCACTTTTACGCCACTAAGAGGAAAAGTGTCTCACTACTTATTCTGTCGCCAAATTTGGCGACCATTTGGCGACATTTTGGCCAATAAAGTGTTTCACTACTTTTACTCAGGCTCTTCCATTTTAAATATTTTTGTCCAAATCTTTTTTTTTTTTTTTTTTTTTTTTGGTGCATGCAAAATGATCAATGTAGTCCCCAAGTTATCCGTCTTTCCGTTCGATGAAAAAAGAGCAGAACAATTAGAATAATCTGAAATTTTCTAAAACTAAATAGAAAAAAATAGAGAAAGAGAAATTATACAGTAAATAAATAAACAAATAATACTATTAATTAAAAAAATGATAAAATAAAAAATTAAAATCTAACTTGTAATGGAATTTAAACAGTATCACAGATTACAATCAGTAGTTACAGTTCAAACTACTAAGATCGTTAAACTCAACGCACTATAAAGAGCATCTAATGAAAAAGCTAACTCGGATATCTCAGTTCTCGTAGCTTAACCAACGCACAACAATAATAACTAAGCAACTGAGAGCAGATGCTCTCTCTCCAGACTTAAATAGTTTTCAGCCGACCGCCGAGACACTTGTAGTACTTTCTGATTCGCGAAATTACTGGAAAGCAATACGAGGGAGGAATTACGGTTACAGCTAACACAGTGGTCAATTACATTTATTTAGCTTCAATTCATATTATGGTGATACAGGGACCGGACCAAAACGTCGCCAAATTTGGCGACAAAACATGTTTCCAAAACCGTTGTCAGCTTGTCGATATTCCGCCAAATTATTGAAATACCCATTTATTCAATGTTAAATGCATTTGATCCCTGTATTCTTACTTTTCCAGCATAGCTTCTCTTTAGATTTTTCATGTTCCAAACATCTTCAAGTAATTACTCCAATGATACTTCCCAACTCATTTTACAAGAACAAAAATAGGGATGATACAATACTCGAGTGGAATGAACGATACAGGAATTTTACTACTGCCTCTTTGACTAAACTATATTTTCCTTCCATTCCTCACAGACTGAATAATAAACACTTTTTCTGCAATTATGAAGTTACTCAATTTTTAACTGGACATGGTAAATTCGATTCATATCTGAAGAGATTTAGATTATCTAGTACAGACTTGTGTTCATGCAGTTTCGGGGGAGTGCAAAATGTCGAGCATTTGCTGTTCTATTGTTCAAAGCTCAAGGAAGGACGAAAGGAACTCATTTCTAGGTTAAACTCTGTGAATATTACATTTCTTCCCCCTCTTCACGTATTTGTCCAACATAAAATGGTTTTCTATTTCTTCTGCAAATTTATCTCCTGCGGCAGTCACAAATACCTTATTGAAACTTTCCTTGCACTGATGGTGAATTTGTAAGTTTATTTTATTTTGTGATGTTTTGTAGTATTTGTTTTTTTTTACTTACCTCTGTAAGCCTTGTGTGGTGCACCCTATGCGGTGCACGAGGATTTAAAATTTTCAATTAAAAAATTCAACAATTTTACTTATAATTCTGCTCAAATTACCTATCTAAGTACAAAAATACTAAGACAGCAGTTTTTGTGAAAAATTTAGCGTAATGGATTGAAGTGGATTTGATAAAAATGTAACAATGCAAGTAATCCATATCAAGCCAAATAAATTTTAAAGTTTTCTTTTACTTTTCACTTATTCGTAATGCTTCATCTAGAAATTTAACAGAATGAATTGCACTGGATTAATACAAGTTGAATTGGATTAACGTGAGGTTTATTTACTTCATAGAATTTACAAAGACCTGGGACATTTGAGAATACTTTTTAGTAAGTTATATTTAACTAACGTTTATTTACTGATACTGAATTTAGTTTTATCTTTTGAATTTAGGATTTTAAAACTTTATCTTTTGTAACACTGCAGACTTATTTAAATTTCCTTGTTAGGTTCAGCTTGTTAAAGTTATCTTCCCGTGGTTTCTCTTAGATTTGTCAACCAAGCTAGAATGATAAGTGAAAATGCGTTATGTGTTGAGCTGTTTTGTTTCTTATTTTGTGAGTTCATTGAATATTTGTTTGATCCGATAATTTACTGAAGACTGACGGTTAAAAGAGTTGGAAATGTTGTTATCCTTTGTATGAAAGTGTTCAAAGCTGTGTTTCTGATTTTGGAAAGGAGAACGTTACGTACTTTAACCACATATTTCTTTTTCTAAGCAAATGTATAAAAGGAAAGCAGATAACGCCATATTTATATACATGTGCTCTGTTTGACGTGAGAGTTATAATTCCCTTGAAAACAGAATTACTGTCATCTTTTACCAACCGGTTTAAACAGTTCTGCAGCAAGGAACATGCTCTAATTTGGAAAAAAAGAATCTCGACTGAAAAATTAATTTATACAAATATTCTTTCACTCGCTATTTCCTGCTCAGTTATTTAAATTCATGGAAAAGTTATTGATGCATAACGAGAAGGATATATTGCCAAAATTTGATTACGTTAAGGATGAGAAAGAACAGAATAGAACTGTAGTTAAGTGTGGGAGCTTCTTCTTTTGTGAACGAGTAATCTCACCTAACATATTTATTTTTCAAGTGTTACACTTTATGCTATAGTTGATGAGTTATAAATGATGCAAAAATTTCTCAATATTCTAGCAGTGTTGTTGTTTATTTATACATCAGATACCTTAATGTTAGATAGATTCGCAACTAATAGCATTCGCAATTAAGAAAGCAAAAACAAAAACTTTTCTTTTTCTTAGGAAGAAAAACGTTAAGTATTGAAGAAGATTTCTGAGAATCTTTGCGAATTGATGGAATGAAAAAAATTCTGCAAGTAATTACCAAGAAATAAAAACATAAAAACTATATTTTTGTGAATGAGCCTGTGCCACAAATGGATGGCATAAATATTATTTTGAATTAAGGAAGGATATAGGGACTTATAATGTAATTTCTATATCCTTCTCCTTTCAGCCTAACTTAGAATAGTTTACAGCTTAACTTAGAAATACAAGATACTGTAAATTTGTATTTCAACCTGCCTGGCTTTATTCTGTAAGCAATTACCCAGAAATAAAAACTATATTTTTGTGAATGAGCCTGTGCCAAAAATGGATGGCATAAATATTATTTTGAATTAAGGAAGGATATGGGGACTTATAATGTAATTTCTATATCCTTCTCCTTTCAGCCTAACTTAGAATAGTTTACAGCTTAACTTAGAAATACAAGATACTGTAAATTTGTATTTCAACCTGCCTGGCCTTATTCTGCAAGCAATTACCCAGAAATAAAAACTATATTTTTGTGAATGAGCCTGTGCCACAAATGGATGGCATAAATATTATTTCGAATTAAGGAAGGATATAGGGACTTATAATGTAATTTCTATATCCTTCTCTTTTCAGCCTAACTTAGAATAATTTACAGCTTAACTTAGAAATACAAGATACTGTAAATTTGTATTTCAACCTGCCTGGCCTTATAAGGCATATGTAGGGCTTAATGGAAGTATTATGTGTCTTTTTAATCATAAATATTTAAATTCTAATTTTGAATGGTTCACTTCAAGTTCCAACTTACACCTCAAGTTTGCCTTTTTACGAATTACGGATCTTTAGAACAACTCTTATGGTTATGCCCGTATCCTGAACCACGAGCACGTGCATATGCTGCTTATCACATCTTGACTCAAAGTATCCAAAACTCAATTAAAACATCTAGAGACATTTGGATATTCTTGTTGAACTTGAGCAACTCAATGTAATCTGCAGTTTTTAACTTGTATTGGAAATTGTGCGTTGTTAGTGTAATAAGAAATGAGAAATGCGTTTTATTAGTGATAGTGTTTAATTACTTTTTATCGCTCGTAGTGATAGAATTATTTAGCTTTATTCCAGAACGAAAATAGACGTAACTTAATTTGCTCTTAAAAAGGAAAGAATAACTTATTACAGCAAATGCATTTTAAAAAGGAATTCTTAATGTTGTGGAATATGCCAATTATCAAAACTAAACTTTTACATTATTTTCATGTTGCCAGATTTTACATCTAACAGATTAACATAGTAAACCTACAATACCCATAATACGGCAAAGGAAAAGCTCTGTCGGCCAAAAGATAAAATTAAAAGTAGAGATCAGGAATAATAATTCAAATATTAACTTCATTAACCCTTTGCGGCACCGTGTGTCCGGTCTGAACACACCAAAAAATTTCCTTCTGTACGCACAGAAAAATTGAATGAAAAGGATTTATAGGTTACAATAGGTTACTCTGAACCTTCTTTATTTATAGTAGATGGCAGCTCAACACAAACCAGTCCATATATTTTAGCCATGTTTAGTTTTTTAAGACCCTCATTTTTCAAAGAAATATTCCAGATTTTTTTAGGGTATAAAAGGAATTGTTTGAAAAGAAATTTTTATGTTATTTTTTTGGCTGTATGCTAATCTCCTTATTCTATATTAGTTTTAAACTTTTACCTTGAAATCTTGCCTAAAATCAAACGGCGAACACTAGGTGTGCGCAGACCGGGCTCATCGATCATCTAGGACAACTGAGAGTCTGTATTCTTTGTTTCTCCGCATCTCATCGGTCAGCTCATTGACAACAATGCTCGTTTCAGCACTCTTTTCGAAGCTTTATTCCAATCAGTGTGCCCACTTTGGGCACACCCACAGAGTTAAAACGATAAGTGCTATCTTCACAAAATTTTACTTGTGTACTCCTCTAGGCCTAATTAGACTGCTTACCTTTTTTTTTTTTTTTTTTTTTTTTGTCATATAATATTGTTACGAATTTTTGTATATATGTAAATAATTTTAGTGAAATTGCATGCAAAACTGTAGTATATTTTTATATAATGTAACATGAAAAATCTAAAGAAGCAAAGCTTTGCCAGAAAAATAAGAATACAGGGACAAGTCCTTTTGGAAATCCTCTTGGTCCAAGTTGGAAATGGCTTTCTAGCTAAATTGGCGAGATATTACGAAGCTGTTGCTGGCTTCGGCCACAAATTTTTATCATCAAATTTGGCGAGAAATTGCCAAAAGTCGCCAAAATTGGTGACCATTTAGCGACATTTTTGTTTGCTCCCTGTATTACTAACTGTAATGAGTATTGCAATTGAGTAACTGCATTCAGTCTATTACAAACCCGTACGCAAAAGCAACAATATTTATCTTTGGTTTCTTCTTTACAGGTAATTTAGTCTGCTGTCCATCTTTCAGTAATGAAATTCACCTGTATTTCTTCACCAAATCTAGTATCAATATAAAATTCTCTTTTATGATTCGTTTTTCTTAAATATAACGCGAAAAATCAAATTATATAAAACAAATGAATTTTTTAACGTTCATAAATCTGCAGAAAAATATAGTAGTAAACATAAATTTTTAACTGTCAATTCCCTCGAAATTCGTACTATCGAATACTTCCTTTATGCTTCTATACATAAGTTTAAATTCCTTTTTTTGCTTTCTCTCTCTTCATGTATATACTATTAATACGATAGTAACTGCATTCAAATTTATCAAATGTTTTCATAATTATCTCTGTCCTCGTATATTTTAACATCCGGACATTATTACTGTTGTTTTTCTGAAATACGTTTCCTTAAAACTAAGGTGAAAAAAAATGACATGTATTTCAAATGAATACAAAGTTCCCGTATTAGGATTTAGGGCTTCGTTCTCTAGTATGAAGACAAATATTAGTATATACGTACACTAATATTCTCATTTTAAATAACGGTACACTTATAAGGTTATTTCTCCCACCTTCTTGGCGTGCCTTCGTGGTGTAGTGGGTCTGCACACTGGGCCGGTATTCCAGAGGCCCGTGGTTCGATTCCCGGCGAAGGTGATTGCTCATTTTTTATTTTGCTTGTTTCCAAAATACATAATGTCTCTACACACTTTATAGAAAGCCCAACTTTCCGTGGGATTATGCTTCCAAAATAAAAATGCTTACGCAGGATAATTTTGCACAAACGAACGAAGCATTCATTTCTTTTGTTCTTTCTAGAGAGATCATTATTATAGTCATTCTCTTGATATTGCTTTGAGAATAGCTTAAAAATAACTAAACGATACAATTGAAAGCATCCGATGCTCAACAAAGCATAAACATAATACATTTAAATACCAAAAAATGCTTTAGATTTGCATTGCGAGTGGAAAACATGAATAACAAAGAAGTGCCAATATTTTCGTATCTGTCAGAAGGCTTCTGGTGTCCATTACCAGAAGTAATGTACCATTTGTAAACAATAACAGACGATAATTTTTTATTTCTTATTTATTTCAGTTGTTTACGTTTTCCTTGCTCAATAAGCAATTAAATATATTAAAATTTTGTTCTTTTCCTTTCATTTATACCCTGTACCTCAGGATTGCTCAACCTTGTAGCGAGTTGAGAGACGCTTTTCTCCTGTAGACATACTGCGAGTTACGGGTAGGATAAGAAATATAAAATTATAATCTAAAAAAAAATAAAAAAAAATGTGATCATCTAAAACGTTTGCAGCGATCGATAAGCTTCGTTATATCTAATACACATTATAAAATTTATTTTCTTCTAAAATATTATAAAATTTACTTTCTAGCAGCATATTTGATGATCCTTATTAGGTGAGTGTTTATTTTAGAAAAGAGATTCATTTAAAATTGAGTGAAAAGTAAGGTCGCCATAGAACGTAAGGTTAAACAGGTGACCATGGAACAAACCGGGTAAAACTGCAAGCACAAATCATATTTAACGTAATGGATAGATTACGAAAGATGTCAAAAGATATAAACTAGAAAATTCAGTACAATGATATTTTGGTTACTTTTCCTTTACTCAAGACTAAAGCTCCTTCAAGCTGGGAAACAATTTTAGCCCAAAGGGGCTTTGTCGATGAGGGACTATTTTTTTCGTTTTGCGATTTTGCGTCGAATCACTCTGAATGTCCGTTTCACTTTACAAACTGCTGCCACCAAATATTATCGCCTTGTATTATATTTGAAGAAATTAAATAATGAAGAATCTGCATAAATGTATGTATGTTTCTCACATTGTGATAAAACAACGGTACCTAGAGCCATCCAATTTTGAATGATGTCAACCTACTGCAAATTTGGGCATATGGAAAGCCCAAATTTGAAATTTATTTTAATATCAACTTCATATTTTGTAAATCCTTAACGAATTTTTGATTAACAAACACAAAGTTTTCAAAGCGAGCAATGGCAATTTGGTAGAGAAAAAACATTTTTATCTCCAGCGCGTGAAACTGTGTATCGGAAATTCTAAAGGTATACTCAATTTAAAATTATTTTGCTATATTTCTCTTGAACTGAATTTTATAGTTTAAGTGCGAAGAACATGATATTTAATGAATAAAAGTAACAAGAGAAACGTTAAATAAACATCGCTTTAGACGTAATGTAAAATCCGAAAGTTTTCAGAATTTTCTTTTTTTTTTTTTTTTTTTAATTAGTCCAAAGGGGAAATTTTCATAGAATGACTATTAATTTTGTCATGATTTTGTTTTTTACGTTCGCATGGTGCATAATCTCAGGATACGTTATATCCGTTATCCATGCATCTTAATAAGGAAAGAACGTGAAGGTGTTAAAAAAGAAGCCATCATAACACATAACACAATTAAAAAAGTTTTAAATTTATGTGTTTAAGCTCTTACGTTACTTAGAGGCGATATATCTGCTAACCGTTGAAATAATATGAAAATTTTCAAGCACAGGAAAAAAGGCAACATTTTGAGTTTAACGGATCTTGAGATTATGCACCATGCGCTTGACCTCCAAAATAATGAATTTCTTTATCACACTATTTTTGTTACAAGCTCTCTAAAAGCAACAAAAACAACAAAAATAATGTATCTTAACTAACCAGCGTAGTATTTCTCTGTTTATATCTCAAACATCTGTTCCATGTCCAATATTCATTCATTTAGGATCCTTCATTACGGAGGAAAATGCTCACGGCATATACACTTTTTCCTTCCGCAATGGTATAAAAAACAGGCTATAAACAACAATACGCAAATTGCTAAATCTGAGAACGGTCAGGCCGCATCGCTGACCGTTCGAAGCCATTGACACTATACACGTGCTTGTTCCTTCCTTGGACATGATCTGAAGCTTAATGAGACCGGTGTTCAAATCATGATGGTTACCGGCGATAAACTGGTCCTGAAGAAGTCAAAGGAGCTCGAAGCCAACGAACACCCATTAACTAAGCCGTTACTTTGGGGAAAAGATGGGCGATGTTGCCTCTTGGTCTTTTATTTATTTTTTTAGCCAGATAAATCGGTGCAATACGCTCTCAAGCTTACGAGGATTAGATTGAACCTAACTCCACGATAATTAACTCTACGAGTTAGATGGAATATACTTTTATTGAATTGAAAACTCAGTTTTTTTGGGCCAGTAAATGAGACAGTGCTGTGATATTTACTGTCTAGCACTAAAATATAATTAATTTTCTATACTATATTGATGAAATAAGATTTGCTTACGTGACATTTGCTCAAATATATATGTGATGTACCAGCTTTTGTCTGGAATAAATAGATTGGTGAAGAATCATAGATGTAGTCGTAGCTCAAATTATCAAATGATAAGTTTTAAAAAGACAAGATCCATTTATTATTATTTAGGAGAAATAGCAGTTACAAAATCAGATCTCCGGAGTAAATAAAAAAGAACTACTAATAACTTTTTGTATGAAGTTTACTGCATCGTTACATTAAAGAAAAGACCCCGATTGCGAGTCCTTTTATAGCCTCTGGAAAAGCGGAGCTTCCAAGAAATGACGTCAGCTTCGTCAGCCATTCCAGTTCGCTTTAAAAATCTCCAGAACATTCTATAACTGTACGTGTAGAAAAGGCGGGAAAAACAACTTGACTACGGGGCTGTTGATTTAATTCCGCGTACTTTCAAATAAGATTAAAATTGAAAAATTAAAATTAAATTTTAATTTTGATTGCCATTAAAATTGAAAAGAACATACAGTTAGAATTTGAAGTGTATTTTTTACTATGGAATTTTATTATTACATATATATATATTTACTTACACTGAAAGGATATTAAACACCAATATTCGCAAGAATACGTGTTAAGAACTGCTCTATTTACATTTACCGAAATTAGGCATTGATTACATATGTAAAACTGATGAAGCTGTTTGAGAATGAATTGCGTTTATTCATAAGTAATATTGCCTGTTTTAATCTGCATCCTTACTGAATGAAGGAGATTATCACAGAATAGTTGCCAGTTTAAGTTAAAATCTCCTTGAACTTGTTAATATACACATAAATGATTTTTGATAATAATTATGTGTCTTCATTTAAAAAAAATCTGCCATGTCCATAATTTGCTTCACATTGTTTTAATTCAGGAACTCTTACATGCTCAAAAAAATGAATGGGGGATTCTTGGTTTCTGCGTAATGATGTCTTTCATAAAATCATAAGTAAAAAAAAAGGAAATGTGAAAGGTTTCAGATTTAAAATAAGTCCGAAGGGGGGTTTTTTTAACATTTTGGGTGTTACCTTTATTTATTAACTCTCTGAGCGGCCAGAATTTCGCTAAGAAAGCACAAATTTTCCAAAACTACTATGAGAACAAATTATTTTTTTGATTTTAATGTAAAAAATCTCCTGGTATGTTTTACATCTGGTATGTAATACCAGGAGTCATATTTGTGTACTTACATCAGGTATGTAATACCAGGAGTAATATTTATGTACTTACATCTGGTATGTAATACCAGGAGTAATATTTATGTACTTACATCTGGTATGTAATACCAGGAGTAATATTTGTGTACTTTTGATATATTGCCTTAATTTCTTTGACATATTTTAATGTGCACGTATACATACGTTCTTACAGATATCATATTATATTCTTAATATGATAGTATTCTTAATTAACCATTTACCCCGTCTTAATTTTAATATTTTTATATTTTACCTTGATCAATTGATTAGTATTTTACTGTGTTTTAAAATCCACTTTTTTTCATTTAGCATATAGCTTACCATTTTTATTTTACCTCGTTCAATTGATTTGTTTTTTTACTGTGTTAAAAATTACTTAAATCGTTTAGCTTATAAGCTTACCTTTTATTAATTTTACTTGTAAATATTCAAATATTGTATTTTTCTCCTCTTTCACACATTTCATAGCAACTAAATTTGCTTATGTTGAAATTTTCACGGAGCCACAGTTTTTGGTAACTTTTTGGCTTGCGTATTAAAATTTATCTTCTAATTTCCTTAATTTTGCAGCACAATGCTCAAAATTTTGACCAAAATTGGTCTTTTTTCGTTGCATATATATAATATATATATACGGCCTTGCAGCTTAGAGGGATAAATATCATGTACTTTGCACTTAAACCAGAAAGTTCAGTTCAAGAGTAATACCGCAAAATAGTTTTTAAATTGAGCATGTCTTGAGAATTACCGATACAGTATCACGCGCTGGAACTGGATAAAAATGTTTTTTTTTTTTTTATACAATGTTGCCATTGCTCGCTTTGAAATTCTTGAGTTTATTAATCATAAATTCGTTAAAGTTTTATAAAATATGAAATATATAATAAAGCAAACTCCACATTTCAAATTTGGGCTTCCAGATGCCCATATTCGCAGTTAAATTACGTCATTCAAAATTAGATGGCTCTAGGGTACCATTGTTTTATCACAATGCGAGAAACATGTTTGCATTTATGCAGATTCTTTATTATTTAATTTCTTCAATTATGATACAGGGCGATAATATTTTGTGGCAACAGTTTGGGAAGTGAAACGGACATTTTGAAGGAGTGATTTGAGGCAAAATCGCAAAACTAAAGCAATAGTCCTTTAGGGGCAAAGCCCCTTTGGACTAAAAATTAAAATAAAAAAGGGGGGGGAATGAAAACTGAAGAAATGGAAGAAATCTTTATAAATTGAGAAGCAATTTTCGAACAAGGAAATGAAAAAAGATCATCATTTATGCCAATAATTTCATATACGAGCTGTTGGACATGGACTTTGACGTTAGTCCATATCCCATCCATACATATCAAGGATTCCCAGTGTGGTCGATATTGACCTCCTAAGGAGTTTATGAGATTTTAAAAGATGATTAAGGGATCGATAGCCAAATATGTACCGGCAATTGGTCGGCATAATGAGGATCCCATTGATTACAAAAAAAGAAAAACTTTAAATGAAATTGATGATTAATTATTCATTGTTATAAAGCTACATCATATAGTAAGGAAGAAATTGTATAAAATAAATATAAGGTAAAACATCAACTAAAACTGCGATATATCTGATTTTGATATTGTTGATGTAAGAAGAGTTAATGGCATGGTCGCCCAGTCGGTATGGTGGTCAGGGAAGCTGACTGCGATGCCGAAGGTCTTGGGTTCGAATCCCGGAGAAGGCATGATTGTAACTGTCCGTCCCATTCATAGAAAACGCGATGGTTTCCCACCTATTAGGTGCCTGCATAATAAAGAGATCACCCCATCCGGCCTCGTATAGATTAATGAACTGAGTTACATTTGTAATTGTTTACAATCTGCCATTGGAAAAACAAATTTGATGGCATTGAAGGAGGACTTTAAGCGAAAGTCTTATTCAAAACACCACATGAGTTAGATAAGTTCTGAAATTTTAAAGTCACCCATGAGAAATATCTCAAAATAAAAGATGTTACCGAACCAACATTGTAGACTTCCTTTTCTTCTTACCTAGTGGGAGCAGGCTTTAGTCAAGTCAGTAATTTACAACGAAAAATAAGCAAATTGATGTCAAATATTGAAAAACATTGCATTAATACATCAAGCGTAACCATCTCATGAATGAAAACCGATTTTTTGTACAATCAGAATCTCTGGCTTTGCTTCTGAAAACTTCTTTAAATCTGTAAAATTAAAAATAATAACACAAAAAAAAAAAAATAATAATAATAATACAAATCTAATAAACTGTTTCTTTCAAAACTTTTGTTCATATTCTTAGTCTAATTGTTATTTTAAAGGTTATTTATGAGCAGTTATTTGCATTATGATCATGTTGTATGCTGTATACTATTATACAGAAAAACTCAACAGCACCGATGATCGATAACATCAGTTTAAAAGGGATTGAAGGAAGAAAAAGTTTGGAAATACATAATAATACTTTTGTTTTCAGCTTTTCTTGTATTTATATTTTTCTTGAATCCTCCACGCATGAGTGCAGAAGCAAATTTTACTGATTGAATCTGCATTTTCATTTCATCTCGTTCCTTCTATTTTGCTTTGTACTATAAGGTATATTCTTCCTCCTTTCTTCATGCCTTCGAAGTGTAATGGTAGCACACTCGACGTGTATTCAGGAGGTCCACGCTCGAGTCCCGGTAAGGGTATATGGTATTTCTCCCACCATCCTAGCGTGCCTTCGTGGTGTAGTGGTTCTGCACGCTGGGCCGGTATTCCAGAGGTCCCTGGCTCGATTCCTGGCGAAAGGCGTTGCTCATTTTTCATCTCGCCTGCTTTAAAAAATACCTAATGTCTCTACAGTGGCGCCCGCACTAAAAGGGTGGTGGATGATGATTTTTCCCCACACAAGATTTGGCGATTGGGTCCCTTAAAAACCCCAGTCGCCCTATAAAAGGGGGAATATGTAAGGTATTTCTCCCGCTTTCCTAGCGTGTCTTCGTGGTGTAGTGGTTCTGCACGTTGTGCCAGTATTCCAGAGGTCCGTGGTTCGATTCCCGACGAAGGCGGTTGCTAATTTTTCATCTCTCCGGCCTCAAAAATGTCTAATGTCTCTACAGTGGCGCCCGAACTAAAAATGTGGTGGATGATGATTTCTCCCCACCCAGGATTTGGCGATTGGGTCCCCTAAAAACCTAAGTCGTCCTTTAAAAGGGGGAGCATATAAGGTATTTCTCCTACCTTCCTAGCGTGTCTTCGTGGTGTAGTGGTTCTGTACGTTAGGCCGGTATTCCAGAGGTCCGTGGTTCGATTCCCGGCGAAGGCGTTGTTAATTTTTCATCTTGTCTGCTTTAAAAAAATACCTAAATACCTACAATCGCACTGAACATTTTCCACATCTCCTGCTTAAAAAAAAACCCTAATGACTGTACAGTGGCGCCCGAACTAAAACTGGGTGGAGGGTGATTCCTCACCACCAGGATTTCGCGACTGGGTCCTCTAATCCCCACTCGCCCCTTAAAAGGGGGAGTATATAAGGTATTTTCTCCCTCTTTTTTGCATGCCTTCGTGATGTAACGGTAGCGCACTCGGCGCATATTCGAGGGGTTCAAACTTGAATCCAGTTTATAAGGTATTTCTCCCGCTCTTCTAGCGTGTCTGCGTAGCGTAGTGGTTCTGCACGCTGGGCCGGTATTCCAGAAGTCCGTGGTTCGATTCCCGGCGAAGGCGGTTGCTAATTTTTCATCTCTCTGGCTTCCAAAAAAATCTTGATGTCTCTACAATGGCGCCCGAACTAAAAGGGTGGTGGATGATCATTCTCCACACCCAGGATTTGGCGACAGAGTCTCCTAAAAACCCCAGTCGCCCTTTAAAAAGGGGAGTATAAAAGGTATTTCTCCCGCCTTCTTAGCATGTCTTCGTAGTTTGGTGATCTGCACGCTGGGAGCGTATTCCAGAGGTCCGTGGTTCGATTCCCGGCGAAGGCGGCTGCTAATTTTCCATCTCTCTGGCTTCCAAAAAATCCTAATGTCTCTAGAAGTCGAGGGCATCACACATTTTCTCCATCTCCTACTTCTAGTAGATGGTAGTAAGTACTACTATTACTTATTACCGTCTGCTACTTGGTGACTTTAGCAGTACATCCTACGATTGAGATTCTTTAGTTCTTAGCAGTCAGAACCTATAAGCTGCGACTGATTATTTTCTACTCCTACTCAAGGATATGAGGAGTTACGAGAGTGCGTATGAGGTTTCAAAATCTTTCTTCAGACGTTGATGCATGAAATAGTACTTTATATGTTAAGGGTTCACTTATGCAATTAAATAAAGCACACAGTTTCTTATTCTTCACCGAACTTAATCAGTATATCTTTGGACTATCAGGGTTTTTATAACATATGTGCCAATGTTGTTGACTAGTGTAACGTCGAAAATGTACCAGTATAAGAAGAACAATCTACTGTTTGTCCAAAATCGAAAGTATTATTTCTAACACTTTGAACTTCAGAGCTCGGAAAGATGGAACTAATTGAAGCCATCTGGGATTGAACTATTCGTATTACTTCGCATTATTCATTATTAATGGAGTTCTTAAGCTATTACGAAGTGTCTGGTAAACGGTTATGCATAAATTACCTTTTATTTTATTCGTTTATTTACTTATTTCTCCTCTTCAGTGCACGTAGATTATCCAGCCGTGTCACAGATACTACGCAGCCAATATTTATTACGTGATGCGAAAATTAAACAGGCCCACCAGCAAGTATATAACGCTTAAAGCAGCAGCGAAAATGATTGCAGTGGGTATGTTATCTCTAGCAACCGCAGAAAAAATATTTTCGCTAACAAACTAGCAAAACAATGTTGGGCGATATGTGAACACTAATTGCTTACATTGATTTACATAAATTACTCGTGTATACACATATTATTTCTTATTCAATTCATGTACATACCTATGGTGATTACTTAAATACATAAATAAAAAAAAGTCTGATGTGTACACCACATGACTTTCTTGTAAGGAATATTAAATTATATGCATTTTTTCTTGTATTTCATTAAAATTTATTGGCCTGAATTAAATCTACTTCGCCGTCAGCGCATAAACCACAACTGAATAATTGCCCTCTTTAAAATTCACTCTATTTGTTTACCATGGCGACACTTTGGCTAAGTTCAGTTAACAGTATTATGTTTCGTTCGTACTATAACTCAGAATGCACAAAAGTTTTATTATTTAAAGAATTATCTAATCGTTGCCACATGTTCTAGTCAAATACTAAAATAATGCTAGAACGATGTATAAAAGAAATTAAGCAAACAAAATAAAAAAGAAACAGTTTTTCACAGACGATTGAGCATTTCTCATTCAACTGATTCAGTTCTCACTTCACGACAAGGCAAAAATACATAAAAACTCAAAATATCTGTATTGAAAATTACGCAGCAAATCTTAAACACTTATTTCCTCGAAAAAATTCCAGAAAGGATTAAGCATGATTTAATTCGCAATAATAAATGAAGGCGTTATTTTTGTTGTTGCGAAGCTTAGTCTGTCTAGATTGGCAACAAATCTACTATCCTGTTGTTTCAAATGTAAACAAATGTGTTCGCCATGTTATTTAAAACTTAACCGCACTTAACAGCTTTTAAATTGTTGATAATTGTACAAATATTGCTTCCAGATTTACGAAAGGCATAAAAACCTTAACCGGAAGATAAGAAAAACATAATTCAATCATTTTTAAAGTAAAAAATGTACAATTTACAAACATATAAGAGTAAAGAAACTGAGATCACTGAGCCGGGTAACAGAGTGGATATATATATAAATATATTTATATACGTTTGGTGCGGCCGATGGCAACCAAAATACGAGGTGCACATCTACATGTTATAGCAGTCCTATATACAAAATTTCAATGTTCTGAGGTTACTCGTTTTTGAGTTATGCGAAATACGTACGTACATGCGTTCGTATAGACGCCACGAAAAATTGTCTTCAGAATTCATTTTAAAGGAATTTTATAATTTTTTGGAGGAAAAGAATCTTGTCCTGTCTTTACGTACAGATGTCATGCAAAAACATCGTTAAATTGCATTCGATAGCGATCAAAATGGATATTTTCTTTGAAATATGCTGCCTGAAACTTTTCGCGATTACAATACTTCCTTTTTACTTCGTACAAGGAAGTAAAAATAAAAAATTGTATTCTGAAAACTTCAGCTTACAGTCTAACATTCTAAAGTGAACTTTATAATTAAATGAAAATAACATTTTCTGCTGTCAACACATATAACTATTTTTTTTTCGTTATTGTATCATTAAAACTGGATTCAGAAACCAAATTTCAAATCTAAAAGCTCCGTCTTTCACTGTTTAAAAAAAAAAAAAAAAAAAAAAAAAAAAAAAAAAAAAATCTGAAATGTTTCAGATTTTAAATTACGTCCAAAGGGGCGTTTTTTAACATTTTGTGTGTTACCTTTCTTTATTAAATATCATGTTCCTCGCACTTAAACCATAAGATCCAGTGCAACAGCAATATCGCAAAATAGTTTTAAAACGAGCATATCTGCGAATATGGGCATATGGAAAGCCCAAATTTGAAATTTATTTTATTATCAACTTCATATTTTGTAAATCTTTAACGAATTTTTGATTAACAAACTCGAGGATTTCAACGCGAGCAATGGCAACGTTGTACAGAAAAAACATTTAATCTCCTGGCGCGTGAGACTGTGTATCAGAAATTCTAAAGATATGCTCAATTTAAAATTATTTTGCGATATTTCTCTTAAACTGAATTTTATAGTTTAAGTGCGAAGAACATGATATTTAATAAGTAACAAGAGAAAAGTTAAAAAAAAAACACCGCTTTGGGCGTAATGTAAAATCTGAAGGTTTTCAGAATTTTTTATTTTATTTTATTAGTCGAAAGGGGCAATTTTCCCAGAATTATTAATTTTGTCATGATTTTGTTTTTTACGTTCGATTGCATCTTAATAAGGAAAGAATGTTAAGGTGCTAAAAAAGATGCCACCATAACACATAACACAATTAAAAAAGTTTTAAATTTATGTGTTTAAGCTCTTACGTATTTAGAGGCGATATATCTGCTAAGCGTTGAAATAATATGAAAATTTTCAAGCACAGGAAAAAAGGCAACATTTTGAGTTTAACGGATCCTGAGATTATGCACCATGCGCTTGACCTCCAAAAAAATGAATTTCTTTATCACACTATTTTTGTTACAAGCTCTCTAACAGCAACAAAAACAACAACAACAAAAAAAAAAAAAAAAAAAAAAAAAAAAATCTGAAATGTTTCAGATTTTAAATTACGTCTAAAGGGGCGTTTTTTAACATTTTGTGTGTTACCTTTCTTTATTAAATATCATGTTCCTCGCACTTAAACCATAAGCTCCAGTGCAACAGCAATATCGCAAAATAGTTTTAAAACGAGCATATCTTTAGAATTTCCGATACAGAGACTCACGCGCTGGAGATAAAAATGTTTTTTCTGCACAACGTTGCCATTGCTCGCTTTGAAATCCTTGAGTTTGTTAATCAAAAATTCGTCAAAGTTTTAAAAAATAGGAAATCGATCATAAAACAAATTTCAAATTTCAAATTTGGTCTTCCACATGCTCATATTCGTTGGAGGATTACGTTATTCAAAATTCGATGACTCTATGTACCGTTGTTTTATCACAATACGAGAAATATACATACATTTATCCAGATTTTTCATTATTTAATTTCTTCAAATATAATGCAGGACTCTAACATTTTGTGGCAACAGTTTGAAAAGTGAACTCACATTTATGAGTCCGAAGCAAAATGCCAAAACGAAACTAATAGTCCTTCGGGATTCAAATCCCTTTGGACTAAAAAAAAAAAAAAAAAAAAAAAAAAAAAAAAATACAAAAAAATATCTGGTTGTAAAGAAAGTTTTTCGTCAAAAAAAAAAAAAAAAGGTTCTTAATAAAGTTAGAAAAAAATATGAAAGCAGTACTTTAACTGTGCTGGTAGTAATCACCACCCAAATCTTTCCTGCCAACGATTTTGGTAGCTTTCAAAGCCTTCGGTCCAGAAATTTGGTGGTAGCCAGTCCAGAAACGGATCAACCTCATTACGGACGTCCTGCGTAGAATGGAAGATAACATCAGCAAGATGTAGCTGTAGTTATGAAAAAAAGTATACATTCGAAGGAACGATGTCAGGGCTATATGGTGGGTGTGGCAAAAGGTCCCATTCAAGTCTGTACAGCAGTGGTGCCTAGCCATTGGCCTATCGCAGCATATTTTAGCCTATCGCGAGCGCTTTGGCCTACCTCTAGCACATTTTCCAAGACATCAACATTTTTGTTAAACATATTTCCAATCTTGTGATATATCTGAAATATTAATTTCGGAAAATGGGTTTGAGATGGAACATCAAATATTAGAGCCGTGTATTATATTTAAAGAAATTAAATAATGAAGAATCTGTATAAATGTATGTCTATTTCTCGCATTATGATAAAACAACGGTACATAGAGCCATTGAATTTTGAATGTCGTAATCCTCCTACGATTCCTATGGGCATGTGGAAGACCCAATTTGAAATTTGGAATTTGTTTTATTATCGATTTCATATTTTGTAAAACTTTAACGAATTTTTGAATAACAAGCTCAACGATTTACAAGCGAGCAATGGCAACACTGGGGAAAAAAAAAAACCTTTTTTATCTCCAGCGGGCGCGGAACTGTGTATTGGAATTTCTAAAGATAGGCTCATTTTAAAATGATTTTGCGACATTGCTATTGAACTGAATATTATGGTTTAAGTGCAAAGAACATGATATTTAATAGATAAAGGTAACACACAAAACGTTAAAAAAATTCCCTTTGGACGTAATTTAAAATGTGAAACCTTTCAGATTTTTTTTTCATTTATTTAATAAAAATAACCTGATCTAAAATTTGTCGATGATATTCAGAAAAAAGATATATGATTTAAGATATCTGCAGTTACATTACTAATACATGTTATATCTATAAATGAAAACTGTATC
The DNA here is from genome assembly GCF_044657685.1 of Stegodyphus dumicola. NCBI lineage: Eukaryota > Metazoa > Arthropoda > Arachnida > Araneae > Eresidae > Stegodyphus > Stegodyphus dumicola. The sequence goes on from NC_140776.1 coordinate 171,539,513, forward strand.
GAGGAAAAAAATGATTAATGTTCTCGAAATGGGTATGATCGAGAATCTATGTCTTAATGGCAATTTGTTTCATTTATACATGGTGTTTAGAATTAACTTTTCTTGGATCTAGTCAGTGCCAACTTGAAATGAACTAGTTATTGAAGAAAATATTATTGATGACACTATAATGTACAGTAAGACCTCGCCTAACGCTGTTTCGTTTAGCGCTGTTTCGGTTTAGCGCTCTTTTATTTCAACCCGGGGATTCCACGAAATCGCTCGCAGCATACGGGATTCCCCGAAATATTATGCAGCGATAATAGGTTTCAAATACATATCCGAAAGAGTGTACTTGTATTTCTTGTTTGGTGCGGTATTGTACAGACATATTTTGAAGGGGTAAATGTGGAAGATGTCGAAGAAATAATTCAAGAAGCAGCGGCTAGTCTTTCTAATGATGAGCTCGAGGAATTAACTGAACAAGAAGAAAACAAAAATGTTGACAGCAGTGATTCAGAAGAAGAGCAAAAAGAACTTTCGATGGCGTTTGTAAAAAGGAGTTTGTCTACATAACTGAAATAATGGATCAATTCATTGAAAATGATCCGAATTTTGACAGGAGCTCAAAAGTAAGGCGTGGTGTTAGAGATGCTCTATCCGTTTATGAAGAACTTTTAAGAGAACAACGCAAAAGAAAAAGGCAAACAACATTAGATGCTTTTGTCACAAAAAGGCAGAACACTGAAAACGCGGAAGGCTAACTAAATATGACTGAGAATTTTATTTGTTGTTTTTTAAGAATATTCGTTTTGTTATTTATATTTTGTTTTTATTTTTGCAAGAAATAATAATGTGGTATTAATTTGGGCTTTAAGAAATAAATGTTTGGTTTTATTTTTATTAAAAAAACATACTTTTTAAATTTAATACCTAACGAATTTCCTAGCCATCTTCCCCTAACCCCAATATTTACATGTAAAGATAGCCTCGTTTAGCGCTGTTTCGCATTACGCTCTACTTTGATGGAACGTATCCCCCGCGTTAAGCGGGGTCTTACTGTACTAAGACTTTTGAAAAGGATATAACACTGAAGAATTAACAGAGGTCGCATTTGAACATATCTGAGTCAATCATAAGTGTAATTTTATCGATCCCGGTACTGGTTGTCATAGGCAAACTAATGAAAGGTTATCGAGAAGTGCGAAATGGCAAAATAAACACCAACGCGGCACTGACCAAAACCAATTAGATTCTTATTTAATTGTGCTTATATGGCTGCAAAAGCGTCCTAAAACACAAAAGTTTTCAGATATTTAAATGATATCAGCAGTTTCATGACTCCGCGTTAATCTTAGTACGCTAACCGAATTTTTTTTTCGCTAATTTCTTTGAGAAGTTTTTTAATTTACATTAAAAATTTCTAATTTTATCGATATCTGTTACGCCATTTTTTTCCCTTCGATTTTTCAATTTATTCGTATCCTAAATTTGGCGATTATTTGTATGCTTCGAATTTTTCGACAAATCGTCACCTTATAAGGCGATATCCGAATCCACCTTCGGTAACAGAACAATACCCATAAAACCAATTCTGTTTCATTATATTTTCTTTTTTTAAGGGAACACAATATCTATTAAAATATGTATTATTATAGCTATTAAAATACATATGTTTTTTATAGAAATTATAAAAATGAAATAAAATTTTAGACCCTCTCCTTCAACAAATAAAAAAAAGTTTTTCGTTTAACTCGGCATTTTATGTCGCATTCTTATCACGCCATATAATAGCAAATGATAGTGAACATAACCTAGACTATGCAGTTGCGAAGAGAATAAACTGTTTTATTTACTAGCTATTGTTATTCGCTAAAAAGATGTATGTGTCCTCCGTATGTGGTTACTCAAGACATGGAATATTTCCTGTGTTCCAGAACGTTCGAAATGGTAATTGCGGAGACTACACGAAAGAATTGCCGAAATCGACGTTTCATGTAAACCTAATATCTCTAGAACTATCTGTATTCCAGTACTGAATCTCACCTTTATTGTTTTAGAATCTGCATTGTGTTTATATGAAATATATTATGCTTTCTACTTGAAAATAACTAAAAATTTCACAACTGTTTGCAGAATTACGTTAATGCAGAAAGGGAAAAAAATCTGTCCAATTAAAATACTATTGTAATATAAAATTATGAATATAAAGGAAAAAATGTGAAAGCTTTCAGATTTTACATTATGCCCAAAGGGGCGTTTTTTTTTAACATTTTGTGTGCTACCTTTATTTATTAAATACCATGTTCTTCGCACTTAAACCATAAAAAACAGTTCAAAAACAATATCACAAAATAATTTTTAAATGAGCATATGTTTAGAATTTCGCATACATAGTTTTATGCGCTAGGTATAAATTTTATTTTCCCCGTACAGTGTTGCCATTGCCCGCTTTGAAATCTTTGAGTTTGTTAACCTAAAATTCATTAAAGTTTTACAAAATATGAAATCCATAATAAAACAAATTTCAAATTTCGGCTTCCAGAAATATCTTCCTGTCCAGTGACATCCTAATTTTTGTTTTGCTCTGTAAAAGGAATGGCAACCGCGCTGAAACCCCTTTTCACGAGGTATGAAGATGGATTGGATTATTTAATTATGGAAAAGCACACGAGGGCTATCTGCCTAAAGGGAGGGAGGCCTTCGTGGAGGACTTTCTAAGGGAAACTGGTTCCTATACACGTTACACATGAGGAAAACCACGAAAACGCCTATGCAGCCAGCCCGTTCGCGAGATTCGAACTTCGGACCAAACTACCAGTGTTTAGCGTCTTTACCGCTCGGCCGCTGGTGGGCGGTATGAAGATGGAAGAGCTATCAAACCTTTTTTGCGATAATCAATAATGCGGGACAAAAACATACATGTCTCTGTAAAGCCGCAGTATTATGAACTTTGTATGTATTATGTAACAGGCTCAATATATTATGAACTTTGTAAGCAAGTATAAACTATGTAAGCATGTGTATCTATGAACTATATAAGCACGTACTATGAAAGATCCATGTATTATGAACGGTTACAGCTGAAAACATCGCGGCAAAAACACCGCAGAAGAAAATATCGCGGAGAAAACAACGCAAGGCGAAAACGTCGTGCTACAAAACATCGTGGGAGAAAACATCGGAAAGAGAAAACATCGCAGTTCTAAAACATCGTGGTACAAAACATCGTCGTCGAAAACGGTTCAAAAACTTCGCGGTTCAAAAAAGCGGTTCAAAAACTTCGCAGTTTAAAAACATCGTCGTCGAAAATATCGTGGTAAAAAATAAAGTATCTACAAATCATCGCGTGACGATAACATCGCAGACATGCGTTTTTCAGACATATTTTAATAACTGTAAATGGATATTCCCATAATGATTTGTAAGCGCAAGATGGAAAGAAGGATAATTTTTACTTTCATATTTTTATTAATTAATAAATTTTTGCTGAGAAAATAAAAAGGAAACTTAAGCATAGAAAATTAATGCAACTTATAGCACTTAATAGAATTTTAAACCGACATAGTTAACTAACAAAGGCGCCATTAATAAATCATTTTTTATAAAGTTTTTACTTTTAATATTTCATGAAAAGTATAATCTATAAGTTACATTTAATTTTCTATGCTTAAGTTTCCTTCTTACTTTTTCAGCAAAAATTTATGAGTTAATAAAAAAATGTGAAAGTAAAAATTATCCTTCTTTACACCTTGCGCTCACAAATCATTATGGGAATATCCATTTACAATTATTAAAACCTGAAAAACGCATGTCTGCGATGTTATCGTAATGCGATGATTTGTAGATACTTTATTTTTTACCACGGTATTTTCGACGACGATGTTTTTAAACTGCGAAGTTTTTGAACCTCTTTATTTTCAACGACGATGTTTTCTCCCACGATGCTTTGTAGCACGACGTTTTCGCCTTGCGTTGTTTTCTCTGCGACGTTTTCGTCGGCGATGCTTTTGCCGCGATGTTTTCGGCGAACACCATTATGAACTAGTGTATATAAGCATGTACTATGAACGTAACTATGTAAGCATATATTTTGAACTATGTAACCATATATGATGAACTATGTAACTATGTAAGCATATATTATGAACGATATAACTATGTAACATATATTATGAACTATGTAAGAATATATTATGAACTATGTAACTATGTAAGCATATATTATAAACTATGTAACTATGTAAGCATATATGATGAACTATGTAACTATGTAAGCATATATTATGAACGATATAACTATGTAACATATATTATGAACTATGTAAGAATATATTATGAACTATGTAACTATGTAAGCATATATTATAAACTATGTAAGCATATATTATGCACTATGTAAGCATATATGATGAACTATGTAACTATGTAAGCATATATTATGAACTATATAAGTATGTATACAGGATCAATGTATGCCCTTGTAGGTCTCTTGCCCCGGATAGTTGCGGAACCTGGACTAGACTCGAATAGTCTAAGTAAGGCACGGGTGTTCAGATTCTGCTGTCAACTGTCAACTGTAAACTGTAAACCCGCAGTTGCAGATATCCCTTTTTAAACTGCATCTTAAGTTCTTCGTTAGTACTTTTTCTAATCATTTCTTCTCACAACATAGCATCCGATTCTTCAGTGTCACCGTATGGATTGATAATGCACTGTGGTATTTACATCTAACACAACCTCTAACCTGGTTTAAAGTCTACGTGAAGGACATTTAAATATTGAACGCAGGCCGGCAGTTTCATCCTGACAGTTTGTATGCAACTAATTGGGAAATTGAGAGAATTCTCACCGTCCAATGTTTTGCTTCATTAGCTTAATTCTCGCAAAAAAGACTGCAGTGATGGACTTGGTTTTTATTAAATTTAGACAGTCACCTTGTAAATGCAAGTTAACCTCATAAAAATCTGCCAAACAAATCTGTTAAATATACATTGTCTGATTTCCATTTGATTAAAAGGAAAATGTTTTGGAAAAAACAATCTAAAAAAAATCTTATTTAACATAAGCCTTTTGACAATCAGTGAACTTCAGTGTGAACGAGTGATCGATGAAAGTTCTCGTCATTTTCTATCGGCAACTGCGCAAATAACGCGTTGCTTCGAATTCTATTCACTGTGTTTAGGACGAATTGAAGAGATTGATGCAATCTGCCACTCAGATTTTTAACAACTAAATGTTGTCGATGGATGACGCAGTGAACTGCAAAAACCTGAGTATATTCTATATTAAAACACTTATAAAAACACGATATCTCCTAAACATGGCCCCAGGTGCTCCACTTGCTTTTGGTAAGCTGCTTCTGCTGTTGCTGTTTGATAAAGCAGTCGCTTTCTCAATGAAATAATCTCTCAAAACGTGGAAAATTATTCTCTTTTAGTGTCTGTTGTCAAAATCATCGCGAAGAGAAGTTCTTCTTGAATATTTTGGTCCATAACGCAACAAATATATGCCAATAATAGTTCTCCATTACCAAGTAAAGTTGACTCGGCCAGTTATGCAGATAAATGGCTAATTTGCAGATAATAACACAAGGAGATTTCGACATCATCACTCCTTTCATCGATATACCTTTGAACTATGTTGTTGCTCAAAAGAATTCTTTTGAGTATATCATATGCACGTTTGTGTAAAACAGTTTTTAAAATTTCTCCATTAAGTAGCAAAATTAGCTGTTCTCCGATAGTATGCAGCTTAGATTTTACTATTACTGTAAGACACATGCAAAACATCATCGTTTTTTTTTATATCAAAGCAAACATACTCCTCAATATGGATCTCTTCTGACACGCTTCTTTCACTATTTAAAAGAATTTAAAATCTTTACCCTGTTTCCCCTTCTCATATGATTCTCCCTTCTGGATGGTTTCATAGAGTCATTCCTTAAACCTTTTTTGCGTAAAAAGCACACAGGCAAGAGTTTGTCCAATCATGGCCTACCAGCGGCCGAGCGGTAAAGACGCTGAACACTGGTAGTTCGGTCTGAGGTTCGAATCCCGCGAACGGGCTGGCTGCATGGGCGTTTTCGTGGTTTTCCCCATGTGTAACGTGTATACGAGCCAGTTTCCCTTAGAAAATCCTCCACGAAAGGCATCCCTCCCTTTAGGCAGATAGCCCTCGTGTGCTTTGCCATAATTAAGTACATCACACCACTTGTGCAATAATGATGGAATGAAACTGAACTTCAAATAATGAACGCTATATTATTTACATTTTTTTATATATTCAGCCATGTTTAGTTGCAGTTATCTTTGGACAAAAACTAAGATATTTAAATGTGATAAGATATAGCAATTCAAAACTGATTCCGTTTGAAAACTTTAGTTTAATCATGAGTTAGGTGGACAAGGTTTGTTTTAAACAAGGTTTGTTTTAAGCTGGGGCTTTATTTTTACTAAGTACTCACTAAATAAAGTTACTTTAATAAGGATAGAATAACACGCTGAACAAATGTTAATTTAGAAATCAAACAATAAAAATCAGCGTTATATTTTCAAATTTTCACAGGACTAGTTTCGATGGTTCGATAAAACCATCGAAATTTGAAAACCTGTGAAAATTTGAAAATATCATCCTCAGTTGCAAAAGCGAAAAAAAAAAAAAAAAAAAAAAAAAAAAAAAAAAAAAAAAAGAGCTTTGCAGCTGAGGATGATGGTTCGGTAAAACCATCGAAACAAGTACTGTGAAAATTTGAAAATAACATCCTCAGCTGCAAAAGCGGAAAAAAAAAATTGCGCTTTGCAACTGAGGATGATGGTTCGGTAAAACCATCGAAACTAGCCATGTGAAAATTTGAAAATAAAACGCTGATTTTTGTTGTTTGACTTCTAAATTAAAAACGTTACTTTGTATATTTACCTTATACAAAATTACCTTATAAAAATTGAAAACTTTTACCTTATAAGAAAATTCATAATCCCACATTATGTCCATCACAAAATATTGTTTCCTCTTATGAACAGTCATGAAATTTACATCCAGGGCTTTTCCGGGATTCCAATTCGGGCCCTTCGGTATGGGAGTCAGAGTCACTAACCACTTTCCCGTCTGGACGGCCAGCAACCAGATCTAAATTTGAGAAAATGATCACCGACTTCACCTCGCGATCAAAATCGTACATACGTATGAAAAAAATTCAAAGATACGCAAAACAGAAATACGAATAATTTGTTCATTACAGTTGCGTATAAATAAAAATCCCACAAATAGGAATGAGAAATGTTTCACAGATATGTACGAATGAAATTTTCACAAGTTCGAAAGATATGAGTATCACAGATATGTATGAATAAAATTTTCTCTTTACAGCACAATTATATTTCTATTTTATGAGAGACCTTTGACATTTCGCAATGCAAGGTTGCCGATTTATATTTCCAAGGCAGGGCTTAATTTCTAAAATTAGAAGTTCCGGAGTTCTGTGAAAGGCTGTCGAATGAGGTAAATAAAAATAAAATCATAAAATAAATAAAAAATCTGAAAGGTTTCAGATTTTAATTTACGTCCAAACGGGCCTTTTATTAAAGTTTTGTGTGTTACCTTTATTTATTACTAGGTGTACCCACCCGGCGTTGCCCGTGCATTTAGAAAATGCAGATAAGTGAATAGCGCAGGAATAGTAGTGTAGGACATGTAGACTGTCTCTCTCTCTTCCCCCCCCCCCACAAGCTACAAAAAAGAAATGAATTGTAATTAATCGACTTAATGTATCGTCAAAACAGCAAACTAACGCTAGAATAAAGAAATCAATTGTTACAATCGAACGTTATTTGAAAACAAATAATAATATCAGTGAGTCAAAAAAACCGTGATTAATAAATTATAAATAATTTTTTTAAAATTTTTCTAATTCAAAAATCGAAAATCGGGCTTCGAGGTCTGGTGGCCAGCCCCTTTGTGCTTCCGTATAAAAAATTCCAGGTCCCTGCGTGCGATAGATTTGGCTGGAGAGCTCGGTCAGACAGACAGACAGACACATTACACTTGCTTTTATTATTATAAGAAGTATCATGTTTTACGTACTCAAACCATGAAATTTAGTTCAACAGCAATATCGCAAAATAATTTTAAAATGAACCTATCTTTAGAATTTCCGATACAGAGTTTCGCGCGCTGGAGAGAAAAATATTTTTTTTTTTTTCCGTACAGCGTTGCCATGGCTCGTTTTGAAATCGTTTAATTTTTTATTCAAAAATTCTTTGACGTGTTACAAAATATCAAATCGATAATAAAACGAATTTCGAATTCAAATTAGGGCTTGAACATGCCCATATTCTATGGAAGATTACGTTATTCAAAATTGGATGACTCTAGGTACTGTTGTGTTTTCACACAGCGAGAAACATACATACATTCATGCAGATTCTTCATTATTTAATTTCTTTAAATATAATACAGGGCGATGATATTTGATGGCAACAATCTGAAAAGTGATTCGCTTTTTAAAGTTTTCGACGCAAAACAGCAAAACGAAATTAATAGTCCTTCAGGGCGAATTGACCCTTTGGACTAATAATAAATTAGGAATAAGTAAGCGAAGTGTAAAGGAATAAAAAATATTAAATTAATAACAAATATTTAAATAATAAGCTAAGATGGATTTCGCTAAAAATCTGAGATGTTCCAACGCTGACCTCTGATGGACTTCCGCTGAAGTTAAGACTTCTAGTCAAGCATTAAATGCTGAGAAACTGCAGGATAAAAATGCATATTTTTAAACATATTTAATTTAAATTTTTGGTCAATTAATTAATTTATTTAGTTATTACCTTTTTAGTTTTTTGAGTTCAAATGGCACTTATTTATGGAGCCTTAATCGCACTCAAAATATGTCAAATAAGTTAACAAGAAAGGTACAAAAACATATCAGATAACAACAGCGAAACACATAAAAATATTTGTTTCACGCTTTCCTTCAAGGTCGATATGAAGGAAGTTCCGTCAATAACTCAATATACGCTTCCCACGGAATTGATATCACAGGTCAAACAAAACTACCGAAGATAGTTTACCGATTGAAATAGGGATGAAAGAATGGGATTAGATACTATTTCCTTCAAGAAAATTATGTCTTTCAACCAAGCAGAGAAAGAATAAAATAAAAATATTTTCTAACTATAACAAGTTTATGTCGTTCACCTTACATGACTTTCGGTGAAGGTGAATACAGATTTGTTGTCAGTTTTTAGCTATTCGAAGGAATACCTGACGTTGTTATTGTTTTCAGAAGAGATTTACACAATACATATTCTTCGAATATATTTAACCCTTTGCGGCACAGTGTCTAGACACACCTAAAAATTTCCTTCTGCACGCACAGAAAAATTGAATGAAAAAAGATTTATAGGTTACTCTGAACCTTCTTTATTTATAGCAGATGGCAACTCAACACAAACCAGTCCAGCCATGTTTAGTTTTTTAAGACCCTCATTTTTCAAAGAAATATTCCAGATTTTTTTAGGGTATAAAAGGAATTGCTTGAAAAGAAATTTCTATGTTATATTTTTGGCTGTATGCTAATCTCCTTATTATATATTAGTTTTAAATTTTTACCTTGAAATCTTGCCTAAAATCAAACGGCGAACCCTAGGTGTGCCCAGATCGAGATCACAGATAACCTAGGATTTTTTTTATTTAACTATAACACCGATAACCTAGGACACAAGGATATTTTCAAGATATTGAAACGTCACCTCTCACCCAAAAGCACTTATTTTAATTGCGGTTATTCCATATATTTTTTGTATTTATCTACAAAAATATTATGCGTCTTATAACAGAGACTGTAATATACATATTTATAACAACAAATTTTCTCTTCACTGCTTCAAGTGGGGTCAAATTAAATTAATTTATTGTGTTATTATTTAAGCTGAATTTTAATTAGACTCAAAAGCATTATTCGAATGCCGGAGGATTTATGATAAATATCCCCTTTTCCATTATTCGATATAGTGTGACATATCTGTTTCAATTCCTTGTCGTAGATGTCAAGATATGGTTACGAATTTTGTAGTTAGATAGGTAATTTTAGTAGAATTATAAGTAAAATCGTTGTATTTTTCTGTATAATGTAGCGAGAGACAAATTTTAAGAGAAAGCTATGCCGGAAAAGTAAGAATACAGGGGTATGTGAATTTAACATTGAATGAATTGGTATCTCAACAATTTGGCGAGATATCGTCAAGCTGACAACGGTCTTGGCGACTTTTTTGTCGCCGCATTTGCATAGAAATTGCCGAAATTCTCGAAATTCGGCAATTAATTTCCATCCTCGTATTGCTTTCCAGTAATTTCAAGAAGTAGATAGTACTAGAAATATCTCGCGGCGGGGTTCGAAACTATTTACATCTGCTCTCAGTTATTCAGTTAGCTGTTGTTGTTATTGTTGCGAGTTCTTCGTGAGATCGGATTCTTTTCAGATGCGCTTTGCATTGCATTGTGTTTAACGATTTGAGCAATTTGAAATGTAACTACTGTGATACTGTGAACACTTGTACGAATGTTTATGTGGAAAATTCCAGAGTTCTGAAATATTTCTTAGGATAAAAATAAATTTTATTAACCTATAGATATAATCAGACTTGTGCATTCAATCTAATACCAACCCGTACGTACGCAACCAATATTATTGTTCTTCCTTTACCCTTTAATGTTATGGCATTTTGTTTACAGTTTTCTTTCCCAAAGTCAAGGCCCTCTTTTTGTTTCAAGATCAGGTCAAAGGGGATACACGCGCTCGATCGTTTATCCCTATCGTGTCCCCTGAAGTCTTAAATGTTTAAACACCGGACAAGGAAGTATAAGATGACAAAGCTCAAATGTTCAGGCGACTCGCTTTGCATTTAATAACGAAGAATTAACCTTAGATCTGCCATGCGCAAGAAGGTAAAATATTTGCATCTTTAAACCAGTTCCGTTCGATCATTAAGCCCTTGCCCCGAAAGAAGGGGAGGAAATTATTTCGAATACCGCTCACGTTCCGATCAAAATAAAACAACATGTGTTATGTCAGGTACCAAATAAAATAAAAAAATAAATATTGAACGTGAAATTTGCATCTTTCCTACAGGATGTTATTTTTTTCCCAGAAAGTATTCAAAACAAAGATAACAGATAGGATAAAAAATTGAATGATTACCGAACAAAGCTTATACGTTTTAGCTGCAAATTATGAAAAATGGCACATAAATTCATGGGCATATTATATTAGCGACTTAAGATGCAATTTATACGTTTCGTTCTTCAGTTGGAATGCAACTCTAATTAAGATTTCTGCTACAATCTGCGAGATAATAAAGAATTAAGTAAAATAATTTCCGTACTGTAAACTAGTCAAAACTGTTTCTCAGTTACTCATGTATTTGATATTAAAAAGCCTTTTAACATCAAACAAAAATGTTTCTTTAAGTCTGCGCTCAAATTATTAAAATTTCGTTCTTAGTTTTAGTAATTCTGATTTTGATATTATGTAGAGGCATACAATAGGAATTAATTGCATAATGTTGGCAAAACTATGCTCAGATTTGTTGATTTAAATTTATTATTTATGCTAGTTACAGTTTATAAGTAAATGCTAGTTGCACTGGTACATGGTTTCGTTCATTTGCTTCGTATTTTGCTCTGTCAAAGTACAATTAGTATATTTGGTTTGCCCTTTACACATTATTATTTTCGTACATTTGATTTCATACAGAGAAATTAAGACTTAATAAAAAATAATCAGCTGGATAATTATTTTATGTTTCATTTTAAAATCATTTGCGTATATACTTGCTTACAGCTATTAAAAGCTGTGGTAGAATTCGGGTCTTGAAGTTTGTCAAGTTTAGTGACTTTTTGAAGTATCTCAAAAATGCAGAATTATCATCCTTGTCATGGCATGTGTGGCAACTCTGAGCTTTTGGAATACTTCTAAAACTATATGAGCTGTGGGTTAATCTTATACAGATGAATACAAGTATGTATGTATGTATTTTTAATGAGGTATTATGTGTAAGGTTGTGGAGACATTATCTATTTTTTGAAGCAACAAAGATGAAAAATAACAACGCCTTCGCCAGGAATCGAACCACGGACCTCTGGAATACGGGCCCAGCGTGCAGACCACCACACCACGAAGGCGTGCTAAGAAAGCGGGAGAAATACCTTGCATACTCCCCTTTCAAACGGCGACTGTGGTTTTCAGGGGACCCAATAGCCAAATCCTGGGTGAGGAGAATGATCATCCAACATCCCTTTTAGTTCGGGCGCCACTTGTAGAGACATTAGGTATTTTTTGGAAGCAAGAAAGACGAAAAATTAGGAATGCCTTTGGCGGAAATCGAAACACGGACTTCTGGAATACCGGCCCAGCGTGCAAACCACCACACCACGAGGACGTGCTAAAAAGGCGGGAGAAATACCTTATAAGGTTATCATTGTTTTCAAAAGAAGTTTACTTCATCATAACTACATAATGTATAACGTATTATATTTTCGCTCTTTTCTTCATGCCTTCGTGGTGTAACTGGAAGCAAACTTGACGCGTATTCGTGGTTCCAGTCCCAGCTAGGGCACTGCTGATTTTTTCGATTCGGAAAACTGTACATGACGCTACAAGTGTACCGAACTAAAAGGTGGTGGACTATAATTCGTCACCACCAGGATTTGGTGATTGGATCCCCTAATCTTAAAGGCGTATATAATATATTTTCTCCCTCCCTTCCGTTTGTTTTCGTGATGTAAATGGAAGCACTCTCAACGCGTATCCGGGAGATCCAGGGTTCGAGTCCCGGTGAGGGCACTGTGGATTTCTTCAGTTTCATGATATCGAAAGAGTTCTAAATGACTTTATAAGGTATTTTCTCCCACTTTCCTAGCGTCCTTCGTGGTGTAGTGGTTCTGCACGCTGGGACGGTATTCCAGAGGTCCGTGGTTCGATTCCTGGCGAAGGTGTTGCTCATTTTTCATCTCTCCTGCTTCCAAAAAAAAAAAAAAATACCTAATGTCTCTACAGTTGCGCCCGAACTAAAAGGGTGGGGGATGATGATTCTCCACACATTGGATTTGGCGAATGGGTCGCCTAAAAACCCTAGTTGCTCTTTAAAAGGGGGACTGTACAAGGTATTTCTTCCGCCTCCTTAGCATGCCTTCGTAGTGAAGTGATCAGTACGCTGAGCGGGTATTCCAGAGGTCCGTGGTTCGATTCCCGGCGAAGGAGTTGCTCATTTTTCCTCTCTCCTACTTAAAAAAAAAAAAAAAAAAAAAAAGACTATGAAATATATGAGACTCTATGAAATATATCTTCTCATATATAAATATATGAGAAAGATAAGCTATTACCTAAAATAATTTCAGGCCCACCAGCGGCCGAGCGGTAAAGTCGCTGAACACTGGTAGTTCGGTCCGAGGTTCGAATACCGCGAACGGGTTGGCTGCATGGGTGTTTTCGTGGTTTTCTCCATGTGTAACGTGTATACGCCAGTTTCCCTTAGAATGTCCTCCAGGAAGGCATCCCTTCCCTTAGGCAGATAGCCCTCTAAGCTTTGCCGTAATTAAATAACCTAACCTAAAATTATTTCAAGGTAGCGTTATAGCGTTATCATTTCAATTGCCCATTCGAGTATGAGGACATAAAACTTTTAATAATCCAATATTAAACTGCATTCTACTAACTATTAAACGCTATCCTTTGTTATATGAACAATAAATTTGATGATTTGGGGATATTTGTTAATATAAATAGCTATGAAATTTGTAAATTATTAACTTTCAAAGTTAGTAGCAAATCATAAAAAACAGTTCGTCTTGAGTGACCCGAAAGGCTTTCGGTTTCAAAAAGTACAACACGAAGAAAACTAGTTCTGTTCCAGTGGTTAACTGTTAAACTAAACTAAACCACTTCTTTATTTTTAGAGATCGTGACGTGCTTTCCAATTGCACTCGTAATTCTCTCAGTAGGAAATGGGAACTAAGTCACGAAGAAACCTGAAATAGTTAATCTTTCTATGCTATTGATTTTCGAAAAACAAAATACGCCATGCTAGTATTTTTTATACCTATCTCTTGAAATTCAAGCTTTTAAAAGGGTTAAAAGGAACTAAATACTAGTGAAAATCATTAAGTTAAAAACCAAATTGTCTGTACAACGTGAAGTTGTGTTATGAAATGATAACGTATTGTTTTATACCGAATAAAAATCTTAGTGAATAAGCTATGAAATCAAAATAAAGCCTGAGATATTCTCGCGTATTTAGTGCAAAAATTCAGAGGGAATTTTACAGTACAAAAATATTATTAGCCCAAAAAGGGATATTAGTGCCGAATTGGATATTAGTTTAGAAAGGGGAATTTTGAGTTGAGTGGCTATAAACGACATATTACTTCTCAAATGGTTGCAACCAAATATTATCGCCCAGTATTGTACACTCTTAGACAGACCAAAAAAAAAAAAAAAAAAAAAACTACGCACCACGACGCACCGAGAAGATATAAAGCAAATTGGACACAAATTGATATGCAAACAGGTTTCGACGGAAAATGCAAAATTTTACATTTTGGCTGGCAATGAATGAACGGTTGTCGCTCCAGCGCATCTGATCTGCGCAACTGGCAGGATATTTAAGAGGAGAAATTACAATTCCAGGTCATAAATTCTTCCCGAATTTCATTCCGTGTACTCTGGCAGACAGTAACTATGCCTCGCATACAGATGCGCGAACGATATGCGCAGATGTCAGAATTTGAGAGAGGTCGTGTAGGTGGGCTAAAAAAAGCCGGTTGGTTTTATCGGCGAATACTCGACATCTGAGCAGGAGCGATGCCACTATTAGACGATGTTGGCAGGAATGGGTGAGCCATGGGCGCAAGCAGCGTCAAGAAGGAAGCGGTAGAGAAACAACAGAACGTGAAGGCCGAGCAATCGTCAGAGTGGCACTCATAGCCCCAGATGCATCATTATCATCGATTGTACGTGCAACTAGTGCTTCAGTGACCGCAAGGACCATTCATAGACGGCTCACAGAAAGGGGGCTGAGGTCACGGCGCCCCTTGCGCCGACTACCATTGACCTCTGTACACGACTGTCACTGACTGGAGTAGAATAGTCTTCAGTGATGAGTCCCGCTTTGAAGTGAGCCCCGATGACCAACGAAGGCGAGTCTGGAGACGCCTCGGACAGCGGTGTGATACCAACCTGACTGTCTTCCGGCAGACAGGCCGACAACCAGGAGGGATGGTCTGGGGTTTCATTTCATTTCATTTCATAGTAGGACCCCTTTGGTTGTTATCCGTCGCAAGCTTACAGCACAGCAGTACGTTGACGAAGTTCTAAGTCCTGTTGTGTTGCCATTCATGTCACGCCACCTGTGCTTACATTTCAGCAAGATAATGCCCGCCCCGCCCCCACACTGCACATGTTTCTACTGCTTGCCTTAGTGCTTGCCGAACGTTACCTTGGACAACAAGGTCGCTGGATCTCTGTCCTATTGAGCACGTTTGGAGCTTTATGGGCTGGGCTCTCCAACCAGCTCGGGATGTTGACGATCCAACTCACCAGTTGGACAGAATTTGGCACGATATCCCTCAAGAAAACATCCGCAACCTCCATCAATCGATACCAAGCCGAATAACTGCTTGCATAAGGGCCAGAGGTGGAAAAACGCGTTACTGACTTTTTCACTTTGTAAAGCTTTATTACTTCAATAAATCATTCAATTTTTTTCAAACTGTAATTATTTGTTCTTCTGTACATATACATTGTAGAGTCATTAGGTCAAATGGAAGCAGAAAAGTTGAAAAATATGCCACCGCCTTCGCCGGGAATCGAACCACGGACCTCTGGAATACCGGCCCAGCGTGCTACCGTTACACCACGAAGGCACGCTAGGGAAGTGGGAGAAATACCTTATAACATCACTTCTACCCATTTTCGTCCAATTCGGATAACTCCTTCTTGGTGCGTGATTTTTTTGTCGAAGAGTGTACTTAAAGAAATTAAAATAATGAAGAATCTGCATGAATGTATTCATGTTTCTCGCACTGTGAAACAACGATGGTACCTACAGCCATAAAATTTTGAATACCGTAGTACTCCACCAGGACATGGGCAATTGAAAGCTCGAATTTATTAGAGTTTCGAATTTGATTTATTACCTGTTCCATATTTTGAAAAACTTTAACAAATTTTTAATTAACAAATTCTACGATTTGAAAGCGAGCAGTGGCAACACTGTACGGAAAACAAATGTTTATCTCCACGGCGCGAAACTGTCTATCAGAAATATGCTGTTCTTAACTAGCTTGTGATTTTGCCGTTGAATTGTACTTTTGTGGCATAAGCACCAAGAACGTGCTATTTAATAAATAAAGTAAACACACTATAAGCTAACAATAAAAAGACAAAAAAGGTTTGTAAAACCATTTTAGTAAGAAAACTAAACATTAATATGATGAATCAGGAAAAAAACATAAAGATGGATGCCAACAGTTAACACTATATCGGGAATTCTAAACGTATGGTGTTATGCGGCTTTTAAATTTTTTGTAATTTGGCTGTTGAATTGCATATGGCATATCTGCAATGAAAATGATGCTTAATACTAAAGCTAAAAAGACAAAAAAAAAAAAAAAAAAAAAAAAAAAAAAAAAAAAAAAAGGAAAAGAAGAAATATATATATATATATATATATATATATAAGTAATAATAAAATTCCATTGTCAAGAATACACTTAATTCTAACTGTATGTTCTTTTCATTTTTTAATGGCGACGTTCTCTTATTTGAAAGTACGTGGAATTAAATTCACAGCCCCGTAGTCACTTTGTTTTTCTCGCCTTTTCTACACGTACAGTTATAGAATGTGCTGGAAATATTTAAAGCGATCTGGATTGGCTGACGAGACTGACGTCATTTCTTTGAAGCTCCGCCTTTCCAGAGGCCATAAAAGGATTCGCAAAGGAATATCGGGGTCTTTTCTTTAATGTAACGATGCAGTAAACTTCATACAAAAAGTTATTAGTAATTCCTTTTTATTTACTCCGGATATCAGATTTTTGTAATTGCTATTTCTCCTGAATAATAATAAATGGTTCCTGTTTTTTAAACTTATCGTCTGATACTTTAAGCTACGACTACATTTATGATTCTTCACCTATGTATTTATTCCGGACAAAAGCTGGTACATCACATATATATATATATATATATAAATCCGAAACTTTCAGATTTTATATTACTCCCCAAAGCGGCGATTTTTATTTAATATCATGTTCTTCGCACTTAAACCACATAAAATTCAATTCAACACCAATATCACAAAATATTTAAAAACTGCATATCTTTAGAATTCCCCATACACACTCTCGCGCGCTGGAGATAAAAATGTTTTTCTTTCGTACATGTTGCCATTGCCCACTTTGAAATCGTTGAGTTTGTTAATCAAAAATTCATTAAAGTTTTACAAAATATGAAATAGATAATAAAACAAATTCCAAATTAGAGCTTCCAGATGCCCATATTTGGTGGAGGATTACGTTACTCAAAACTGGATAGCTGTAGGTACCATTGTTTTATCACAATGCGAGAAACATACATACATTCATGCAGATTCTTTATTATTTGACATCTTTAAATGTAACACAGGGCTCTAATATTTGGTGGCAACAATTTGAAAAGTGAAATGGATATTTAAAGTTTTCGACACAAAATGCCAAAACGAAATTAATAACTCTTCTGGGCTAACGCCTTTTGGGCTAAAAATATTTGTACTTTAATGATTTTTTATGATTTTAAAATTTAAAAAAACTTGGTCAGAATATTAAAAACATAACTTTAGACGTCGAAAACATAAATTACTATCAAAATTCATTCGCCACGTTAAATGTAACAAAGCTATAAATGAATACTCTAGTAAATAGCACAACAATATCATTTAATTGTATTTAATGGGAAAAAAATTAACCTCGGATTATTCTAATTTACTTATTAATTGTTCCCTGAATGCAAATATTCAGGATACCATGAGATATAGAAAATTTTCAAATAAAGTATCTCGGTCAAACTTTCTGTGTTTTATTTTTTGCAACTAATAAACAGTTTTCCTAAATGTAATCTAGGAAATGTTAAAATTAAGTAATCCGAAATGTAAAAATTTAGATTTGGCATTTTATATAAAAGGAATTACTTTATGAACACCAAAACATAAATCTTTGCGACATTTAAACATTTTTGTAATTGGAAGTATATTCATGTGTTTAAGACCAATGACATTTATGACCAATCACTGGGAAAATAAAGATGGGATAAAAACTTTTGTCGATATGATACATGGCATGTATAACGCAGCGGTTTTGAAAATTATTATTATTATTGTTAAATTACTCTGAAATTTTTTAGAACAATTCAACGAATATGAAGCAGTAAACATCAAACCTGGTAAAAAAATATTACAATGCTACGCTTACGTAATTTCCATTTTTACTTCCTTGTACGAAGTAAAAAGGAAGTATTGTAATCGCGAAAAGTTTCAGGCAGCATATTTCAACGAAAATATCCATTTTGACCGTTATCGAATGCAATTTAACGATGTTTTTGCGTGGCATCTGTACGTAAGGACAGAATAAAAGACTCGTTTCCTCCAAAAAAAATGATAAAACTGCTTTAAAATGAATTCTGAAGAAAATTTTTCGTAGCGTCTGTACGAACGTATTTACGTACGTGCGTATCTCGCATAACTCGAAAACGAGTAGCCTCATAACGTTGAAATTTTGTATATAGGACTCCTATAACATGTAGATGTGCGCCTCGTATTTTGGTTGCAATCGACCGCACCAAACGTATATAAATACTATATTTATATATATATCCACTCTGTTACACGGCACAGTGATCTCAGTTTCTTTACTCTTATATGTTTGTAAATTGTACATTTTTTTGCTTTAAAAATGATTGAATTAAGTTGTTCTTATCTTCCGGTTAAGGTTTTTATGCCTTTCGTAATTCTGGGAGCAATATTTGTACAATTATCAACAATTTAAGAGCTGTTTAAGTGCGGTTAAGTTTTAAATAACATGGCGGACATATTTGTTTACATTTGAGACAGCAGAATTGTAGATTTGTTGCCAATCTAGAGTGACTAAGCTTCGCAACAACAAAAATAACGCCTTCGTTCATTATTGCGAATTAAATCATGCTTATTCCTTTCTGGAATTTTTTCGAGGAAATAAGTGTTTAAGATTTACTTCGTAATTTTTAATACGGATATTTTGAGTTGTTATGTATTTTTGCCTTGTCGTGAAGTGAGAACTGAATCAGTTGAATGAGAAATGCTCAATCGTCTGTGAAAAACGGTTTTTGTTTTGTTTGCTTAATTTCTTTTATACATAGTTCTAGCTTTATTATAGTATTTGAATAGAACATGTGGCAACGATTAGATAATTCTTTAAATGATATAAATTTTGTGCATTCTGAGTTATAATATGAACGAAGTATAATACTGTTAAGTAAACCTAGCGCCAGAGTGTCGCTATGGTAAACAAAGTGAATTTTAAAGAATGCATTTATTCTATGGTGGTTTATGCGCTGTCGGCGAAGTAGGTTTAATTCAATCTAATAAGTTTAAATGAAATGCAAGAAAAAATGCGTATAATTTAATATTCCGTACAAGGAAGTCATGTGGTGTACACATCAGATTTGTTTTATTTATGATTTCCGTTCTTTATCACATATTGTTGAGGTAAAAAAACAACAGTACAAGATAGATGTTAGGTTTGTGAAGGTAAGACGTCAATAGCGATAAACTATTGATAAATGAACCAAGTCGTAGTCCCGCGATAAAAATCTAGTGGTAAAGAAACGAGAGAATTGTGACATTTGTATTATATTTCTTTTGGATAAGAGGAGAAAGAAGGACCTTCGATATACTCTGTAGATAAGAAGGAGAAAAATGAGGCTTCGTTTCTAGACTTGTTTTTTAACGATCAATTGCAGAGTACGACTTTGGACTCAGATTTCATTTTATACTCATAGTAATAGGTGATCTTAAAAGTAAAGAATCCCCAGAAACTTAGAAACATTCTTCAGAAACAAGCAAGTAAATCGAATCTAAATTTAAGGGGGACTCGTATACCTTAAACCCCTTATGATCTTCGAATATGTCACTGTTGCAAGAATTGGGATATTTCATTTATTTTAAAAGCAATTACTTCCAACCTTTTACAGCTGACTACATAATACAGCTGCTTTGGGAACTAGTAACCAGAAAGTTTGTGTTGCCACAAATGTTCTTGTGCTTTAATCCGCTTTGTGACAAAACATTTCGTCATGTTGTAGAGACATTAGGTATTTTTTTGGAACAGTTAAGAGTGAAAAATGGGCAAACGCCTTCGCCGGGAATCGAACCACGGACCTCTGGATTCCGGCCCAGCGTGCAGAACTACTACACCACGAAGGCACGCTAGGAAAGTGGAAGAAATACCTTATAATGTTTCCACCTTGCGCGCATGATATTTTAAAAATGGCTAATGGTACATACTTGAAATTGAATAGAATTCTTTATATGTACACTATTTTATAACTGAACTAAAATTCTGATGAATATTTTAATATTAAAAAAAATTATGCACGAAAACATTACAGAATATTTTAATAAAATACATTTTATAAACTCAACTTCACATAAAATAAAAATTTAACATGAAATTCGTAGAATTTTTGGTTCGCAGTAGTTTCCAAATGTTATAAATGCTATATATTAAATACGGAATTAAATTCTGCAACAGAATGTTTTAAACTGTGCGCGCAGGGTGGAAACATGACGAAAACTTTTATCACAAAGTGGATTAAATTATAAAAATATTTGTGGCAACAGAAATTTTCTGATTACTATTTCAGAAAGCAGCTATATTATGTAGTCAGCGACAAAAAGTTGGAAGTAATTACTTTTAAAATAAATAAGTTATCTCAATACTTGCAACAGTCACATATTCGAAGATTTTATGGGTTTTAAAGTGTATGAGTCTGATTAAAAATTTATATATAATTTTAGCTTAGACGTTTGTCGAAACCTTGGATATCTCAGCTAGGAGATTTAAGTAAAACTTTCTACAGTTCCTAATTCGAAGCGGGGAATTCTGTATGTTACTTTCCTTTTGAGCAAAAATTTATTGATGCAAAACATTTTAATAAAATAGTAAGAGAAATAAATTAATTTTTTGTTCCATTCAAAATATGGAAATTAATTTTACTCATTCCTTTTTTTCACTAGCTTTGCAATGCATCTTATAGTATATATGCGGCTTAAGTGTTTGTCGCCGTTAGTTTATTGGTTGCTTGAGTAACTGTAAATTGTTTTATTTCCCGTACAGTGCAGCGCGTGACGAATATTATGAGAAAGCTATACCGGAAAAATTAAAAATACAAGATCAAGTGCATTTAACATTTAATAAAAAAAATTAACATCTATATATAATAGAATTCGGAAATATGCAACCGGCAAAAACCGGCAACGATGAAAAAACAAATAAAATGAAATAAATAAATATTTATATTATATATGCGACTTAAGTGTCTGTTTGTCGCCGATAGTTTATGAGTTGCTTGCGTAACTGTACTAGCCAATGGGGTGAAGTTGCCGTTTCAATTGAGACGTAGACAATTTCCTGTAAAACTTGCCTTTGCTGTGACCATCCATAAGTCTCAGAGCTAAACGCTTAAGCGTGTTGGCATTTTTTTTTTCCTAAGCCTGCATTTAGACACGGTCAACTTTATGTTGTCTATGCCCTCTGCAAGAGTTCGTGAAAGAACGGACGTAAAATTAAAAATAATGGATGATCCTCTGCAAGGCGAGCTCAAAAATGATGGAAAGATCACCACAAGAAATGTTGTGTACAAAGAGATATTTGACATGTGAATTAACATTTTATTATTTAAATCATTATTATTTATTGAGCTAGCGGTGGCTCTTAAGAAATGTACCGCCAGTGGTTTCCTTCATTGCACTCTACTTCAATTAAGCAAGTAGAAGGTGGAATACACCGTGGGGCAGTAAGCAAAGGGACGTCCTCGCCGCCTGCCCTGGGTAATTCACTTTGAATTAGCAAACACCTTTGCACAAATCATTTTAATTACAATTTATAATATCTGGAAGAGCGGTCATTTTGTATGACCGCCGCGTTTTCTAGTATTTATATAACGAAATAAAAATTTTACGAAATCACAGAAGTGTAATTCTTGACTTGTAAAATAACAGTAAATTGCTAATAAAAACCACAGAATAGCAGATAGCTAGACAAATAAAATAAAAAATCTGATGTGTACACTACATAAGTACTTGAAAGAAATATTAAATTAAACGCATTTTTTCTTGCATTTCATTTAAACTTATTGGATTGAATTAAATCTACTTCGCCGACAGCGCATAAACCGCAATAGAATAAATGCATTCTTTAAAATTCACTCTAGTATTTGTTTACCATAGCGACACTCTGGCGCCAGATTCACTTAACAGTAATATATTTCGTTCATATTATAACTCATAATGCACAAAATTTATATCATTTAAAGAATAGAATTATCTAATCGTTCCCACATGTTCTATTCAAATACTATAATAAAGCTAGAATGATGTATAAAAGAAATTAAGAAAACAAAACAAAAAAGAAACAGTTTTTCACAGACGATTGAGTATTTCTCATTCAATTAATTCAGTTCTCACTTCGCGAGAAGGCAAAAATACATAAAAACTCAAAATATCTATATTAAAAATTACGAAGTAGATCTTAAACACTTATTTCCTCGAAAAAATTCCAGAAAGGTTTAAGCATGATTTAATTGGCAATAATAAATGAAGGCGTTATCTTTGTTGTTGCGAAGCTAAGTTTCTCTAGATCGGCGACAAATCCACTAGTCTGCTCTTTCAAATGTAAACAATCAATGGCCGCCATAAAAAAAAAGGCTTAGCGGCATTTACACAACTTTAAAATTATTGATAATTCTAAAAATATTGCATACAGATTAACTAAAGGCATAAAAATGTTAACCGGAAGATAAAAACAACATAATTCAATGATTTTTAAAGCAAAAAATATACAATTTACAAACATATAAGAGTAAAGAAACTGAGATCACTGAGTCGGGTAACAGAGTGGATATATGTATAAATATATTTATATACGTTTGGTGCGGCCGATGGCAACCAAAATACGAGGTGCACATCTACATGTTATAGCAATCCTATATACCAAATTTCAACGTTCTGAGGCTACTCCTTTTGAGTTACGCGAGATACGTACGTACGTACAGACGCCACGAAAAATTCTCTTCAGAACTAATTTTAAAGCAGTTTTATAATTTTTTTGGAGGAAAAGAGTATTTTATCTGTCCTTACGTACAGATATCACGCAAAAGCATCGTTAAATTGCATTCGATAGCGGTCAAAATGGATATTTTCTTTGAAATATGCTGCCTGAAACTTTTCGCGATTACAATACTTCCTTTTTACTTCGTACAAGGAAGTAAAAAAAAAAAGTGGAAGTGCCCAGGCAAGACGTTTTTATGTATTAAATGCGAACGTTTAACGTTTTTTACGTTTAACAGCGACCACACGTGGCTGTTAGATGCATCAAAAATTGAGACCTTTTTTCAAAATGAATTTTGAAGTATGTGTGCTTCGAGTCAGGATTGATGGAGATGTGTTTAAATATGTTAATAAAGTAAATTTAATATTCTACAGAAACGTTTCTGTGAAAATATTTAAGATTGCCATAGACATCACATATTCATTGTACATAAAACTTGAATGTTTTATGTTTTGAATATTTTCGTTAAAAATATTGTCATATTAGTAATGAGAATTTGCCCAACAGCTTGCGTAAATTAAAAAAAAAATTACTTTTATTCTAACATTTATGGTGTGTGTGGTGTGGTGTATTTAATTATGGCAAAGCACACTAGGGCTATCTGCCTAAGGGAAGGGATGCCTTTCGTGGAGGACTTTCTAAGGGAAACTGGCTCGTATACACGTTACACATGGGGAAAACCACGAAAACGCCCATGCAGCCAGCCCGTTTGCGGGATCTAACATTTATGTAAACATATTTTATATTATTCCACTAAAACACTTGTTTATAAATAATTTTCGGGTAAAATAAAATAAAAATATTTCGAAAAATTCCTCACTATATTATTGGTAAATTACCAGAGGGTTTTGTAATATCAGAAAAATAATTAACTCAGAAAAATATTTAGGATCTTATTTTTCGTTATGTTATTTATTTTTAATAGGAGATGCGAGCTAAGCTTTTGCATCATCTTAAATATAACCTGCAGTTCTTCTAGATTTCTAGCAAATTTGGGGAATACAAAGCTATGTACTCTCTCTGCAAGATGTCGATAAGATTGGTTTCAGTTTGAAAGAATTGCAGTCATAAAATTTCAGATTCTCATAAAGCACTGAGGGAAAGAAATTACAATTTAATTTTTAACGCAATATTTTTAGAAAATATTTTTTCCTGTGTATGCGAATAGTCATAGTACGTTTTTATGACTTTGAAAGAAAAACAAAAAAAGAATGCCAAAGAATCTTCCTCAGCCGAACAGACGAGACCTCATTGATTCTGGGTAAAAGAATTTTGCGGATAAATGAATACATATGTCTAGAATTTATCTGTTCGCGTTTCGTGACACCACCTGAAGAAATTGTAGCATGCGAAGTCTATTGGTCATATTTTTCGGTTACAGCCGAAAACATCGCGGCAAAAACATCGCAGACGAAAATGTCGCGGAGAAAACAACGCAAGGCGAAAACGTCGTGCTACAAAACATCGTGGGAGAAAACATCGCAGTTCTAAAACATCGTGGTACAAAACATCGTCGTCGAAAATAAAGCGGTTCAAAAACATCGCAGGTTAAAAACATCGTCGTCGAAAATATCGTGGTAAAAAATAAAGTATCTACAAATCATCGCATGACGATAACATCGCAGACATGCTTTTTTTAAGGCATGCTTTAATAAGTGTAAATGGATATTCCCATAATGATTTGTGAGCGCAAGATGGAAAGAAGGATAATTTTTACTTTCATATTTTTTATTAATTAATAAATTTTTGCTGAGTAAATAAAAAGGAAACTTAAGCATAAAAAATTAATGCAACTTATAGCACTTAATAGAATTTTAAACCGACATAGTTAACTAACAAAGACCATTAATAAATCATTTTTATAAAGTTTTTACTGGTATATTTCATGAAAAGTATAATCTATAAGTTACATTTAATTTTCTATGCTTAAGTTTCCTTCTTACGTTTTCAGCAAAAATTTATTAGTTAATAAAATATGTGAAAGTAAAATTTATCCTTCTTTACACTTTGCGCTCATGAATCATTATGGGAATATCCATTTACAATTATTAAAACCTGAAAAAAGCATGTCTGCGATGTTATCGTCATGCGATAATTTGTAGATACTTTATTTTTTACCACGATATTTTCGACGACAATGTTTTTAAACTGCGATGTTTTTGAACCGCTTTATTTTCTACGACGATGTTTTGTACCACGATGTTTTAGAACTGCGATGTTTTCTCTTTGCGATGTTTTCTCCCACGATGTTTTGTAGCACGACGTTTTCGCCTTGCGTTGTTTTCTCCGCGACGTTTTCGTCCACGATATTTTTGCCGCGATGTTATCGGCGGACACCATATTTTTCGATCTATCGACCACAGTTAAATAAATGATATCCAAAATCTTAAATTATTTTAAATTAAAACACATGCACATAATTCTAAATTTTAAACAACCATACAAACATGAATTCTTTATTGTGACTATGTTACCGTGAAAGACCGAAATTGGAGAATGTCAACATTCACCAAATACGTCGGTGAAAGATCGAATATTGCATTACATTCTTGTACATTCGGACCCTGACCGGTGTATGTCGACAATCACAGATATGCTCTGGTGTAGGTCGAAAAGAGAGGAGTATGTGTACACGCTGTCATTGAAAAAGGAAGTGTTCCACAAATAAATGCAGTTGTAAAAGCAAGGGGCCCGTTGTGCAATTCAAAGTGTCATAATAGTTTAAGTTGTTGCAATAAATAAGATTTGAATCAAATAATTTGGTAAGTTTTCAACTTCTATTATTTTCCTTTCTCATTTTGAATGTACCGTGTGTTGTAAGTTCTTATATTCTTAATTTCTTATTTTAAGTTTCAAGTGCGCTTTTTCGTGACTGAATTGCGGAGAAGAAAATATAATATTCTTATATGTCCAACATTCAGCATCAGTACATGGTGAATGTCGACATTGACCGGTGTAAGTCAGAAATAAGAGTATTCGGAACATATTTTGGACATACACCAAGCGACTATGTGGATGTGGACATTCACCGGTGAAAGTCGACATTCTTCAGATTTCGGTGTTTCACAGTAACAACTACATACAATTTCGAATAGCTGCTTGCTTACAAAACAACCGCCAGATTTTTCAAAAAATCGATGCCTATACTATAGTAAAGCTTCATAACATTACGCTCGAGCAAAACCTTATGAAAATCTGCAATGCTTCGTTTGTTTCCTTACACGTAATGTTTTGGCTCTACGAATCATCCTCATCTTTCCTCTAATTACCATCATCTATCTTAATTTTCCAGTAAATATTCGATTATTTAGTTGTCATCACAAAAATGTGCGATGAAAACAGAATTGTCTTCATCCTTCCAAACCTGCAACTCCTTTCCATTAACACTGGCCTTCTACGAACACATAACTAAATTCAAGATGCTGGACATGGACCGTCGCACATATTTTAAAACCAAACGAACTTTGTCACGCGACTTGTCGTCTACGAACATGGTCACAGGCTACAATTTACGCTAATAGCAATCTCAAGTTCTTTATACATTTCCAGGCGAGAGACAAAATAAATAGGGCGTCCTTCAATATGAATTGTTTCTGAAAACCATAAATAACTACCTACACATTGTGAGGTGTTTGAACAAACACAAAAATTATGCAAAGTTCACTCATTGTGAATATTGTAAAAGAGGAATTTATATTGTGAAGTCGTTTGAGCATGCGACACAGCTTTACATACGACGGAGCTGCTAAATTGTTCATTATATATATTTTTTATTCCATGCGTCTATATTTCCAATTTAAATCTGGAGCTTCAAATGTATGGTTATTTTGATACTGCCAGTTAACTGGGTACCGATTATGAGAGATTTTAGCGTATAAAGAATATTGACATTTGTGTTGAAAGCTTTATTTGCGTTTCAGCATTTTTGAAGTACAATAAGACCCCGCTCAACGCTGTTTCGGTTTAGCGCTCTTTTATTTCAACCCGGGGATTCCACGAAATCGCTCGCTGCATACGGGGATTCCCCGAAATATTATGCAGCGATAGGTTTCAAATACATATCCGAAAGAGTGTACTTGTATTTCTTGTTTGGTGCGGTATCGTACAGACATATTTTGAGGGGGTAAATGTGGAAGATGTCGAAGAAATAATTCAAGAAGCAGCGGCTAGTCTTTCTAATGATGAGCTCAAGGAATTAACTGAACAAGAAGAAAATAAAAATGTTGACAGCAGTGATTCAGAAGAAAGAACTTTCAATGGCGTTTGTAAAAAGGAGTTTGTCTACCATAACTGAAATAATGGATCAATTCATTGAAAATGATCCGAATTTTGACAGGAGCTCAAAAGTAAGGCGTGGTGTTAGAGATGCTCTATCCGTTTATGAAGAACTTTTAAGAGAAAAAGAAAAGAAAAAGGCAAACGCAAAAGAAAAAGGCAAACAACATTAGATGCTTTTGTCACAAAAAGGCAGAACACAGAAAACGCGAAAGGCTAACTAAATATGACTGACTTAGAATTTTATTTGTTTTTTTTAAGAATATTCGTTTTGTTATTTATATTTTGTTTTTATTTTTGCAAGAAATAATAATGTGGTATTAATTTGGGCTTTAAGAAATAAATGTTTGGTTTTATTTTTATTAAAAAAACATACTTTTTAAATTTAATACCTAACGAATTTCCTAGCCACCTTCCCCTAACCCCAATATTTACATGTAAAGATAGCCTCGTTTAGCGCTGTTTCGCATTACGCTCTACTTTGATGGAACGTATCCCCCGCATTAAGCGGGGTCTTACTGTAAAAGAATATATCGCTAAAAATAAGCATTACATATCGATGCATACGTTTTTCAGGCATTATTATCGGTTGTAAAAATGAAAGAAACGGACATAGGTAAATTAGTGGCTTAAATAAAAAATAGTTGGGGAAACAGGTAGTATTGACTGCGGTATAAAAAGAAGGAAGATCGTGCGCATTGTATAAAAGTATTTTGTTCCATTCCTCCGTCAAAATGATCGAACGCTTGTCGAGTGGCGGTTGAATACTGTTTTTTCAGACAAGGTTTACTGACTGCCTGCATAAAGGAGCACTTAGTTTTCTCCATTTGTACCATTCACAAGAGCCAGGGTTTCTAAAAAAACCTTCCAATGTTATGTGATGTAATGGCCCAGCCCGATTTTCCTGGCGGATTTTACGTCATCGTATGTGGTCTTATTATGAACTGCGCCAAAGTAAACCAGAAACAACAGTAGCTAATAGTCCCAACAAAAGAGGATGGGAAAATATTACGAAAAAGGAATCATAAAATACATCTAAAAGACACTATCATATAGGTTTCTGCTTTTTTATATTTCACGCACTGGTAAAGGAGAACAGAACCTCACCCCCCAAAAAAACTAAAAACTAAAAAAAATTCTGAAAGGTTTCAGATTTTAAATTATTTTCAAAGAGGTATTTTTTTAACATTTTGTGTGTTACCTTTATTCATTAAATATCCTGTTCTTCACACTTAAACCATTAAATTTAGTTCAACAGCAATATGGCAAACTAATTTTAAAATGAGCATATCTTTAGAATTTCGATACACAGTCTCACGCGCTGGAGGTAAAAATGTTTTTTTTTCCTGTACAACGTTGCTATTGCTCGCTTGGAAATCCTTGAGTTTATTAAGTCAAAATTCGTTAAAGTTTTACAAAATATGAAATCGATCATAAAACAAATTCCAAATTGCAAATTTGCTTCCAGATGCCCATATTCGTAGGAGGATTACGTTATTCAAATTTGGATGGTTCTAGGTAGTGTTGTTTCATCACAGTGCGAGAAACATACATACATTTATGAAGATTCTTCAATATTTAATTTCTTTAAATATAATACAGGGCGATAATATTTGGTGGCAATAATTTGAAAAGTGAAACAAGGCTTCTCGCGAATCGGCGCAAAATGCCAAAACGAAATTTATAGTCCTTCTGGGCAAATTTCCCCTTTGGACTATTGAGAGTTAGAAAGAAAACGAGGAAACACTGAAAACAGTAACACAAACACGTACTTGCATGCAAATTAACGTAATATGTCTGTTTTCTCTCTATTTTGACCCATTCTTGCAAAATTCTTCAGTGTAATGATAATAGGGCGTACGCCTAGACAGTTAGGCCTCGTATGTGTCATCATTTTGCAAAATGGTGAAGAAGGGCGGTTAGCTAATTTTCATATGAACTTCAAATGCTCAGAAACGGTTATTTATTGCAAACAAGTCGAAAGGGAAATCTCGAATTAAATAAATAAATTAAAAAAAAAAAAAAAAAAAAAAAAAGAGGAAATAATCTATGACTGAATATATAAGTTCAAATACTTTATGTTTTGGAATTGCCGTCCAATCGGGATAGTGGTTAGCGACTTGACTACCGTACCGAACTTTTCGGGTTCGAAACCCGAAGAAGGCACGGATGTTTGTAAATGTATAGCGTCTGTGCGGCATGGGGACTGTCTAAATACGTGGTGAGCCGGAAGTCCTCTCAAGAGGTTGTGGTAGGGAAAGACGAGTGGGAGACTTTCGGACCATTTCTCCAGGGTGCTCTCCAGAAGGGGGGGCGGAACTGAGCAAAGTCGTACTCTCACTTGTATGGTTCTCAAGGCTGTTTCCGACGATACACGCAATCGTGACTCCTTATCACGACGAATTTCGTGGCTTGAGCTAATTCAGATAAATGAGATTAGTAAGAACATGTTTGAAAATAAATACGCGTTTCTTAGGAAGTTTTTAATACCCTTAATAACGTTAGTACGCTTGTACTATAAGGTATTTCTCCCACCTTCTTAGCATGCCTTCGTAGTGTGGTGTTATGCACGCTGGGCGCGTATTACACAGGTCCGTGGTTCGATTCCCGGAGAAGGCTTTGCTCATTTTTCATCTTTCCTGCTTCCAAAATACCCAATGTCTCTACAGTGGTGCCCGAACTAAAAGGGTGGTGTATGATGATTCTGCACACCGAGGATTTGGCGACAGGGTCCCCTAAAAATCCCAGTCGCCCTATAAAAGGAGGAGAATATGAGGTATTTCTCTCGCCTTCTTAGCATGTCTTCGTAGTGTGGTGGTCTGCACGCTGGGCGCGTATTCTAGAATTCCGTGGTTCGATTCCCTGCGAAGGCTTTGCTAATTTTTCATCTTTCATGGTTGCAAAAAAATCATAATATTTCTACAGTGCTACGCTTGTACTGAAGGCTTATATCAAAATGGTATGATGGACTGCAACTGAACGAACTAACGGGAAAAATATTCTGCTATCACCATATAGATTGACTGGTAGACATGCATATTCTTCGTAGGAATTCAGAACCTTTACCGATGTGCAGATGTGTGACAAGAAATAAAAAAGAAAACCATTTAGCATGCGCTTCAGGCAATTATTATCAACTAAGGGGAAGCTACCCGGCAATAAAAAAGAATGGGAGCGGTAAGAGGGAAAAAATTCCACCTGCTTTCGAGAATGTAAAGTGGCCCCTCGAGGGAGCTGTCTCGTTTAGAAACTGAAAAATAACATTGTTTCGTTAAAGCTATGCGTAATAGTGGAGGGGAAAAAAGTAAGAAAATTTAAAATTAAAAAATTGCGAAATTGTTTACCTCTTAGCCTACTATTCTAATTTTAATACAACAAGAAAACAATTAATTATGCTGTTCTTTCCCCCAAGAATATTTTTGTAAACTCTGAAATACATTAAAAGAAATCCAAGTTTTTGATTGTTGATTCATTTGTGAGCTCCAGCTGTTCTCTTAGCCGGTTAAATACTTTACAAATTGTTAGGCTTAGATCTTTTGACGAGTTATAATTTTAGGCTACTGAAACCAAAATTTGAAACAAAAATTTTAAATTAACTCAAAATTGTAACAGCAGCTATTAAAATGATTAAGTTTACAACTCTAAGCAATCTAAAACTGTTTTATTTCATCAGATGTTACTTTAAACTGAACAGGACGGAAAAGAACGAAAAATTGCAACAGGAAAATTTCAGATTATAATCTAACATCTCGAAGAGTTTACTTAATAAAATTTCAACAAGCTCTAAAAGAATATTTAAAAAATATATTCATAAGAATATGAAAAAACGCCAGCTTGATAATGGAACGTAGATTACAATTTAGTAGACATAATTTTAAATTAAATAGTTAAGACAGGCCTATTAGTTTTACGACTAATCCTCAAGAAGAGATAAAATTTTATGTTAAATAAATAAATAAAGATAAAATATACAAAATATTACATTCTTTGTCAAATATAAATTTCGAGTTAAACGATTTAGTGCCTTAAATACAAATATATTTAAAATGAGCAGTTCGAAATGTCACAGTAAGAAAATGGTAAGGAAAAAAAGAATTGCTGCAATGTTATTTCATCGTCAAATATCACACTGAAGACTAGTGTACTTATTTAATGAAGAAAAATCTTGATTTTTCAAGACTTACTTGAATGGAGTGTTAAGTATGTTACTTCAATGGAGTGTTAAGTACTTATGGAATGATCCATGATACAATTTTTCTCTCATACTTCAATGGAATGATGCATGCAACAAATATTTCTCTCATACTTCAATGGAATGATGCATGCAACAAATATTTCTCTCATACTTCAATGGAATGATGCATGCAAAAAATATTTCTCTCATACTTCAATGGAATGATGCATGCAACAAATATTTCTCTCATACTTCAATGGAATGATGCATGCAAAAAATATTTCTCTCATACTTCAATGGAATGATGCATGCAACAAATATTTCTCTCATACTTCAATGGAGTATTAAGTACTAACTTCAGTGAGGTGTTAAGGACTTGTGTACTTACTTCAATGGAATGATGCATGATACAATTTTTCTCTCATACTTCAATGGAATGATGCATGCAACAAATATTTCTCTCACACTTCAATGGAGTATTAAGTACTAACTTCAATGGAGTGTAAAGGACTTGTGTACTTACTTCAATGGAATGATGCATGATACAATTTTTCTCTCATACTTCAATGGAATGATGCATGCAACAAATATATAGATATGCCAGCGGTAAGTGGTCTGGCATTATCTTGTTGGAAAATGGCTCCAGGATGACGTGCCATGAAGGGTAATGCAACCGGCCGCAGGATGGTATCAACATATCGTTCAGCTATTAAAGATGTACGGAGGATGACTAAAGATGACCTGCTGTCATAAGAAATAGCGCCCCATACCATCACACCAGGGGTTAAGACTGTTGCCTTTGTAAAACAAAGACTGATTGAGACCGTTGTCCCCGTCCTCTCCAGACACGAACACGGTGATCATCTGCTTCAAGAGTGAAGCGGGGTTCATCGTTGAACACTATACCATACCAGTCTGATGGCAGCCATGATGATCGGCTGCAATACCATTCCAGACGACTCCGCCGATGTTGTGGGATCAAACTCAAACGTCTCAAAGGCCTCTGTGAGCGTAACCGCGCCTCAGACAAGCGCCGTTAGATGGAGGACGGTACCACGGGAGGTATAGACGTGGCTGTAGTGCGTTGAATAGGTCGACAATGATACCGATGGTGCGGTTCGGGCCTGGCGAACAATCATCCTATCTTGCCTCGCATTTGTGCTCCTTGGCCTTCCAGAGCCTTCATTTTGTCGGCAATTTCCTTGCAGCAACCATTGCTGCCAACATCTTTGCACAGCAGTGTCTGTACGCTGCAGGTGGCGGCCTATTGCTCGGTATGACCACCCAGCTTCATACAACCCTACGAGGCAACGTTCGAAGTCGTTTTATTAAATTAAGTCGTTTAGTCGTTGTTTATAAACAAATGCTAAAAATAAAAATGATGTTTTAACGATCAAGCCCGTTGTAATCAAGCCACAAGCCGTCATTTGCGCGACAATCTTCTCAGCCATGACTCAAGCGTGAATTGGTTTTTAGGTTTTCAGAGTGAACTGGTTTTACTCTGTGATGTTATAGTTTTTGCGTAAACTAAAAACCAATTCACGTCTGAGTCATGTCTAGAAGACTGTTGCGCCAATGACAACTAGCGCGAAAATCAGGACTAGCTTGATGGATAAAATATGAGTTTTATTTTGCACAGAAACAATCACTTAGAAATATATCTTTGCTTAAAACTGGTACAAAACTAGGGGTGCTAAACGCAGCCCAAAATTTCGATATACGAAGTTTACATTTTAGACAACGAAGAAAGAAGGCGAAGCAAGAGACGTGGTTTTACCAAACAGCGGCAGATGAGAAAAAGCAATGCATACTACAGAAAGCTGAAACTTCTTTCTGTTAATTCTGAACAGCGACTACAGATGTCGCAGTGCAGAGAGATTGCAGGGAAAGAGTGACGTAACATGCGATAGACTGACGCAACAAATGATATCCTTTGAAGCTGCCATATTGGATAACAGCACTTTTGCTTCTATCTCTGTTCTCGCTAAGAAACGACATTTCTCTGCCCTCTTCATATCGCATCAGTATTAAAAACGTAACTGTTTTAGAAGAGGAACGATAAATGTACCAAGATTATCTGTGGTTGCAAATATTAATTGAAATAAAAAGGAAAATTTAAACTTCCTATGCCACCAAGTTTGCTCTTCATAATGGATCAATATTCTACCCTACCAATATTTCTACAACTTCATTATATCGTTTATATATATGTTACCGTGAAAGACCGAAATTGGAGAATGTCGACTTTCACCGGAGAATGTTAACATTCACCAAATACGTCGGTGAAAGATCGAATATTGCAGTACATTCTTGTATATTCGGACCCTCACCGGTGTATGTCGACAATCACAGATATGCTCTGGTGTAAGTCGAAAAGAGAGGTCATAAAGGGCCATAATAGTTTAAGTTCTTGCAATAAATAAGATTTGAATCACATAATTTAGTAAGTTTTTTATTACTGTTAGTTTATTTTCTCATTTAGAAAGTACTGTATAATTAAGTAAGTTTTTAACTTCTATTATTTTCCTTTCTCATTTTGAATGTATTGTGTGTTTTAGGATCTCATGTTCTTAGGTTCTTATTTCAAGTGCGTTTATTCGCGACTGAATTACGGAGAAGAAAATATAATATTGTTATATGTTCAACATTCACCATTAGTACATGGTGAATGTCGACAGTGACCCGTGTCAGTCAGAAATAAGAGTATTTGGAAAATATTTCGGACATACACTAAGAGACTATGTGAATGTTGACATTCACCGGTGAAAGCCGACATTCTCCAGATTTCTGTCTTTCATCGTAACATATACACATATTAGTACATTTATGTATATCACCCTATTTGTAAAGACATAATTTCTCCAGGCAGATTTCAGTCAATTACTTTAGTTATTATAGCAAAGTACAATGAAAGCTACTTGTCTAAAATGAATTACGAATTGATAAGGAAAGGGAATTAAGAATTGTTAACGCTGTCAAAAGTGGCCTGCAATGTACACTATACTTCCAGACAAAGAAATAAGAAACCTTGATATAAGAATATTTCCAAGGTTAAATCGTTCTGTTACTTACAATAGTAGCTATCTATATAATTATACAGTATCTTGAAGGTGTGCTGGTGAATTGTCTTCAGAAGAATCAAAGCGAAACTAAAGCGGTACTTCGTGAAATAGATGTCATAGCTCTTAAACTGTATCCAAGACAATGCAAAATGGCAAAAATAATTATATCGCAAAGATAATTTTTTCATCTGAGAAAGTTACGTATTATCGACGTGCTCTACAAATCATTTTAAAGATGCTATCTATTTCAGACAGCCTTCAATT
The DNA here is from genome assembly GCF_044657685.1 of Stegodyphus dumicola. NCBI lineage: Eukaryota > Metazoa > Arthropoda > Arachnida > Araneae > Eresidae > Stegodyphus > Stegodyphus dumicola. The sequence goes on from NC_140776.1 coordinate 171,574,664, forward strand.
ACCTAGGAGTAAACAAAATTCCGTTCATTGTATGAACCAAAAGTCACGGTTACAGTCAAGGTAGCTTAGTTAAAATAAATATAATAAGAAATGTTTCGTTGAAGAGACTTGATTGACAGAATGTGTGTTTCATTGAATTCAAAGTAGCAGTACTTTGTAATAAATCAGCGCCTGAAATAAAGCAATAAGAACAGAGTTTAATTAAAATACAATAAAGCACTTAGTAGATCTTGGATTAAATTTTATCATTGTGAAAGTGAGTGGAGATATTTGCCAAACGATAAGAGGAAAAAAAAACATAGTTTTTATTAAGTAAAATATTTCATTTCAAGGCTGTCATAGGATCTATTATGTTTAATTAAAAATTGCGAAATTATATACTTAACTGATTTTACACAATAGCGAACTTTATTTCTCACTGACAAATAAACAAAATGAAGTGTCAAGAATATAAAAGATGGCGTGTTCCACTTTGAGATTTTCAAGGTTGACACTTGATCTTGCCGATAATCCGTGAACGAAGCTTCATCAAAAAGAGTGACATTGAGAGAACTGATTGTAAATTATTAGGTGTTCTCATTTTAAGCTTTAAGAATGCTGGTATGTCCTCCACATATGTCAGAAATTGTAAAATTTGTGATTTCAACGCAGGAATATTTTGGATTTATGCAGCAATTCTTTCCTACAGCGACGACAAACTTGGAGACGACGTAAATTGAGACAAAGTTTTCGATAATAGAACAATCTAAAAACAATGACTTCAACGTACAAAATAGAAAATAGACATAAAGGATTAATTTTCACCAAAAATGTTATAAGGTGTTTCTCCCGCCCTCTTAACATGCCTTTGTAGTGTGGTGGTCTGCACGCTGGGAGCGTGTTTGCTAATTTTCCACTTCTTCTGCTTCCACAAAATCCCTAATGTCTCTACAGTGGCGCCCGAACTAAAGGGTGGTGGATGATGATTCTCCACACCCAAGATTTGGCGATTGGGCCCCCTTAAAAAATTCCAGTCGCCATTTAAAAGGGGGAGTATATAAGGTATTTCTACCGCCTTCTTAGCATGCCTTAGTAGTGTGGTGGTCTGCACACTGGGCGCGTTTTCGAGAAATTCATGGTTCGAGTCCTGGCGAGGGTATGGCTCATTTTTCACTTCTGCTTCCAAGAAATACCTAATGTCTCTACAATATAAACACTCTTTCAATATGAATAAATAATTTAAAAAATTAGAAATATAATTGTTCTGTAACGAAAAAATTTTATTCATACATATCTGTGATACACATAGCTTTCGTATTTGTGCAAATTTCATTCGTACATATCTCCCAAACATCTCTCATTGATAACTGTGGGATTTTTATTTATACGTCTCTGTAATAAACATATAACGTATTTCTTCCGCCATCTTAGCATTCCTTCGTAGTGTAGTGGTCTGCAAGCTGGGCGAGTATTCCAGAGGTCCGTGATTCGACTCCCAGCGAAGGATTTGCTCATTTTCACTTCTTCTGCTTCCAAAAAATACTTAATGTCTCTACAATGTAAACATTATTTTAATATAAGTATATTTTATGATAAATCTACGTTGTACAAAGCTATTAATAGTCACACATTGCACAATGTACATAATAATTACGAATTAAGATGATCATGTTTCTATAAGGAAGTAAAAAAATCGTAGTATAATATTATTAAATTATATATAGGAAGGTAAGATAACTCGTTAAAGTCTCAGCCGATAAACATATGTTTTTTTCCCCTTAAAACGTTCTGAAAACAGGCGAAAAAACATTTTACTTCTTTTCTGTTTGTTACTCGCTGTTTCCACGATTTAATATAATCAGTTCAAGGATCTTCTGATGAGATTTCGACATTCTGCAATTATGAAATTGTAACAGTTTTTCTGAAGGTTTAGTATGAAATTACTCACTTTCTTTAAGAAATTTTTAATTCTGAAATTCTAGAAAATCGTCCATGGTGAATTTCTGTTTAGAAGATCTACATGTTCGACATCCATTTTCCAAAAGTTTATAAGGAGTCATCGTATTTCCTCTTCCATACTTTCTTGGTGTAAGTGGTTAGCACGTCTATTTAGCAAATGAAAAAACCGTGGTTCGAATTCCGGCAAAAGAACCGTTGATTTATAACGTTTCCTGGTTTCAGGAAATCCTAAAAGTCTTTGAAGGAACACTTGAAATAAATTCTAGTGGGCAATAATTCGTCACCACTAAGACATGTTCGACTGGTCGATACATAATTTAATAATATACTACGAATTTTTCTACTTCCTTATCGTCTGTCTTCATGGTGTAATTGGAAACACATCGGGCAGGCATCAGGAGGTCTCGTGTCAAATCTCGGCGAAGGCATCGCTGCTTTTTCATATTTCCTGCTTCAACAACCCCAACAGGACCACCAATGGTCGAACGGTAAAGTTACTGAACACTGGTAGGTCGGTCCGTGTGTTATATCCCGGAGAACGGGCTGGCTGCATACGCGTTTTCGTGGTCTTTCGTATGTACAATGCGTATAAGATGCTTTTTCCTCCAGAAAGTCCTCCACAAAGGCCTCTCATTTTAGGCAGACAGCCCCCGAGTGCTTTGCCTTAACCAAATAAACCAAAATCAATAATCCTAGCAACTACAAATAGCGCCCGAACTAAAATGTGGTGAATGATGATTCGTGACTCTTGGATTTGGCGAATGAGTCTTCTCCTTCGCAGCCGTTCTTTAAAGGAGAGAGAATGTGTGGAATTTTCTACTTCCTTACGATTTGCCTCCGCTGAAGTACGGTTGGGTAGCGGTCGGAAGGTCCGGAATGCTAATCCCAGCGAGGTCATTGCGGAGTTTTCATTTAATAACTTGTTGTCTCTTCAGCATTATTTCTTCTTTTATCTTAAATATATCTTCCTAATTTTGCAAAAAATATACTTAGTGAATCATCTTCTATTATTTTAAAAATTTTCATTAGATAGCGCTATTATTTAGAATTTATCATAAAGACAAGTTGAAATCTAGCTTAATTTATTGCCTATATTTTAAGTGAAAATTGTTGTAAAATATGCCATCGTACCGAGCGGTAAACATTTTGTTCTAGGTTTAAGTGAAAAATGCACTTTGTTATCCCAAAACAAAACTCTGTTTTAATACCCTGTTCCATTTACTTTATTTTTAATTAAACAGAGATAGTTAATAATGTAAACCCAATATAACTCTCATTAAAAATTCAGGGCTAATCTTTGGATTATGGTAACTTGGCGGTTTTTTGGCGAAAATTTGGCGATTAACCCTGCTATAGCAACCTGCTAGTTTTGTTTTGGACGCCATTTTGTTTTCACGAAGGCATGTTTTTTTTTACTCAACATTTTTCCCAACAATCTGCTAGCCGATTTACGCTTATACTAGAACTTTTATGAAACAAAAATGCTTAATCATGATTAGGTGCGAAATTGGGAGAAAGTGCAGAATCACCCACTGCTTGCCGCGTTTTTAAGAATTGCACATACACGGTATCATCCATGTACACATCGACCTATTTTCACTTAAAAAAACATCCCAGAATTGCACAAAAATGGCATTGCGCACAAAAATGCACAAAAATTGCACAAAAATGGCAACTCTTGACTTTATCCATGTACACTGCTAAAGTCCTAGCTAGTAACCTTTATCGCCTTACCAAAATGTCGCCAAACTACCTGTTACCATATTCCAAAAATTAGCCAACAACAGCTTCGTAAATTTGTCCAAGACAAATGGCTGTTAGAATATTTTAAAAACTTACATTTGGAACGACCAATTAAAAACTAAAGGAAAGGTATGCTTTAAAACGCATTCACTGTCAAGCTAAACAGAATTGTGCTAGTTAGTTGACGTTTAAATGAAATGGCAAGCATATTCTGGGCTTCGCCACTGTATAGTGTAAATACAAGATTTGCCTTATTTACCAATATTTATCTAATTTTGGGCTTCTTCAGTAACGTACGGATTCATAAGATTAAACTAAAGAAATGATACGCCATGTATTAGTTTGCATTAGTTCCAGAAAGTTATTCACTTAACTGTAACTTTTTTGACTTTTCATGCATACGAGTCGTCACTTCAGAACAAAATCAGCAACCGAAAAAAAAATAGCTAGGAAAGAAAACAGCTTAAAAATTTCAGGCGATTCTCAAGAAGATATTTTTTACCAGTAGCAATAATAACAAATACGTAATATGCTCAACCTCCAAAAAATGGGGTCATTAACCTGACCGTTTTCACCGGCTCGTGATGTGTATATCTTCACGTGAATGCCATTAGTTATCGACGGCGGTTAAAATCCTTGTTGGTTTTGATCAAGAGGAAATAACTGGCTCGACCACTGCCCTTTATAATGGTTATTTAAGTAACATTTTTCAGAAGAAAAACGAAATAAGTCGGTTGTGGGTAGCCGTTAGAGGTAAGAAATGGGAAGGAAATTTTGTGCTTTAGAATTTAATTCACTATCATATTTTCATTTTTGTCATACCTTTGCGAGAGAAAAAGTTTATAATTTTAAGACTGTAGTTTTACTGTTTAAATCTGATCGCATGGCACACGTTCTTATCAATATTTTTAAAGAACACTGGAGAGGCTTTCTTACGAAGCAACGAAAAAGAGATTACGTATCAAAAGACCAATTTATAATATTATTTCTTGCATGCAGTTGGTAAATTCTGAAAAGCGGTATACAAAATGCACTGGTTATATATCTGAGCTTTAAATAAAAAATATAAAAGCTGGTTTAGGAGTATAAATATTACACTGGTCGTTCTGTTATTATGTTATCAATAACTTGCACATACTCTTTTCCGAAAACTCACGCTAGCTCTCGCAGGAAAAAATATGTGTAACAAGTAATATAAAAACAATTTTTTAAAGATAACTCCTACTTAGATCAACAAAGAAAAAAATTTTTAAATTAAAAAAAAAAAGTCTGAAATGTTTCAAATTTTAAATTACGTCCAAAGGGGCGTTTTTTTAACATTTTGTGTGTTGCATTTATTTATTAAATATCACGTTCTTCGCACTTAAACCATAAAATTCAGTTCAACATTCAGCAGCAATATCGCATAATAGTTTTAAAATGAGCATATCTTTAAATTTCCGATACAGAGACTTACTTGCGCGCTGGAGGATAAAAATGTTTTTTCTGTACAACGTTGCCATGGCTCGCTTTGAAATCCTTGAGTTTGTTAAATCAAAAATCCGTTAAAGTTTTAGAAAATATGAAATCAATTATAAAACAAATTCCAAATTTCAAATTTGGGCTTCCACATGCCCATATTCGTAGGAGGATTACGTCATGCAAAATTCAATTGCTCTAGGTACCGTTGTTTTATCATAATGCCAGAAATATACATACATTTAATGCAGATTTTTCATTATTTAATTTCTTCAAATATAATGCAGGACTCTAACATTGGGTGGCAACAGATTGAAAAGTGAAACGAACATTCAGAGTGATTTCACGCAAAATAGCAAAATGAAAACAATAGTCCTTCAGGGACAAAGGCCCTTTGGACTAAAAATTAAATACAAGGAAAAAAATTTAAGAATTTGTAAAAAAATTTATTAACAGCAAGTGTCATCCACTACAATTTAAAAAAAAAATAAAAAATGGATTAAAATAAAAAAATATTTTTATTTGATTAATTATTAATTCAATTCTTACTTACGTCAACAAAGAAAAAAATTTTTAAATAGAAAAAAAATTAAAATATTAAAATTTTTAATATGTGGTAAAACTGTATTAACATCAAGAGTCATCTACTACAAGTTTAAGGGGGCTCATACACCTTAGACCTCTTAACACCCTTCGAATATGTGATTGTTGCAAGAATTCGGATATTTTATTTATTTTAAAATCAATTACTTCCAACTTTTTACAGCTGACTACATAATATAGCTGCTTTCTGAAATAGTGATCAGAAAGTTTGTGTTGCCACAAATATTTTTGTAATTTAATCCGGTTTGTGACAAAAGTTTTCGTCATTTTTCCACCTTGCGCGCATGATATTTTAAAAATGGCTAATGGTACATACTTGAAATTTGATGGAATTCTTTATATGAGCCCTATCTTTTAACTGAACCTAAAATCTGATGAATATTTTAATATTAAAAAATTTTATGGACGAAAACATTACAGATTTTTTTAATAAAATACATTTTATAAACTCGACTCCAAACAAAAAAAAAAAAAAAATTAAACATGAAATTCTTAGAATATTTTGGTTCACAGTAGTTTTCAAATGTTATAAAAGCTGTATATTAAATATAGAATTAAATTATGCAACAGAATGTTTTAAACTGTGCGCGCAAGGTTGAAACATGACGAAAACTTTTGTCAAAAAGCGGATTAAATTATAAAAATATGTGTGGCAACACAAACTTTCTGATCACTATTTCAGAAAACAGCTATATTATGTAGTCATCTGTAAAAAGTTCGAAGTAATTGCTTTTAAAATAAATAAGTTATCCCAATTCTTGCAACAGTCACATATTCGAAAATCTTATGGGTTTTAAGGTGTACGAGTCCCCTTAAAAAATGTATTTGAACTTGAGTGGATGAATAAAAGTATTTTATTAACGACTGAAAATTTGAACGAGATATAGGAAGAGTGTGAGCTAATAGTAGGAATTTAACAAAAAAGAACAAACGAAAAGACAAATAATGAAATGCTTTGCAGAGCATTTCGAAATTTCTGAATATATCTCATGAAACTTTGAGTTATTTTCTTAAAATTTTGTAGGAAGAAGCCCATGCATTTAGAGTTTTTTTAACAATAAATTGTAAGGACTTTATATAAATTAATTCTACTGTGTACATCACCGCGCATACATACGCGAAAAATATATTTCATAGGAACTGAAAATAATTTATTATACTAAGATTACGCAGGCCAAGTTTCCTTTCTTTCCTTCGGCCCCACCGATATGGCCGAGTGGTTAAGCTTGCTGAATACTGATAGTTCGACCTGGGTTGGAATGGGCGAGATTCACGTGAATGGACGCCTCAAAGAACATAATAGTGCTTTTCAAGCAGAAGCATTTTGCTGATACAGCAACCATCCAATATGTAATTAAAACAACAGGAAATGCAATTATATACACCAAAAGTACGTTTGCTTTACTCGCTATATGGAATCACAAACATCACTCCACCTCATTTTCAAATAGCCAACATCTTTTTACAACATAATATTCACGTCTATGGAGAACTTAATAGGTTAAAAGCCTATATAGATCTTACAGGTAACGAAGCAGCGGACAGACTAGCTAAAGACTAGCTAGTCATGGCACCTTTGGAAACGATTTTCATTGCTTTTGCATCTCAAATGCAAGCACATGTGTTTGCAGATTAGATGGCTCACCCGACCATTATGTCTTTTACTGTCCACTTCCAGTTGCAACTCATTTACCTCAACCAACCTACAGTATGAACACTTTTAAGAAATTTATCACCAACAAAAAAAAAAAAAAAAAAAAAAAAAAAAAAAAAATGCGCGTCAGTTAAGAACATCTGCAGTACAATCAACGCTATTTCAGCTTGTGGGGCAAGATATTTGTCAAACAGAATGAAGGGAGCCAATAAAAATTCAGAAATGATAATTACAATAGAACAAGTGTTAAAGAACTATCCAGAGACTTTAAATCAAATTCTGGTAACTGCTACAGACATTTAAATATGTTGCGTTGTGACCTATCTCCCTTGTCTGACAATAACGTCAGAACAACCCCACGAAATTCATCGTGGCGAGGAAAGCAAGATATCTTCTGTCGTTGGCAAGAGTCTTGAGCCATGTACAGGTGACAGTACGAGTTCGCTCAGTTCCTCCCCCCCCCCACAATTTTGATGGAGAGCACCCCGGGGAGGATGGGTTTCGAGGCTCTCTCACTCTTCTTTCCCTACCATCTTCTATCAACCTCTCGAGAGGACTTTCGGCTGGCCATATATTTAGAGTGTCTCCATGCCTTCTCCGGGATTCGAATCCCTGCCCTTTAGTACCGCAGTAGGCTCGCCTAACTACTATACCGTCTGGGCGGCACATTTAACTGTTAAACATAGTAACTAAAATTTTAATTTTACTTTACAGGGTATTTCTCCCGCCTTCTTGGCATGCCTTCGTAGTGTGGTGGTCTGCAAGCTGGGCGCCTATTCCAGAGATCCGTGGTTCGATTCCCGGCGAAGGCGTTGCTCATTTTTCATCTTGCCTGCTTCCAAAAATACCTAATGACTCTACAAGTCTAATTAGTGTTATTATATATGTTTTGTTCAAAATTGTTTTTTTTTTTAAGCTAAAGGGTGGCCCAGAAGTCACTTTACATTTTGAAAATTAAATAACTTTTTTTCTATTAATATATTTCTTTTTCTCTTTTCAGAATTAAAAAATATAATCCCTGGAAATTTTTGGAATGGATAAGTTTACAACAGAACAACGAGTGAAGATAATTGAATTTTACTTTGAAAATGGACGATCAATTGTTGCAACGCAAAGATATGCGTCATTTTAATGTTCGACATCCCCCTAGTAGGCCTGCAATAAGGAACTCAGTGACGCGTTTTCAAGGTTCAATTAATGCAATCTTTAAAACCAGCAGACTTTCAGAAACGAGTAAATTATGCTGTCAGGTTTCAGAGAACTGCAAGAAATGACAATGAGTTTATTCACAAGTTGATCATGGGAGATGAAGCTCATTTCCATTTGAATGGACATGTGAATAAGCAAAAAATAAAAAAGAATTAGTTAAATACAGTCATTTAAGAAAAAGTTATTTAATTTTCAAAATGTAAAGTGACTTCTGGGCCACCCTATAGAAAACACGCTTAACTTCTGCAAGACCAAACTGTTCATTATGTACTAGAAAAAGATTATCATGTGTAAAATATCATTTATGTACTCTCGGCTTGTCTGGCCAAGTCAAAGTTTTTTTTTTTATTTTTTTTTTATAATAAACTCCTTATAGGAGGGTGCAGACAATTCCTGTAACGTTTGGAGCCATCAGGAGTCTCCGCTCTCCATCACCTGTTACGTCATCTGTCACATCTATGCCTTCCCCGGCAGTCGATTGGTTTAGTTTATTCGATTATGGCAAAGCACTCGAGGGTTATTTTCTTTCAAAGAGGGTCGCCTTAGTAGAGGACTTTCTAAAAGAAACTGGCTCGTAAACACGTTATACACAGGCAAAACAACGAAAAATGCCCATGCAGCAAACCCGTTCGCCGGGATTCGAATTTCGGACCGAACTACCAATGTTCAGCGGCTTTACCGCTCGGCCGCTCATGGGCTGGGATTCGAACCCGGGCTCTTCAGTGTGGTAGTCAGAATCACTAACCACTTCTCCGTCTGGGCGGCCAAAAAAAAAAGTTTTTTAAAAAAAATTCCATAAATTTTGTTTTTGCCGTAGCATCTAAACTATTTATTGTGTTTAACAAATGAATATTTATTCGATATTCTTTTAGGTAATAAAAAACTGTTTTCCTTGAAGAATTTGAAGATATTCATGCGCTTTAAATCAGGCTGAAGTTTTATAGAATCTAATGCATGAAATATAAGAGTTTTTATTTCATTGAAGTATATATGTTCCCAGATTTGAGCAACTCACACCCGTTTCTTCAGCAACTGATTTTCTGATAGAACAGCATTAAAGGCAAACAACAAAGCAAAGAATGCCTCTAACGGAGTGGCAAAAACGCTACTTAGTAAATGTGTGAAACATTAATTAACAATTATTGGACTAGTAAAACAGAACAGAAATAAGGCTACGGGAGACGGGGACTTTCCCATATTATGATATTGTCCCGTAATGTTACTTTGTAGTGCAGTGTAATACTTTACAAGATTTCTGCTCTACTTGATCAGAAAGTCCTCCACAAAAGCATCCCTAGTCTTAGCTTTCCTGTTCGTTTCCATATTCAGAAAATTTAACATATCCATCTGTTCTACCTTTCACTCTTCCCCCAAAATTGTAGATATACAATTATTTAGTGTAAATACATTATGACAATGACTGTTCCTTAACAGTTATTTCTCTCATATATTTTGGTCTTGTTAATTTTGTTTCTCTTATGAGGAAATATTAAAGCATTTATCCCAAACCTTCAGATTTCGAGTTCATTCATAACTGATGTAACACTCGGATGAGCTTGTGTTAATAGAACGAGAAGAGGTAGTGCTGTGGTGTGCCTTTTTTGCTGCAAAACACCTTGCCTGAGAAAGACATACTTCTTTCTTCTTTCTAGAGTAATAGGCGAGGAAGGGGAGGCGGCTAAATTGATTTATATTTCATTATATAAATTGATTTATATGAGGGTTAGTAAGGTACTTTTTCCGTGGTTCGAGTCCCAGCGAGGGAAATGCTCATTTTTTATGTTTCCTGCTTCGAAATAACCTAATGACTCTACAGTGGCGCCCGAACTAAAAAGGGGTGGATGATAATTTTCCACCACCAAAATTTGGTGACTGTGTTCCCTAATCGACAGTATTCCTTTAAAAGGGGGAGAGTATATAAGGTATTTCTCCCGTCTTCTTAGCATGCCTTCGTGGTGTAGTGGGTAGCACACTAGGCGTGTATTTGTGATGTCCGTGGTTCGATTCCCGGAGAGGGCATTGATAATTTTTCGTGCCTCCTGCTTCCAAGAGACATGGTCAAACATTCCAAGAGACATGGTCATCACGATCGCAGGAAGAAGAGACAGGAAGGGGTTTACTTACAACATCTTCCCAATACCTACTCTCAAGAGGCTCAAATGCAACCGACTCTTACCCAAGGCCTGTTCCAACTGCGGGAAATTCCCAGCGTATTACAGACGATTCCTCAGACGGGACGTCAACTGTTCTTGCGGTTTTCGCGGGGAAGACGCGGACGCATTTCATTACCTACTCTCCTGTCCTCTGACAGAGCACCTTCGACAGCAGTTCTTTCCTTCCGACTACATCCCATATCCTGTGAATAGACTGTTACTGCAACAAGGGCATCTTAGAGATAATGAAGCGAGTGAATGAAAAGAATTATATCCAAGAAACTAAAGATTAGATGACTCCCTAACCTTGTAGTGCCATTGACTTAGTTTGGCGGAACAGGTTAAGAGAAGTAACCATATGCCTCCTGCTTCGAAATAACCTAGTGACCTAAATCATCCTCATCGGTATAGGGATTACAGGCGCTGACTGCCGTGCCGATCGGCCTGCGTTCTAATCTCATTACAGATAAAAAAAAATATGTGTATAGTGCATGTTCGGCATGGGCCACTTAAAATACTGGCGGGGTGAAGTTCCGTTCGTGTGGCTTCATGGTAGAGGAGAAGTGCGGGATACCCGTAAACAATCCCCCCGCGGCGTTCTGTATCAAAATTGGGGAGACACAGCACATTTAGCGCTGTGGGTCTGCACCTGTACGACCAATGGTGAAGTTCTGATGTCTCAACCACTTGTACCTGCACTTGCCTTGAGGCGTAGAGTTTCCTACGTTCTACCAAACCTGATTTATTGAGCGTATCCTTTTTCGGATAGGCCCACCAATGGCCGAGCGGTTAAGCCGCTGAACACTGATAGTTTTCCCCGAGGTTCGAGTCCAAGCGAACGTGGTGGCTACATCGGGATTTTCCTTTTTGCCCCCAAGCGTAACGTGCATACGAGCCAGGTTTCCTTAGAAAGTCCTCCACGAAGGTGTCCCTTCTCTTAGGCAGATACCCTTCGCGTGCTTTGCCATAACTAAATAAACCAACCAACTGTTTTTCAGACAAGACGACTTTCCTTAAGTCTTTGACTTTTGCACCATTTTATGTTTATTGTTTCAGAATTAAATGCAAAGGTCACTGCGTCTTATTGGACCAGAAATACGAGAAAGATAAACTTTATAATCCGCGATATAAATCTGTGGAATATTAATAAGGATTCTCAATTCTAAATTGTATAGACATTCAGAACTAGTGTTTCAGTATTCCTCAAAATGCCTGTTTTGTCCTGAGCACCAAAAATTAACCAATCGTGAATTAAACAGCAGAGAAACATAACTCCAAGTTGCCTCCTATGTAAACATATTATGCAGGTGCGTCGTTGCAAACTCGGAAGCCAATGATATATTGGTAATCGCGCTGCATTTTGTTTCACATTTCAAACTGTGATGATATCATTCACGAGTGCAAAAAGGGGTATTTTCTGCTGTTTTTTTTCTACTATTTTTCTCTTCATACTTCTATTTAGCATTAAGTTTGTTAATAAAAATCTGCCTTTTGAACTATGGTTCCATAGTTTGTCATAAAAATGATTGTTACAGTTATATATAAATATATTCTTTAGATGTATTCGTATAAAAATAAAGAAAAGAAAGGAAATCATGTCTTGTTCATAGTAGTATCGCCGAAGGCGAGTAGGGAGTTCGCTTTCCAGAATAAAGCAATTAGCTCTAGGTAATTGAGATATATTTTCTTCCTCATCAAAGAAAGGAAAAGTAAAAACAATGGCAACGAAAATAAATCACTGTGAATCATGAGGCATTTCTAATTTATCCTTCAGGTAATATTTGTTAAGCGACTCAAAAAGAGTAAGCAAGAAACGTATTGATATGTTTCAAAAGGGCAACGAAATTATTAAAAAGAGATCTGCCGTTTGAACGTTAGCTACCATTCGACGATTTCATTGATATTTATAAACAAAATTTGCATAGCTTGTAATTTTTTGTGTTACCACGAATAGTTCGTAATTATGTTCCCCTTAGCATATTGTGAAGTATTCATTTTACTTACCTAACCAGTACTTTATATTCAGTAGCTTAAGTGTCATTCTTTTTCCTGCCAGAATGCTAATTTTTATTTGCGCATATTCAAATGAGGTTGAATGGGATAGTATTTAAAGTGAAGTTTTAGAAGTTTAATCAGAGTGTATTCCGCCTGCTGAAGGCCACGTTAGCAGTTGCATTTCTACTACAACAGTCTGTCTGTGGCGTTGTCTCATTTTTGCCCATAGACCTTGTCACACCGGTATAGGTTTGAGCTAATTGGTGAGTTAATCCTTTCTGTGTAACCTTTAGGCTAACCTAGGATTTAACTTAGGTTTATTTTGAATTCATTACTTTTGAGTTACGCCATCAATGCTGGCTGGTTTGTAAGCACATGAAGTGCCTTCTGTTAAATTATTTGAATACTTAATTAAAGAGTCTTTTGCCTACTTACATTTCTCTGTTTTCGTACTGGACATAGCGATAAATCGTTTAGATCTATCTTAGTCAAGACTTAGTTCCATCCGTCTTGAGTCACACCTTCTATGAAGCTGAGACTTTGCAATATAACTCGTACATTTTTTAGTTATGTTTCCACTTGATTTGACAATTAAATTATGAGTCATAATTTTATTATAAGGTTAGTAGAGTCATTAGGACATTTTATGCTGGAGATATGAAAAATACCTTATATTCTCCCCCTTTTAAAGGGCGACTGGGGATTGGGGGACCCAGTCTCCAAATTCTGGTGGTGAAGTACCATCATCTACTACCTTTTACTTTGGGCGCCACAGTGGAATCATAAGGTTTTCTTGAAGCAGGAGACTTGAAAAATGACCAATGCCTTCACCGGGACTCCAACCTGGACCTCTCGAATAAGCGCCGAGTCTGCTATCGTTACAACAGGAAGGCATGCAGAAAGGGAGAAAATATCTTATAGGTTAAAAGTGTCATTGGCATAGAAATTTAAAACTTCTCGGCTTTTTGGCTAAGATTAAAGTGTAGTATCAAAGTGTAGATTATCCATACAACTACCTATGTGTAATCTGGTAGCATTTCAGTGGCACTCACTAAAGCGTGATGGGAAATCCAGTACTAATTCCTTTAATTAGGAACGTTGTTTCTTCATTGGGGTAAAGCAAAACAAGTCTTATTAAATTGTGTTTTAAATTCGAAATGATTCCTTCTGACAAGTATGAGACAAGTATATGGGAATAATTATTTATTCCATGCACTCACATTCAGAAGATACGTATCTGATTACAAAATGCTGCCGATTGAAGATAAGCTAGGTCTGGACCTTGAATTCTGTTCGTAATAAAAACTTATTACAAAAGTCAGGGAAGGGTTACGGAGAGACTGTCGTTTGATTGCAAGGATGATGACAGATGGTAATCAGAAGATGAGTGGTTAAATTTAAGTGGAAGACATGGAAAAAAATCCTTTATTTACGAATAATACCCCGTCGACCGTGAAAGCTGGCCGCCATCGAACCATGAAAGTTGGTGGAGATACCACGAATTTTGCGCCAATCGTTCCTGTATAATTCTGAAAGAACTGACGCCTCTTTATTTGATAAACAATTACCCTTCGACTAGTTTCATTTTTTGTGCTTCGTAAAATTGCTTCTATTTCTTCTATTTCATTAAGCTTTCCAATTTTATGAGACGCAAAAGGCTAGGAGCAAAGACTTCCCCACAAGTAACTGTACCAATCTATCACTGTTTCGTCGGACAGCTGACCCTCCTGTCCATTAAGCATTTTTTGCTGGCAAGATCTCATGCTATGAAATATGCACTGTTCGCTGTTCTCTAGAAGGCAGGTTCAAATTTCAATCACTTTATAAGGGATTTCTTCCCTTTCTTAACATGCCTTCGTGGAGTAATGGCCAGTGCATTCGGCGCGTATTCGATGTTCGAGTTCCGATGTTCGAGGTTCGGCGAGGATATTGCTCATGTTTCACGTCTCCCGCTTTGAAATAACCTGATGGCAATGGCTCATAAATGAATTCAAAAATATGAAGGATATATATATATATATATATATATAGTGTCTCACAAAAGTGATGGGACACTTGTGCTTTACAAAAGAAAACTGTAATAAAATTAATTAGAAAAACATGTAAAAAATTTTTATGGGTGTGTTTCATACTTAAATTTAGTAACAATTATTACATAACATACATTTTCTCAAAATATTAAAATATTAATTTAATAAAAATACAATTGTTTAGAACGGAGCAAAAAATGGCTCACATAAGTGATGGGACACCTACGTACTATGCAACAAAAATCGTCTGAAGTAAGCAATAAAAATATTTTTGGGGGTTTTCATTTTTACTCAAAGCAATTGGCAATAATTTATAATATCGTCTGCAGTATTTCTCTCCAGTTCGTTTTGGAATTTTTGTGTTTTTTAGTTCTGTGCAGCCATGAATGCTAAACGAAAATAAACTTTGCCTGAAATTCGAAAATTAGTTATTAATTTGCATATTGAACGTGGAAAATCTATTAGAGAAACTGCTGAAACAGTTAACTTGAGTCATTCAACAGTTTTCAATATCATTAAACGATATAAAAAGAATCATATGATTCAGGATAAAAGAAGACCTGGCCGACCATCAAAGCTATCCGATAGAATAAAGCGAATTATCGTTCGAAATATTAAAAAAAGTCTAAGAATGAGTGCTCCTAAAGTTGCTGCTGATTTACAAGCATTATATGGAGTAATTATTAATCCTGAGACTATTAGAAGAGTAATTCGATCTGCTGGATATTACGGTAGAGCAGCCAGAAAAAAATTCTTCGTAAGTGAAAAGAATAGAAAAATCAGACTGGCTTTCGCAAAATCCAACATAAATAAGAATTCTGATTACTGGAATGAAGTTATATTTGCTGATGAGAGTAAATTTAATATATTTGGTTCTGACCGTAGAATCTTGGTGTGGAGAAAACCCAGGGAAGAATTTCGCAAACAGAACTTGATTCCAACAGTAAAACATGGTGGAGGAGGAGTTATGGTATGCGGGTGTATGTCGTCCGCTGGAGTTGGTAATCTTGTTTTTATTGACAGTATAATGGATCAGTACAAGTATATTGACATTTTAAATCAAAATTTGAAATCTTCAGCACGAAAATTGAAACTTCATAATGATTTTAAATTCTACCAGGACTATGACCCCAAGCACACTGCTTTGAAAGTTAGACTCTGGCTGCTGTATAACTGTCTTGAAATAATAAAAACACCACCACAATATCCAGACTTAAATCCCATAGAGAATATTTGGCAAGAATTGGAATCAAGAATTCGCAAACACACCATTTCTTCAAAACAACAATTAAAATTGATGCTTCAAGAAGAATGGGGTAAAATCACTCCAGAAATCCCAAAACATTTATCCGAATCCATCCCAAGAAAATTAAATCATGTTCTAAAAGTCAAAGGAAATCCAGCAAAATATTAAAACCTTTTAAAAAGTAACTACCCCCCCCAGGGGCTTGTTCGTCTACTAAAGGTCAGCAACACTTTAATCACCAGTGGTACTAGAGAGAGGTTTTTTAAAAATCTCTAATCGATTCTTTATCTTTTCCATCGGGTTTATCAGCCAGTTGTTGGAATGTCTGCAGCAGATAATAAGCTTTAAAATTTTAAGAGTACGTTTTTCTATTGGTTGGATTAATGAAGTTATGTTTGGCAGCAAGAAAACCACTTTTATTTCCATTACCATTACCTAACCCAGGAGACATGTTAAATGATCTGTCTGCAACTTTAAATCCTAAACCAACCCAGCAATGCAAACAAGTGCAATTTCGAGGAATCCCCAAACTACCACGTAATACTGAAACAGAGTTAAGCTTGGTCTTACGGTAGTTTAAATTATAATAAGTTATTTAACTATTAATTAAACATATTATTTGAATGTCAGTTTTAAATATTTAGTTCTGTCAGTATACTTCGGGTACAAAATGTAACCGACAGAAGTGTCTTGCAGGTAACAAAACTTTATATTTCAGAGAGAAAATAAATATAAATTTGAATTTAAAATTTAGTTAAAATATTTTTTATTTTGTTGACAGAAAATTTAGTTTTTCTGAAAAAAAAAATAAATCTGGCCCGTCAGTTGTTTTCAGATCGTAGTTTCGCCCGCATGGAATATGACTTTGAAATCACTGACCTAACTGATTCACACAACGAAAAAAAAATCTGAAAGCTTCAAATTTTATATTAAAGACTCCCAAAGGTTTTTTTTTTTAACGTATTGTGTGTTACCTTCATTTACTAAATATCATGTTCTCCGTACTTAAGCCATAAAATTCAATTCAAAAGACATATTACAAATAATTTAAAAAGAGCATATATTTAGAAATTCCAGTACACAGTCTCGCGCGCTGGAGATTAAAATGTATTTTGTTCCGTACACTGCTGCCTTTGCTTTCTTCGAAACCGTTGAGTTTGTTAATTAAAAATTCATTAACGTTTTACAAAATATGAAACCGATAATAAAACAAATTTCAAATTCGGGCTTCCAGATACCCATATTTGAGTGCAGGACTACGTTACTCAAAATTTGATGTCTCTAGGTATCACTATTTTTTCAAAGTGCGAGAAACATACATACATTCATACACATTCTTCATTATTTAATTTGTTTAAATATAACACAGGGATCTAATATTTGGCGGCAAAAATTTGAAAAGTGAAATAATATAATAAAACATATAATAATATAACTAAAATATAATAAAACATAAGTATAGTATAAAGCGTAATGTTGAAATAAAAATCTCCATAATGTTTTCAAACCATGTGTTAAACATACAGCTTCAGATTATCAGAACGTGTGTTTTACTTACACCACTTTTCTTCTCAAAACGCGAAACCAATTGTTTCCTCTTTTTTTTTTGCACAATCTAGAACTAAACGAGGTCGTTTTATGTTACAATTCCATCTTCATTGATGTCATCGTTGGCCTTATTTAAAGTTTCAAGGGCAAGTAAACATGAATCGCTGCAGAGAAAATTATGTTTATGTTTTTCAATCCATACAAAATGTACGCTTGTAAAGAAGATGGATTGATTTTTTTCATGAGGGAAGATTTTTTTTTGTTCCATAAAACACAAGAACTTCTCACTATTATACCATTCCATGAAAACAAATAAGAATGATCCCCGCAGCAAAAGTTAATGTTATAAATAAAAGTATTCTCATTCGTGTACATTAAACAGTTTCAAGAACATTTAAGTTATTAAATGTAAAAGTTTTATTAAGATGGTTGGTGTTATTATTTTTGCGAAAGTAGATGACGTCTGATTTGAGATTACAGTCGTATTTATATTTTACCTTTCTCGCGAAATTAGAGGTTCTAAAAGTAGGGTGGTGACCCATTAAGTGATAACATAAAGATTGCTGATATTCCCAAGGGGATTTTAACTTTAGAGGTTTTACGAATAGTTGAGTAATTGGAGTTCTTGTAAATAATATAGACATTGACTCGTAAATGTATTGGGGCAGAGGACACTTTCAAATATTCAATGACAAATATTCAGCAATTCTTTCGAAATTAAATATTTTTGTTTTTGTTTGTAAATACCATAAGCTCACGAGCTACCGATTGGTGAACACTGGTAGTTCCAACGTGGGTTGGATTCCAGGTGAGTGGGCTGGCTGCATGGTTGGTTTTCCCCATGTGTAACGTGTATATGAGCCAATTTTCCTTGGAAAGTCCTGCACGAAACATCCGTTCCCTTAGGGAGGTAGCCCTAGTGCGCTTTGCCCTAATCAATTAAAAGCAAACCAAATCAAACTCTAAACAAATACCATACACTCTAAATCTATTATGATGTACCAAATTAAATAAAATTAATAAATGGTTCATATGATTTAATTTTCATAAAATACAAAATTAAGATAAAAAATACTGGGACTTTGAAATAACTAAATAAAGAGACAATTCTCGCAGGTTTTGCTTGAAAACTGCCTGGAAGATTAATTTTAAATCTGGAAAATGTAAAATTTAAGATATAGAATTATTTTTTTAAACTTGGGTGGAAAAATTCTGTTACATGAGGAGCCTGATAAATTTTCATTGGAGAAGTAAAAAAAATTGAGAGAAGAATAAGAAAACTGTACCACCGGCTTTTCCGTACCACCGGTTGAGAAATGCTGCTCTAGGACCTGTAAGTAGTGTTTCTGAAGGAATGGAACCAATTGAAAGAGGAATTCGTTAATTGCATCATTACCAGTATGAAGTCTCACTGTGAGTGTTATGTATAAGTAACCATGCATATATGCGAGAGTTATGTAGGACCATGCACATCTTATTAACCTCCTTTTTGTTTGATCGTCGAACTCTTTTAGACTTTCCAAAGCTGCTAAACCTTACGCCTGATCATGCTGAGTGAACAACAACTGCTGTATAATACATATATTTGTGTAATATCAACCTAGTATATCTAAACAAAATATAATACGTATATTTGTGTAATATCAACCTAGTATATCTAAACAAAAATAGATTCAATAAACTTTGTCCGTAAGTTCTAGAAATAATAAAACAAATGAAAATAAAACTCTCTTAACTTTGAACATTAGTGCAACTATTCATCGAAATATTTCATTAAAAATTTAAGCCAATTGGTTTGTAAATGGTTAAGTCTAATTTTTGAGATTTTAGACTAATACCAGGAACAGATCTTATAGAGTCATCTACTGTTAATAGAAAAGTGTAAATATAGATTTAAGAAGTAATATAATTTTTTATGTCAATTCCTACTTAGGTCAACAAAGAAAAATATTATTTTAGTTAAATATTATTAAAATTTTTTCGTTTCTAATTTGTGAAGCTGATGGTGGTCTATAATTTCTGATTATATTCATCTCTTGTGTAATGCTTCATTATTGCAAGGAACATTTCCAGTGAGTTTCGAGCAGCCCAGTTCTTCAATTCGTATTCCATCTAATGATTTCACGCGACTCAAAGCGACATATGCTTGACCTGCTGCAAAGAGTTTTCGTCCTAGATACAGGGGTTGGACAAAAATATGGAAACACCTTTAAAAAAACATATTATTTTGCTTAATATGGTGTAGGAAACCCGTTGGCATCCAAAACAGCTTGCAGTCTTCTCGGAATGGATAAATACAGTTCCTGTATGTTTGCCAAGGGAATATTATACCATTCTTCCCGCAAAACGGTGGAAAGTTCAGATAACGATGTTGGCGGTGGATAACGAGAACGCACTTTCCGTTCCAATGTAGACCACAAAGGTTCGATAATATTCAGGTCTGGTGACTGTGGTGGCCAGGGGAGATGGGACAACTCATCCTCGTGCTCAGAAAACCAGTCCTGGACAATGTGAGCTGTGTGAATAGGGGCTTTGTCGTCTTGGAAGACACCATCACCATCGGGGAACAAAGTTTGTACCATGGGATGAACTTGATCGGCCAAAATGTTCGCATAAGTCTTGGCAGTCATGTGCCCTGACACAGTTATCATGGGGCTAGCAGAGAACCACGATATGGCTGCCCAAACCATAACAGAAACCCCGCCATGTTTCACTCTTGGCAACAAGCAGTCTGTATTATAGGCTTGAGATGGCGTTCTCCAGACGTAAACTCGGCCAGAATTGGGAAACAATGTGAAAGAAGACTCGTCAGACCATATTACTCGCTTCCACTGCTCTATAGTCCAGGCTTTATGACTTAAACACCACCTTTTCCTGTTTACGGGCATTAGCATCACTGATGACTCAATTGCAGCACGGCCAGCAATTCCCTGTTAAGCTCCCTTCTAATTGTTTTGGTACTCAAAGGTTCGGTAACACAACATTCATTTCAGCAGTAACTTTTGCAGCTGTGGTCTTCTTATTTTTCGTCACAATTGCCCTTAATGATCGTCTGTCACGATCACTCAGGACACACTTTCGTCCGCGCTGTGATTTAGCAGATGATGTTTTTCCGCTTTTCAAATATGCGGAATAAATCTTCGATACAGTATCTCTTGAAACACTAAACACCTCGGCTACCTTGCTTACGGCAGCCCCTACCATACGTGCTCCAACAATTTGCCCACGTTCGATGTCTGTTAACTCTGACATAATGCAATGACAACCTCACATAACAGTACTCCGACAACGACTGAACTGTTTAGCACATTTACGAAGTTGTATAGGTGGCGTCAGTAGTCAAAAACGCCAGCGCCACCTACATATTTCATTAAAATCAATCTTTCTTTTCAAAGATGCATTTCACAAGGTGTTTCCATATTTTTGTCCATCCACTGTTTATTACTGCATAATCTACAGTGCTATTTATTTATTTTAATAAGCAAGAGACATTTTAAAGGGTTATATTTGAAACATATATCATAATCACGTTAACATAGAAATATGGGGGGAATTTTCGTTACATAATGGGACATTACATCCGCTTCGTCCAATTTTATAAAACTACAATTCTTTCATTCGATGCACTTTAAAAATCTTTAGAACTCTGTCTTATTGTTGCCACTTATGCGTGTTAAATATTACAATCTCATTTATCACAATATTTCTTATTTATAAGTTGTTATAAAATTAATTTTTACAACATACTAATTACTTGGAAGTCTTATGATATAATTTAAAAAAAAACAGTATATCTTTAGTTCCGATAAACAGAATTAAATAAGTAGGAATTGACTTTAATATGTGAAAAAACTATATTAACATCAAATGTCATCCACTACAAGTTTAAAAAGTGTATTTGAACTTGAGTGGATGAATCAAAATTATTTTATTAACAATTGAAAATTTGAACAAGATATTACAAAGAGTGTGAGCTAATAGTAGGAATTTTAAAATAAATCTTAAAACGAAGCATGACGCTGTATCATTTACAGTATTATCCTCTTTGAAGAAAAGCACAAAAACCTGTTTCTTAAAATCTCAAAACTTAGACATATACCTCTTGGATTGGTCATATATCATGAATGATCTTTCTTGGAGTAGGCGTATATGGATTTTAAAGACTCCTCGAAGCACAAATTGTTTTTCTATGCTTTAGGGAAGGATTATCTTTCAGTCCTTACGTAATAATATAAAACACGTGACATTTTTTTCAAAACGGTAAACTGCCCTTAAATGAAGGTCAGTCTAAGGACCAGTTATGAACAACATGTACGACTATGACTGACGTCTGTGTAATACCCAAATGTGTTATCGATTATTGCTTTATGTGAATAATTGAACGACCTCGGCAAACATCCTCGTAAAAAGATTTTATTGACAGATGAAATTAACATGCATTCTAAATCTTAGAGAATTGTCGCCTTTGTATAGAGTCTTCATTCACTATCTGAGTGTTTCCACAAGTTGCTGTTATGTTAATTTTTTCAGTCTTCGAACGAAACTGAACTAAACTCTTTTGCAGGCATTAATTACAAATATCAGATTTTTCTGCTAGTACAACATTGCAAAAAATTTAATTTAATTATTATTAAATTCATTAGGATACGAGCTTTAACAATTAATAACGGCTTAGCCAGCCAGATGAGCTAGCTACTGCCAAAGCAATATTTATACGTTCTGTGTATTGAAAAACTGAAAATAAAATGAAGTATTAATTTAATGCACTTCATACAAAGCTGCTAGCTGCGATCAAAGCAAAATTTATGAGTTCTATGTACAGAAAAGAAAGTGCATAAAAACATTTCGATATGAATGAAATCAGTTCATTTTTCCAAGCAACAACCAATTCGTAAATAATTTTTTTGTTGCCAAACCCGGAAACAAAAACTCTGGACACTTCATGTGTGACGTCATGATTTAAATTTTATGCAATATAACAACGTTTTCTCAATATCAATAAAAGAATAAACGTGGCAGTAACATATCGTGTCAATTATCTTAATATGAAATAAAAAAGTTGCCAAAAGCAGCTATTCATTTAAAACGCTGACATTAGCAAAAACTATTCGACATACAATGATATCACATGAAATCGTGTGCTTTCTTCAACTTCAGAACATGACCTTATATAACAATGATCTAATTAATGTTTGGCAATGGAATTTTTATTTCATAATCTGTAAAACTCACAAATTTTTTATTGACAAACTCTACGATTTGAAAGCGAGCAGTGGCAACACTACAAAAATAAATCATATATTTTGGTCCAATGCGCGAGACTGTTGCCACTCGAAAAATGAAGGTTTTCAGAGTTTTTAATTAATATCTCGGCTAATTAAAGTCGTACGAAGATGAGAATGGTCGAAATGGCTTCCCACGACTTTTTGCCATCCGGGAGGGGGGGGGGTACCTCTCTCGAAACTGAACTCCCCGCCCTTGCGGAGGAGATGACACCCCAAACAAATAAACAGGCGCTCACAAATTTCAATAGTACAAATGCTTTCCTCATGAATAACAGCTATCAAATTGTAATTAGTTTGGATAAAAATTACCTGGTACTTAGAAAACACCTGTTGATTTAAGAAAGATTCACATAATAGATTTCTATCACGAAAAATCTTTCTTTTGTGAATCAATTTGAATTTTTCCAGAATATCCGCATAAAGAATAAAGATGCCGAATATTAACATGGCAGCCATGTCCAAACGCTATTTGAATCTGTGACAGTTTAAATGAATGGCAGCACATTTTTTCCTATTAGAAGGGCAGTTACAGAATGAATGACGAATCGTTCCACATGGCTGATGTATTTTTAAGAATATATTTGCTGGTTGCGCACAATAGAAAGGATTATTCATTTATTTGACACCGGTTTGTTGAATTTACTGATTTGTTAAAATCTATCCCCTACTTCTACTGTTTCGTATACTCCGCCAGAACACATAAAGAAGAGGAATTTTAAATAGGAAATAAATATATAAATTTAAGAGAAAGATGGCTGGCAACTTCAGCAAGCCGTAACAAACATTTTCTCATGCCAGGAGTGAGCAATATTTTTATATGTTGGTGAGTTTTTCCTTTGATTAAATGTTAAGTAGTAGTACTAAAATTGGAACCAGACGATAGGAAACTTGTGAATTGTGAATAATTTAATTTCTCGTTTTCTGTTTTTCCAGTTAGCAGCGGAAGTAAATTTGTATTTGATAGTTTAATTATGTACTACTAGCTAAAGTCACAAATAAATCTTGGTTTCATTATCGTTGTATTAATTTAGTGTTCTAATATTGTTAGTTAAAAGACACTGTGCCGCCCAGACGGTAGTAGTTAGAGGAGCTTATAGCTGTACCGAAGGGCCCTGGTTTGAATCCCGAAGGAGGCATGGATGCTTGCAAATGTATAGTGTCTTTGCGGCATGGGGGACCCCACCAGCGGCCGGCCGAGCGGTAACGTCGCTGAACACTGGTAGTTCGGTCCAAGGTTCGAATCCCGCGAACGGGCTGGCTGCAAGGGCGTTTTCGTGGTTTTCCCCATGTGTAACGTGTATACGAGCCAGTTTCCCTTAGAAAGTCCTCCACGAAGACATCCCTCCTTTAAGGCAGATAGCCCTCGAGTGCTTTGCCATAATCTAATAAAAAATTATCTTTGCGGCATGGAGACACTATAAATATATGGCTAGCCGAAATACTCTCATGTGGTTTGATGAAAGGGGAAAGGTGTGGAAGACCCTCGCCCCCCCCGGTGTGCTTTTCCAATTAGAGTGGAAGTAGAAGTCAAACCTCCTTCAGGCTCTGGTAACCATTCATCTGTGAAATTCATGAGCAAAACAATAATAACAAAAGACAGAACGAGAATTCTTCCAGCAATTTAAAATGTTAGATAAAAGCTAGAATGATCCAAAACAAATTTAAACTTATAAACTGGACAATATAAAGGAAAAACTGAAAGGCTTTGTTACTTGATCATGCTTGTATATTTCCCATTTGAGTAAGATTTAAATACCTGAAGAAAAGCTTTGGCTATGTTTGGGCAAATTCTTGTTGTACTAAGACAGGAATTTACTAAATATTTTGAATTTTTTTAATTATCTTTATAGACTTAGCAAACTTCCTGGATCATTTTTTTTCGTCAGAAGAACGGGTTAGAATTACCCTAAACAATACACTTATTTTAATTGGTTTCAAATTATAAAAACAGTGATATATCAAACAACCTATGTTTGTCTGGAACAGTTAACAAAATAAAATAAAACGAGGCTTATAAATCACTCGTGAGCGATTTCTATGCACGAAATATATTGCGAATGCTCAAGTTAATGAATATAGCTTTTAAGTGTTTTCAAACGCCAATCCCATGTTGTCCAAATGCAGCTGACTAGCCAGACTTTATTCTTTTTCCTTTTTGCTACCTCGTACGAAGTAAAAAGGAAGTATTGTAATCGCGAAAAGCTTCAGGCAGCATATTTCAACGAAAATATCCACTTTGACCTCTTTCGAATGCAATTTAACGATGTTTTTGCGTAATATCTATACGTAAGGACAGATTAAAAGACTCTTTTCCTAAAAAAAACTAATAAACTGCTTTAAAATGAATTGTGAAGAGAATTTTTCGTGGCGTCTGTACCAACGTATGTACGTACGTGCGTGCGTACGTACGTATCTCGCATAACTCAAAAACGAGTAGCCTCAGAACGTTGAAATTTTGTATATAAGACTACTATGACATGTAGATGTGCCCCTCGTACTTTGGTTTCAATCGGCCGCGTCAAACGTATATAAATATATTTATAAATATATCCATTCTGAATTTTTCGTGGCGTCTGTACCAACGTATGTACGTACGTGCGTGCGTACGTACGTATCTCGCATAACTCAAAAACGAGTAGCCTCAGAACGTTGAAATTTTGTATATAAGACTACTATGACATGTAGATGTGCCCCTCGTACTTTGGTTTCAATCGGCCGCGTCAAACGTATATAAATATATTTATAAATATATCCATTCTGTTACCCGGGTCAGTAATCTCAGTTTCTTTACTCTTATATGTTTGTAAATTGCACATTTTTTGCTTTAAAAATGATTGAATTATGTTGTTTTTATCTTCCGGTTAAAGTTTTTAAGCCTTTCGTAATTCTGGAAGCAATATTTGTACAATTATCAACAATTTAAAAGCTATTTAAGTGAGGTTAAGTTTTAAATAACATGGCGGACATATTTGTTTACATTTGAAACAGCAGAATTGTAGATTTGTTGCCAATCTAGAGAAACTAAGCTTCGTAATACAAAAATAACGCCTTCATTTATTATTTCGAATTAAATCATGCTTAATACTTTCTGGAATTTTTTCGAGGAAATAAGTATTTAAGATTTACATCGTAATTTTTAATGCAGATATTTTGAGTTTTTATGTATTGTGATACTTCTTTGGCGAAATGAAGCAACTCCAATGATGGAACACAGCAATAACTTTTATTTAACAGTCAAAAATGGCGATATACAAACAAGAAGAGAAAACATATTCTAACATATAAAAATAAATTACATTCTTCGTGCGAGAGTCGCACGTGGCACTCGAGTCTGGTTTCAAATATTGCCATTCACAAAATCTTAATGTTCATTTATTTAAATTATTTAAAATACAAGATTTTAATACTATTTAAAGCTGTTACAACCTCTCCCCCAACGGAGAGACTTTTTCCGAAGGGAAAAGTTCTGTAAAATTTGACAGTTTAATAAGCTCGGCTTGCTCATTTGCTTAAAGAGCAAAGGTAACTTCTCTCAAGTTTCCCAAATTTCAGGTCAAAAATTTAAAGTTTTAAACAAATATTTTTACACCACATTTAAATAGGAAGAAAATGGACCAGTGTTCAAATTAGTCTTCTTTTTTTTTCTTGACGGCGCCTAGATCTCTTCCATGGTGGACCAGTTCCTCGGCTATAATTCACAGCAAAGCCTTTCCTCAGTTCATCTGTGCCTTTCGGATAATATTCATTTGTCATTTGCTTTCGACAATTGTTTTCTTCGTCTATTAGTAGCGGCTTTGATATTAAATCAAAAGCCGAAAGATGATGATAACGCTGCATTGCAAAATGATTCTCAATATTAATTTCTTTATCGTTTTTTAAATTTTCGTGAACATCTTCCTCTTTTAATTCTGGCGATTTAACTTCTTCTTCAAATACATCTCTGTATGCTTTATTTTCTTCCTTCATCGGTTCGAAGATCTGCTCTTCAGCTATTTTTCTTTTCCTTTGAGCTCTAGTAGAAATGGCATTAAAATGGTATCACTAAGTTTACGTTCAAGTGATAAACTAATAAAATAAGGCAGTTCAGTGTTAACAGGAAGTAATAACCTGATATCACTAATATTACGTTCAGTGATAAACTAATAAAATAAGGCAATTCAATATCAACAGGAAGTAATAACCTGGTATCGCTAATATTGCGTTCAGTGATGAACTAATAACATAAAGCAATTCAAAATTAACAGGAAGTAATAATCTGGTATCACTAATATTGCGCTCAATGATGAACTAATAAAATAAAGCAATTCAATATTAACAGGAGGTAATAATCTGGTATCACTAATATTGCGTTCAATGATGAACTAATAACATAAAGCAATTCAATATTAACAGGAGGTAATAATCTGGTATCACTAATATTATGTTCAATGATGAACTAATAAAATAAAAATACGCACGATTATTCGATCTCGGTCGGTGCCTCCAAAATAATTATGACTGTGATACTTCTTTGGCGAAATGAAGCAACTCCAATGATGGAACACAGCAATAACTTTTATTTAACAGTCAAAAATGGCGACATACAAACAAGAAGAGAAAACATATTCTAACATTTAAAAATAAATTACATTCTTCGTGCGACAGTCGCACGTGGCACTCGAGTCTGGTTTCAAATATTGCAATTCACAAAATCTTAATGTTCATCTATTTAATTTATTTAAAATACAAGATTTTAATATTATTTAAAGCTGTTACAGTATTTTTGCCTTGTCGCGAAGTGAAAACCGAATTAATTGAATGAGAAATACTCACTCGTTTGTGAAAAACTGTTTCTTTTTCGTTTTGTTTGCTTAATTTCTTTTATACATCGTTCTAGCTTTGTTACAGTATTTGAATAGAACATGTGGCAACGATTAGATAATTCTATTCTTTAAATGATATATATTTTGTGCATTCTGAGTTATAATATGAACGAAATATAATACTGTTAAGTAAACCTAGCGCCAGAGTGTCGCTATGGTAAACAAAGTGAATTTTAAAGAATGCATTTATTCTATTGTGGTTTATGCGCTGTCGGCGAAGTAGTATGTTTATTTCAATCTAATAAGTTAAATGAAATGCAAGAAGAAATGCGTATAATTTAATATTCTGTACAAGGAAGTCATGTGGTGTATACATCAGATATTTTTAACAAAATAAAACTTTTGTAAGAAAAATATATAATATTTTAAACAACACTTAAAAAATTTAACTTATTAAATATTTATCAAAATATGGATAAACAATAAAATGAAAATCACAAAAGAAATTTTTTTTTAATTTGTATTTATTTCGAATACCTGAACGTTTTGTACCTCTAAGATATTTTTGTTAGTTACTCTTAGTCATTCAAATACACTGACAAGAGAATATTAAATTCTTAGACTGAAATTTATTGCAAATAATTCTAACATTTTTTAATTGATCATTAAATAATTTACTTTAATTTAAACTAAAAATAAACAAATTATGAAAGTTTTTTAAGCTGTCAGAAAATATTTACCAAGTGAGACAAAACTTGAAAGTAAATAGTAATAATTTAGCTGCTTTCTTTTGTTTATTAAATTGTTTTTCAGTGCCTAAATAAAATTATATATTTTTGTGTTTAAATAATTTTAAACTTCTTTATTTCTTTCTACAGCTTGATACTTAATGACGTTACAATTCTGATAAAATTTGTAACCTTGGAGAAAAATTAATAGAAATTATCTTCATCACTTAAAAAAGCATTCTCAAACAAAGCGATTATTCTTAGCGCAAAATTCCTAATTGAAGTTTGCTAATTACTTTTTGACAAATACGAATAAAAGTTAATTAAAAAAAATCTGAAAGCTTTCAAATTTTATATTCCGCCCAAAGGGGCGCTTTTTCAACGTTTTGTGTGTTATCTTTTTTTTTATAAAATATCTTGTTTTCGAACTTAAAACATAAAGTTCAGTTTAACAGCAGTATCACAAAATAGTTTAAAAAGAGCATATCTTTAGAATTTCCGATATACTGTTTCGCGCGCTGAAGATAAAAATGTTTTCTTTCGCATAGTGTTGCCATTGCCCGCCTTGAAATACAGTGAATGGACAAAAATATGGAAACACCTTGTGAAATGCCTATTTGAAAAGAAAGATTGATTTTAATGAAATATGTAGGTGGCGCTGGCGTTTTCGACTACTGACGCCACCTATACAACTTCGTAAATGTGCTAAACAGTTCAGTTGTTGTCGGAGTACTGTTATGTGAGGTTGTCATTGCATTATGTCAGAGTTAACAGACTTCGAACGTGGGCAAATTGTTGGAGCTCGTATGGTAGGTGCTTCCGTAAGCAAGGTAGCCGAGGTGTTTAGTATTTCAAGAGGTACTGTATCGAAGATTTATTCCGCATATTTGAAAAGCGGAAAAACATCATCTGCTAAATCACAGCGCGGAAGAAAGTGTGTCCTGAGTGATCGTGACAGACGATCATTAAGGGCAATTGTGAGAAAAAATAAGAAGACCACAGCTGCAAAAGTTACTGCTGAAATGAATGTTGTGTTACCGAACCCTGTGAGTACCAAAACAATTAGAAGGGAGCTTCATAAACAGGGAAATTGCTGGCCGTGCTGCAATTGAGAAGCCACTCATCAGTGATGCTAATGCCCGTAACAGGAAAAGGTGGTGTTTAAGTCATAAAGCCTGGACTATAGGGCAGTGGAAGCGAGTAATATGGTCTGACTTCTTTCACATTGTTTCCCACTTCTGGCCGAGTTTACGTCTGGAGAACGCCATCTCGAGCCTATAATACAGACTGCTTTTTGCCAAGAGTGAAACATGGCGAGGGTTCTGTTATGGTTTGGGTAGCTATATCGTGGTTCTCTGCTAGCCCCATGATAACTGTGTCAGGGCACATGACTGCCAAGACGTATGTGAACATTTTGGCCGATCAAGTTCATCCCATGGTACAAACTTTGTTCCCCGATGGTGATGGTGTCTTCCAAGACGACAAAGCCTCTGTTCACACAGCTCACATTGTCCAGGACTGGTTTTCTGAGCACGAGTATGAGTTGTCCCATCTCCCCTGGCCACCACAGTCACCAGACCTGAATATTATCGAACCTTTGTGGTCTACATTGGAACGGAAAGTGCGTTCTCGTTATCCACCGCCAACATCGTTATCTGAACTTGCCACCGTATGCAGGAAGAATGGTATAATATTCCCTTGGCAAACATACAGAAACTTTATTTATCCATTCCGAGAAGACTGCAAGCTGTTTTGGATGCCAACGGGTTTCCTACACCATATTAAGCAAAATAATATGTTTTTTGAAAGGTGTTTCCATATTTTTGTCCAACCCCTGTAGTTGAGTTTGTTAAGGTTTTACAAAATATGAAACAGAAAATGAAACAAATTCCAAATTTGGGCTTCCATATTCGGGTGGAGGACTACATTATTCAGAATTTGATGTTTCTATATACCGTTGTTTTTCACAGGGCGAGGAACATACATGCATGCATGCAGATTCTTCATTATTTAATTTATTCAAATATAATGCAGGGCTCTAATATTTGGTGGCAACAATTTGAAGAGTGAAACGCCGTTTATAACGAACCAACGCAAAATCCCATAACGAAATTAATAGCCCTTCTGCGCAAACTGCCTCTTTGGACTGAAAATATGTATCTTTAAATCCTTCAAAAAGATTTATATCACATTGTAAATTAATTAGCTCTATAATGTTTCTCAGTACTTTGTCTATGCTGAACGCAGAGTAACCTATTGAACTATAAGATGACTTATCGCTGTATTTAAATATTTAACGACAAATTCCAGGGAAGTTTTAAAATAGCCTTTTATTCACTCAAAGAAATGATAACAGATGGCCCCTTCTAAGGCTTACAGGAAAACCTCCAGTCTGTCTTTTAAAGAAAAGAATATTCTAAAGATATGCGGAAATTGAAAAGGGGCTTTGTCCCTGAAAGACTATTGTTTTCGTTTTGCGATTTTGCGTTGAATCACTATAAATGTCCGTTTCACTTTTCAAACTGTCGCCACCAAATGTTAGAGTCTTGTATTATATTTGATGAAATTAAATAAGGAAAAATTTGCATAAATGTATGTATATTTCTCGCATTGTGACAAAACAACGGTATATAAAGCCATCAAATTTTGAATGACGTAATCCTACTGAGAATATGGGCATGTGGAAGCTCAAATATGAAATTTGGAAATTGCTTTATTATCGATTTTCTATTTTGTAAAACTTTAACGACTTTTTGAGTAACAAACTCAACAATTTGAAAGTGGGCAATGGCAACAATCTAAGGGGGAAAAATCTTTTTTATCTCCAGCGCGCGAAACTGTGTATCGGAAATTCTAAAGATAGGCTCATTTTAAAGTCATTTTGCGACAATACCATTGAACTGAGTTTTATGGTTTAAGTGCAAACATGATATTTAATAAATAAAGGTAACCCACAAAACGTTAAAAAAACGCCCCTTTGGTCTTCATTTAAAATCTGTAACCTTTCAGATTTTTTTCTATTTTTTTCTTGTTGTGGTTGAAATGTATTGTTTTTTTAATGACTAGAGTTTTAGAATTTCCTATTTCATTCCTTTGTGACAGCGCATGCCTAACGAATGTGACATCGTTCTGAAGATGCATAATGCCACTAGGGTAGGATTAGGAGGGGAATATTTCAGAAATGCGGGAATTAGTCAAGGCATCGTAAGAGTAATGGAATTCTGCACGGTAAACTTTTTAGTAATCGCTACAGTTGAATTTCATAATAAGCATAAAAAGTTTTCTTCATAATAAACAAAACAATATGATTCTTTCCATTTAATATTATGCAAGGTTTATGTTAATTTTTCTAACAGTTAATCTTTAGTTAAAAGTTGCTTTCCTATCTTCCTGATTTTCAACTTACAACTCCCGGCCAGAACGTATTTTCAGAATCGCGTTTGAATGCAAATGGGGAGAAGCAGTTATTTAACTGTGAAGTTCTACTGACTTCGTTAGTGAGCCATAGATTCTATACAGCGCTCGTTCGCCATTTTGGCTATACTCTCACTTAAGCTATTATTACGCTCGCCGTACTTTAGATCCTAGACAGATTCGCTGTTAATTAGCTTTAAGGAGCCAACTCTGTTAGAATCTTGATAGCTTCGGCTATATCGTTTTAGTTAGATTATTTTAGTTCTTAGTTTCCTGAGTTGAAGCCCGAGTGGAGGCTTTGTTGTAAACTCCAAGAGAGGAGTAATCTATTGAACTTTATTTGGAATAATAAAGGGTATTTAACCCTTCTCACGTTTTGTTCTCTGTCTTACGAATTCAAGCGATTATTCGCATATCAATTCTTAAGGTTCCTCAATTTAACTGTAACTTAAAGGCATACAGGTTGGAATCTTACAATTAAAACGACGTGTCTTCTGACTCTTCTTCTTCTTCTTTTTTTTTTTTTTTTTTTTCATGGCGGCACTCTGCTTACAAATCGAAACACAAATTCTTAAAATGATAAGTTTATGTAAGAAGAGAGATTACGTCGGTTGCGGACACTTAGCCGACGGGACACTTAACCGACACCAATTAGCCGACAGGGACACTTAGTCGAAATGGACACTTATCCGACAGGACATTTAGCCAACACGGACACTTAGCCGACATGACATTTAACCGACAGGACATTAAACCGACATAACATTTAGCCAACAGGACATTTAGCCGACACGGACACTTAGCCGTCATGAAGACTTAGTAGACACGGACATTTAGCGGACAGGGCATTTAGCCGACACGGACAGTTAGCCGACAGGACATTTAGCTGACAGGATATTTAGCCGACATTTAGCCGACAAGGACACTTAGCAGTCACGAATACTTAGCAGACACTGACATTTAGCCGACAGGACTTTTAGCCGACACGGACATTTAACCGACAAGATAGTTAGTCGACATGGAGTGTTAGCCGTCAGGACATTTAGCCGACGCGGACACTTAGCAGTCACGAACACTTAGCAGACACGGACATTTAGCCGACGCGGGCACTTAACCGACAAGACAGTTAGCGTACAAGGACACTTAACCGACAGGACATTTAGCCGACACGGACAGTTAGCCGACAGGACATTTAGGCCGACACGGAGCATTAGCCGACAAGGAAACAACTATCAAGACGTTTAGTCAACAGGACACTAAGCCGACAGAGAAGTTTAGCTGACACGTACTCAATAATTATTAAAACTTACTATGGATACAAAATTTCTCGACTTCTCCATAAAATCAATATTTAAGATATTTTTTTCACTACCCGTGAAATTCATTTTTCGATTCTTAAAGATCTCATATGTGCCTTTAATTTTATTGTGTTAATTTAGCATTGTTTGATATGTATCGTGCTGTTTGGTGCATATTGGCTAAATTGAAAAAAAAAGCGCTGAAATTTCTCGTCAGGGAATATGAATTAAATTTCGAAAGGGAAAAATAGTTTTTTTTAGCTCAGTACGACGGTCACTTAATTACATTTTAATATGGGATTTTCAAAAATTATCCGCAAAGCTTCTTCATTTAATCAACTGGGTTCTTTTGAACATTTTCACATCATTAATAATTTTTCTTGTTTACTTAATGATATTAATTTTCCAATCTCGCTCTTTCAATTCGTCTAAGTGACCTGTCGGCTAAGTGTCCGTGTCGGCTAAATGTCCTGTCGGCTAACTGGTGTCGGTTAAGTGTCTTGTCGGCTAAGTGGTTGTCGGTTAAGTGTCACGGACTCAGATTACGCATGTAAAGGTAGCATGCCGTGATTGATTATGACCAGTATATGACGATAATGGAAACGAAAGCTAGTTTATTGTATGCGGGAACAGATGTTTCTAGGTGTTGAAAATTGATTCATTTAGCCATATAAATATTGCGCGTTTCGGAAAGTTCGTGCTTTTTGGTAGGTGGCGTAAGGACAGGTCTGAATATATCAGAAGAATTGAAAACAAATGACATGTGTACAATTCGTAAGGACAGCACATCAGGCAAATTTGGAAAACATTTTGGTTACAATATAAGGTATTTCTTCCACTTTCCTAGCGTCCTTCGTGGTGTAGTGGTTATGCACGCTGGGACGGTATTCCAGAGGTCGATTTCCGGAGAAGGCGGTTGCTAATATTTCCTCTCTCTGGCTTCCCCCAAAAAATCCTAATGTCTCTACAGTGGCGCACGAACTAAAAGGGTAATGGATGATGATTCTCCACACCCAGGATTTGGCGACTAGGTCCCCTAAAACCCTAGTTGCCCTTTAAAAAGGGGAGTATATAAGGTATTTCTCCCACTTTCTTAGCGTCCTTCGTGGTGTAGTGGTCCTGCACGCTGGGCCTGTATTTTAGAGGTCCGTGGTTCGATTCCCGGCGGAGAAGGCGGTTGCTAATGTTTCATCTCTCTGGCTTCCAAAAAAATCCTAATGTCTCTACAACAATACGTTCATTTTTGTCACTTTTATTCGCATCTGAATATGCAAGAAAACAAAGAGCTTTTTAGGCGCAACGAGAAGATACCATTTTTGAAGCAATTAATAACTGGATGGAGCATTATAGCAATGTTGGATCATTTATAACTAAATTGATCATTTATAACAATGTAGAGCGAAAACAATCTTGCGGAAAGCGGAATGAACTAACCCCCACCCCAAAATCCAGTTTTTATCCGAAGAAAGTCATGCTTTGTTTCTGATGGGACTGGAAAGAGACCTGTATTATGGGCTTTTACCAAACAACCAGACGATAAATTCAGAGAAATATTTTTCCCGATTAGACGAATTAAAGATAGGAACTGAACAAAATACCTCCAGAAATAGCGAATCGGAAGGGGGTCGTGTTTCATCAGGACAATGCGCGGCGTCGTGTGTCTTTGATAACTCGACAAAAGTTGTTGGAGCTCGGCTGGGATGTTCTGCCCCATCTACCATACTCACCAGACCTCGCAGCCTCTGATTTACACCCATTTCGGTCATTACAAAATTCCCTTAATTCAGAAAAATTTCAACTCTTTGGTCGAGATAAAATATCACGTAGAAAATGTTTTCGCTGGAAACCTTGAGACATTCTGTAAGGACGGAATTTCAAGTTGCCTGAAAGAAGGAGAAAGGTTGTAAAACTGATTGGTACCTATACAATTTAATAGATATATACTAAATTTTAAACCTTTTGCGTTTCAATTTTCCTTAAAAAATATCGAACTTTCAGGAAAATCCAATATTATCTAGATATCCCTAAGATTCAATCAACGACAAAAGTTCAATTGTGGAATTCGTACAATCGTTAAAATGGCGAAGATAAAATAAGATGTTTCGCTAAATTTATTAATTATAATTGCAAGAGTTCGTAGTTTAAATACCTACGATTTAGAATTTAAAGATTTGGACAGCGGATAGTTTAAAATCGGTTCTAAGACATTTTTTTTTACGTTGCCGATCTCTGTTCTAGAGGTTTTGGTAGAACTTTTAGTTGGAATCCATATTTAAATATTTGGATTTTTCATAAGGCTAAATCTGAGGACCTCCCTTCAACGGGAAGACAAATTATTACTCCATAATATTTAATAAATGTCTTATTATGCTATATATTCTATACGGTCTCTTGTATTTCGGTATTTTTAGCTTGGCGACTAAAATCTGAACATTATTTATTAGAATTTTTATTTGACAGCTTTTAAGGGAAAATGACCTTTAAAACTCTAAAAATACCGGTAAAATATTTGGTGTCCGCCGATAGCATAGCGGCAAAAACATAGCGGACGAAAACGTCGCGGAGAAAACAACGCAAGGCGAAAACGTCATGCTAGAAAACATCGTGGGAGAAAACATCGCAAAGAGAAAACATCGCAGTTCTAAAACATCGTGGGACAAAACATCGTCGTCGAAAATATCGTGGTAAAAAATAAAGTATCTACAAATCATCGCATGACGATAACATCGCAGACATGCTTTTTTCAGGCTTTAATAATTGTAAATGGATATTCCCATAATGATTTGTGAGCGCAAGATGGAAAGAAGGATAATTTTTACTTTCACATTTTTTATTAACTAATAAATTCTTGCTGAAAAAGTAAGAAGGAAACTTAAGCATAGAAAATTAAATGCAACTTATAGATTATACTTTTCATGAAAAATTACCAGTAAAAACTTAATAATTTATTAAAGGCCTTTGTTAGTTAATTATGTCGGTTTAAAATTCTATTAAGTGCTATAAGTTGCATTAATTTTCTATGCTTAAGTTTCCTCCTTATTTTCTCAGCAAACATTTATTAGTTAATATAAAATATGAAAAACAAATTATCCTTCTTTCTATCTTGATCTCACAAATTATTATGGGAATATCTATTTACATTTATTAAAGTTTGAAAAAACATGTCTGCGATGTTATCGTCACGCGATGATTTGTAGATACTTTATTTTTTACCACGATATTTTCGACGACGATGTTTTTAAATTGCGAAGTTTTCTTTTTGCGATGTTTTGTAGCACGACGTTTTCGCCTTGCGTTGTTTTCTCCGCGACGTTTTCGTCCGCGATGTTTTTTTCGCGATGTTTTCGGCTGTAACCAAAATATTTATCTCCACCATTATTAAAAACTGGCAGGGATCCATGTTAAAAGTTTTGATTAAAATTAGGTCATTCTTTTCCATGCAACATTTAAAACTAGTATTTATTTTATAAAGTTGGTACTGAGTGTGCAAATATTTCAAAATAAGAGTTTAAAGTTCAAACAATAGTATTTGCCAAAAGCTGTTTTCTGATACTTTTCTGGTAAGTAACTATTCTACTTAACAAGCAAAATATGTATAGGTGTTACCGTGAAAGACCGAAATTGGAGAATGTCGACTTTCACCAAATACGTCGGTGAAAGACCGAATATTTCACTACATTTTTGTATATTCGGACCCTCACCGGTGTATGTCGAAAATCACAGATATGCTCTGGTGTAAGTCGAAAAGAGAGGTCATAAAGTGCCATAATAGTTTAAGTTGTTGCAATAAATAAGATTTGAATCACATAATTTAGTAAGTTTTTAATTAGTGTTATTTTATTTCTCATTTAGAAAGTACTATATAATTAAGTAAGTTTTTAACTTCTATTATTTTCCTTTCTCATTTTGAATGTATTGTGTGTTTTAGGTTGTCACGTTCTTAAGTTCTTATTTCAAGTCTCAAGTACGTTTATTCGCGACTGAATGACGGAGAAGAAAATATAATATTGTTATATGTTCAACATTCACCATTAGTACGTGGTGAATGTCGACATTGACCGGTGTAAGTCAGAAATAAGAGTATTTGGAAAATATTTCGGACATACACCAAGAGACTATGTGAATGTTGACATTCACTGGTGACAGTCGACATTCTCCAGATTTCGGTGTTTCACCGTAACATATGCATGGTGACATTATTTTCGTGCACGGATACTGTCTCATTCAAGTGTAACATCTTTCACGCTTTTTCCCGTGAGAAATTACCTTCATCACGCAAAGGTTTTGCGGTATTCACAGGCAATTGCCCTAGCTTAGTGGCACAATATTTCTCCAACTAATGGTTAGGATGAGTGTCAGCGTTTATGCGTAACAGTCATACAAACAGTAAAACTGTGTTTAGAGAATAATGATACTGCCGATAGAACGGAAGATCGCTGTTAATTCTTAATAAAAATTATGGTTTTAGAACGTTTTACCAGTTTACACGGCATTGTGTCATTTTTAAGCATTCTTTCTATCTTAATGAAACGAATGTTGCAAAGAATCACAGAAAATGCACGCTTACTTTTAATTTAAACTTATCTACTGTACAGCAGTGGTTAAAAATGGCTGCCGCAGAAGCAATTAATGGAGCTCGCAAATGTATTCCAGTAAATTAATTAGCATTTTTATGAAAGAATTTGAAGAAAGGTTTATGATTTTAACAATTTGGAGTTAATTTTACATTATTTTCATTACCGGTGAAAACTAACTTGAGTAAAGTCCCCAAAAATCTGCACATGGAGCTAATTAATTTATACTCTGATATAAATCTTAGTCAAAGATGTGAAGATGCAGATTTGCTTAATTGTACTTTCCGAAACATAAATACTCTATTATGATTTAGCTTTAGTTTATAATGGTAAAGCTCACTACGAAGATCTGCCTAAGCAGAAGGATACCTTCCTGGAGGTCTTTCTAAGGGGAACCGTTTCCTATACACGTTACACATCGCGAAAAATACGAAAACACCCATGCAGCCAGCACATTCGCCTTGATTTGAACCCAGATCGGAACTGTTGTTGTTGATATTGACTAATGCTCACTTATAATCAGCCCAAGCCCACAAAATTCCTCGTGGCAAAAAGCGCAAGTTTACGCTTGCCGTTGGCAACAGTCTTGAGCAACTTACAGGTGACCGTGAGACTTCAGTTCCACCCCTAATGTTGATGGAGAGCATCTGGAGATACCAATGGGTTCGACTCCCACCTCCTTCCCCGGGGAGTTGACTCAGGCGAACGCCTGGAAAGTACTGGTTAGGATCTGTACCTAGGCAGTCTCCACCACGGGGGTATATAATTTGACTTCACAGGACTAGAGCCTGAGTATTGTACTCAGGTTGGTTCAGGCTTGGCAGGGACCGTTTTGGTACTGTCATGTCTGTTCCTCCGGCTGTGGTGGAGCTATATAGTGCATATTGTCGACTAAGTTCCCGAGGGTTTGACTCCATTCAGTTTTCGTGGCGGGAACTGACAATGCGGACAGTACACCTTTAACAATGTGGTATTGCCAACGGAGTGGTGCCCGGCGGCAAGGTGACAGCGTGATCTTTTGCAACGATTTTGTATTGCCCAGTGCTTGTAAAAGCCGGGCGGGGGTTGCGCCCGCAAGAACGAGGTCCCACGGACGGGGGATACCCCAACTCTGAATGTGTCCCACAGAATGAGAACCTAGAACGGAGGTCTTTCGTCCGGTGTGTCTGTCTCCCACCTCCTCTTCATTTACCATCAAACTCTCGAGAGGACTTCCGGCTCGCCATGTATTTAGAGCGCCCCATGTCGCAAACGCACTATACAAACACTCTTACCTTCTCCGGGATTCGCACTCGGGTCCTTCGGCACGGCAGTCAGTGACGCCAACCACAATACCGGTTGGAAGGGCCAGGTCAGAACTACCAGTGAACAACGGTTTTACCGCTAGGCCACTGGTGAGCTTGCCTTAATTATGAATTTTTACAATAACAATAATTACTTTGTTTAGAAGTATGTTTATATAAGAACAGTGTTTTCCCCAGTTGAAAATAAATACCTTAAAAAAAGAGCCAGACTGACCGATGAGCTTTTGCAACTCATGATAAAGGGAGTGTCTAGTGATTTTTCTCCAAGATTACAAACTTGATCAATATTAGAAATCAGTGAGGTGTTATAACTGAAAGCTGTAGTAAGAAATAAAGTAGGTTTTAATTGTTTACCTAAAAATATATGAATTTTTTCTGTATGCGTCAAAGAAAAATTTGATAAATAAAAGAATTTAAGGATTTTAAATGGTTTACGACTGAGCTGCTGGTCGCTATCGTTTGTGGGGCACCAGCAGCCAAGCGGTAACGTAGTTGAATGCTGCTAGTTTGACCTGGGATCGAATTCCGGCGAACGGGTTGGCTGCATGGTTAGTTTTCGTGGTTTTCTCCTTGTGGATACGAGACAGATGCCTTTAGAAATTCCTCCACAAAGGTATTCCTCTTATAAGCAGATAGCTCTCGAGCTGCATTGCTTAATCAATTAACTTAACCTAACCTAAGCCATTATTCGTGCTTACAACTCGGGAAAATGATTTTTGGTCGTATGGCCAATTTGTAGGCAGGCGGGCTGGTTGTTTCCGCTTAGTGAATGTATGCGGTATTTTTTCCGCCTTCCTAGCATGCCTTCCTGGTGTAATGGCCAGCACATTCGGCGCGTCTTGAGAGGTTCGAGTCCCGGCGAGAGTATTGCTCATTTTTCATGTCTCTTAGCATACCAAATCATGATATCTCTACAGTGGCGAGCAATCTAAGAAAGGTGGGGGATAATGATTCTATATCACCACGATTTGGTTATTGGGTTCCCTAATCCCCAGTGGACCTTTAAAAGGGGGAAGTATATAAGGTATTTCTCCCGCCTTCTGAACATGCCTTCCTAGTGTAGTGGTCAGTACACTCGGCGTGTATTCGAGAGATCCGTGTTTCCAGTCTCGGCAAGGGCATTGCTCACTTTTTACGTCTTCTGTTTCCAAAATATCCTAATGTCTCTACAAATGTTTTGATAAATATTTACTAAATAAAACTTCAGAATTAATTAAATTTTGTTTTGCTAAAATAACCTTACATTTTGGAAAAAAAAATTGACCTGTCAGCTTCTTTTCGAGCGCGCATTTGACATTAGTGGTATGGCCGCTGCAAGGCATCCGGCTCGGAGCTGTGCTTCTGGTAATCGATTCGTTGGAGCTCACTCTGTGACACTGGTACCAAAAAGCTCCAATGTCTGCTACAGGTGCAGCACGATGCACTACAGACATGCAGCATATACGATTGTATTCCCTTTACGTGATGGCTCGTATCTCGTATGCGGAGGCACCTCGGCGTTCTTGAAACAGTTTCTTTTCACTACCACTGTTGCCAACACGCATGCACAATGGAAACATTTCTTGTTGAAGTATATTTGATGACATTCGTCCACCTATTACTAGGTTTTGTTTGTTTTGTTGTTTGCTAGAACGCCCCAACCCGCCTGATCACAAAGTGATCTTATGGTCCAAAAAGGAAGCGTCCCATTCACTCCACATTCCGAGTAACTAAAAATGTTAGTATAATCAACTAAAGAAAATAATAATTATACATCCAGCAAGGTTGCCATACGACTATATAATTTTATTTTATTTTTATTTATTATTTTTTTTAAATGGCTGGATTAACGACACAACAGGAAAGAAGGAAACCAAAAATAACTAAATCAAGAAAACTGTATTAGTAAAAATGATAGCATTACACATAAAACACACAACGAAAATATGACATACAGTCACACATATCATCAAAACACGACGGGAAAGACATCCTAAAATAAACACATTGAAAATAAAATGAACTTAGTTAAAAACCCCAATTCGCATGTCTATTGCCATTAATAAAGGCCATCAATTCTCTTGCATATAATTTCAAATGTTTAAAATCAAAATTCAATAAATCAAAATGTATATCACAAAAACTTCGTCTAATAAAATCAGTCAATTGGCAGTCCACCACGAAGTGTTTGGCATCACCCAAAACATTACAATTTGGACATAGATCATTATCTTGTACATGGAATCTTTTTAAATAATGAGGAAACCTACCATGTCCGGTGATAATCTGATTCATATCAATGTCATCATAGATTAAAACTTTATCTGTAATTTCAATATTAATCAACAAATTATTTTTTCTTGTTGAACTTTTCCACAGATCTTTCCATATATTTATATAAT
This sequence comes from Stegodyphus dumicola, assembly GCF_044657685.1. NCBI lineage: Eukaryota > Metazoa > Arthropoda > Arachnida > Araneae > Eresidae > Stegodyphus > Stegodyphus dumicola. Next base: position 171,616,027 of record NC_140776.1, read on the forward strand.
ATTTCTTCATACACGTAATGGCAATTTGTCTAGAACCAGAAATTTCCACAATGGGTGCATTAGTTGAAATACATGCCTCCTTGGCCAGACTGTCAGCCCTCTCATTACCAAAAACCCCAACATGGGCTTTAATCCAATGAAAAGAAATCGTGATAGATTGTAACAGAAATTTAATATCCATAAGAATACAGTTAACATTAATGGGGGAAGAGAGCGGCTGGAGCAAAGAAAGACAATCAGTATACAAATTTATAGTAACACAAGTTTTAATATTCATTTTAATCCATTTTAAGGCCTTCAAAACAGCAATACATTCCGCTTGAAATACTGAATTTTAAGAATTCAATCTATATAAACCATAATCAATTTCAACATCATAGAAATATACAACAAAAGCAGCTCCAGTACACCCTCCTCACCCCGAACCGTCCGTATAAATATCATATATTCCAATTTTTGGAATTTCTCTATCAAACCCATAACTGATTCTATTTACAGGGTGTAATAAATGTATATTAAATTTTTCAAAAACATATTTAGTAATAATATTAGAATCGAAACAAATCATATCAGTATTTCCAGAACGTAAAAGATATTTCTTGTAATAAAATTCGTAATAAACTGAGAGGGGAGGCAGTCCGGCCAATACACAAACCACCTCCGTGGGGACTGTCCTAAAGCAGCGAGTAATTGCAAGACCCCAAGCTCTCTGTATAGAATCCAACTTCATCCGGAGCCTCACCAGCTCCCCCGCTCTGGAACCCCAGGCGCCAATTCCATACATCACAATAGGTAATACAGCGGCTTTATATAGAACCAATAGTATACCAGATCTCTTAGCAAAAATATCGTCCGCAAAGTTCCTTCTGTAGGCAAGTAAAAGCTGATCTGTTCTTCGCTGCACGTTCTTAAAGTGTTCAACAAAAGTGAGCTCACAGTCCAACACAACACCTAAATATTTCATATTTTCTGTAAATCTAATTCTCCTATTATGATACCGAATCCGAGGAGGTCTCACCACACGTCCTCCCCTCGGGAAAAACATAGCTTGTGTCTTATCCATATTAAAATTCAATTTTACCCTATTACTCCAATTATCAAAAATTGCACAGGTCTCATCAAACAATTTTTCCAGTTTTTCAAGTGAGTCCCCCCCCTAAGCAATGCAACGACGTCATCAGCATAAGCAACAAGTTCCACATTGCCAGAAAATTCACATTGAAGCAATTTATTCATAATCACGTTCCAGAACACCTATTATTACTAGGTATTAAACTAATATGAAAGATGCTGGTTTTTCAGGAAAGTTTATGATTAGTATGAATGTGTCCCTTAATCTTATGCCATGTCATAAGCGGAGCATCTAATAGTATTTTAATTGAAACCGAACTTCCTTCACCTTATGCTTGCAAAAATTCTAGTGTTTAACCATGAGTGATAAATTAAAGTCAAGAAAATCCCCTCACACGTTCACTCTATGCAAATGCCGATGGAACGGGTATAAGGTATTTCTTTCGCCTGCCTAGCGTTCCTTCATGGTGTAATGGTCTGCACGCTCGGCCGATATTCCGTGGTTCGATTCCCGGCGAAGGCATTTGCTCATTTTTCAAGACTCCTGCTTCTAAGTAACCTAATGTCTCTACATTGGCGCCCGAACTAAAAGGGTGTTGGAGGAGGATTCTCCTCACCCTATATTTGGCGATTGGGTCCCCTAAAAACCCCAGTCGCCCTTTAAAAGGGGGAGTTTATAAGGTATTTCTCCCGCCTTTATAGCATGCCTTCGGGATGTTGTGGTTCTGCGAGCTGGTATTGCAGAGGTATTGCAGAGGCCGGTATTGCAGAGGTCCGTGGTTCGATTTCCGGCGAAGGCGGTTGCTAATGTTTCCTCTCTCCGGCTTTTCCAATTAACCTAATGACTCTACACGGGAAAGATCTTCGGAAACTTGTTACAGATCCTCTTGTTATAGAAAAATAACAGACGTCAAGCTGTTACAAAAGAATTTAAAACTTTTTATTATGCTAACGCAAACGAACAACATGGCCAGCTGCACATCTTTTTAGAGGATGGGTCTTAAAAATGGACAAACGAATGAGAAAATTAAACAGTAACATTTTGATTTTTGTGTAATCGGGCGATGTATTAATGTATGGATATGATTTCTGGCTTGGATTCATTTAAAATCAGAAGTTTAAAAATTCTTTAAAATGTATAGATTTTCAAATCTAGAGTCATACGAAACCGTTGATAGAGAAATTGGTAATAAAATTATGGTTACAGATGAAAAGGATACGGATATTCTAGAAGCAGTCATTACTTTCAAAGACAGAAATCTTAATGATGACAAAATTATGCGCAGTTGTAGAAAAAGCTGAAACAATGTAGAGACATTAGATTTTTTTGAAACAGGAGATGTGAAAAATGAGCAATGTTCTCGCCGGGATTCAAACAACGGACCTCTCGAATACGCGTTGAGTTTGCTGACCATTACACCACGAAGGCATGCCATGAAGGCGGGAGAAATGTCTTATAGCATATTTTTATAAAAACATTTAAGCAGGAAAATGTAGAGGAAAACAAAGGATTAATGCTATCGTCTGCCAAGCTGCAATGTCTTTCATTGACACACTCGAAAATTCCTTCGATTGCCAAAATGAATAAAACATTAATAAGCTACTATTTTATACTGCCGAAATAAAATAATAATATAAAGTGTTTTATGTGTCGAATAATATATTATTAATGTTTTATTATTTAAAAGAGTTTGATACATTTCATAGTGCTTTGTTTAAATCTAAAAATCCGATGTGGACATTGCATAACATCTTTGTACAACCTATTAAACTATACACATTTTTGTTACCTTGCTTTTAAACTTATTTCCTCGAAAAAATTCATTAGAGAAAATTACTAAAAAGTCATTAGAGACATATTTCTCATTCAATTAATTCAGTTCCCTCTTCTGAGGCAAGGCAAAAATACATAAAATTCAGAACATCTTCATTAAAAATTGTAAAGAACAGAAAAATCTAAAACGCAAAATTAAAAGTTAAAAACCGTTAAAAAGTTAAACACCGTTAAAAAAACAATTTTTACAATTAAAATTAGAGTTTCTGCGCAAAAACAAGCAATTCAGCCAGTGGACAAGAAGGCAGATCTTCCGGTGTACAAAATTGAATGATTATTTTTGGTCCCACTCGGCAAAAAGACACTGAAAGTGCAGGATGTGATTTAATTCACTGTTCTCCTAACAGTTTCAAATGTAAACAAAATACGGCTTCGTTAGGCTTAGTAGCCTCTAAAAATTTTAAATTTTTTATAATTCTACAACTATTGCATGCAGATTAACTAAAGACATAAAACCCTTAACCAGAACATAAGAACAACATAATTCAATCACTATTGAAGCAAAAATTGCACGATTTACCAACACGTAAGTATAAAAATAGTGATTTCGCTAAAGAAGGTAACAGAGTAGGTATATTATATACTTTTTGTGCCGCCGTTTTCAAACAAAAAGAGAGGTGCACAATTGCATGTTATAGCAGTTGAGTATATTTCGAAGCTCTAAGCCTACTCCTTTTTGAGTTATGCGAGCATGCGTACAGACGCCAGGAAAAAATGTCTTCTGAATCCATTTGAAATCTATTCTTCAATCAGTTTCGAGAAAAAGAGTTCTTTATTCGGTCCTTACGTACAGATGTCATGTAAAATGGATGTTTAAATGAATTCGAAATTCATCAAAATGCACACCTTTTTTAAAATATGATACGCGAAATTTCTCGTGATTACAATACTTCGTACAAGGAAGGAAAAATGAAACGGCTCATTAAATAACATTTAAAAAATATTTTTTCTCATTAAAAAAATGCATATATTTGTGTTAAACCTTTTTTTGGAAAAATGTATTATTTATATGATGAATAGTTGAAATAATGGTATAATCACTTTCATTTTTTGTGTTAAATGTTATATAGCCTGAATTTTTATGATTTACAAAATGGCGAATTATTTCTTTAAAATTTAGATAATATTTTAACCAAAACAAAAATAAGATAATAAAAAAATAATTATATAAAAAAAAGAAAATCTGAAAGGTTTCAGATTTTAAATTACGTCCAAAGGGGCGTTTTTTTTTTTACATTTTGTGTGTTACCTTTATTAAATATCACGTTCTTCGCACTTAAACCATAAAATTCAGATCCAGAGTAATATCGCAAAATAGTTTTAAATTGAGCCATCGTAAGAACTTTCGATACACAGGCTCACACGCTGGAGATAAAAATGTTTTTTCTGCACAACGTTGCCATTGCTCGCTTTGAAATCCTTGAGTTTGTTAATCGAAAATTCGTTAAAGTTTTACAAAATATGAAATCGATAGTAAAGCAAATTCCAAATTTCAAATTTGGGCTTCCGCATGCCCATATTCGCAGTAGAATTACGTCATTCAAAATTCGATAGCTCTAGGTACCGTTGTTTTATCACAATGAGAGAAATATACATACATTTACGCAGATTTTTCCTTATTTAATTTCGTCAAATATAATGCAAGACTCTAGCATTTGGTGGCAACAGTTTGAAAAGTGAAACGGATATTTATAGTGATTCAACGCAAAATCGGAAAACGAAAACAATAGTCCTTCAGGCACAAAGCCCTTTTGGACTAAAAATTACAACTGCATTATAGCAATGTATTCAAAAATCTGCTACTGAAATATACGGATCAGATCTTAAAAAGTAAACTTTCGTTAGATACATCGAATAATTCGTCGAACGAAATGTAAACGACGATTACTTATAGTACTTATTTTTGAATTTTATAAAATATGAAAATACACAGATTTTGTGTAAATTTTTAACGTCCTCCTTATTATTTGATTCACTTAAGCAAAGAAACGCTAATTTTTAAACTTTTAAATCTTTGTAGATTAATAAAATAAATTAGAATTCTTAAAATAACTTTTTTAAATTCTATTAGTAAAGCTAACTGAGACTTTTATGTGAATTCGTTATACTTGAAATACACTGAACTTATGTTTGTTTACATTTGAAGAGAGATGTGTTTCATTGACCGAATTGAACTAGATAGAATGTTGCAGACGGGTGGGCAGTAACTCCAATTGACCTTTCCTTCTTTATTCGCCTGGAAGACAGGAATCTAATAATAACCGAGATGAGAGGCCCCATCAGGGAGACGGTCAGAAGGTTTTTGAAAAATTTTTTACTTCCGGATTCGGTAGCTATGAAAACATTCCTGAGGTTGATGATTCAAGTTCATTCTAACCACTGAACTTGACTGGTGATCACTAGTAGCAATAATACAACAAAAAGGTAAAATGATCTCTTTTAAAATGATAAAAGATACACAGCATAAAAGTGAACTGAGCTTTTGATGCGGCTAAGAACAAAATGTAAGGAGGAAATAATTGGAATAATAATGTAAGGAAAAAATTGGTATTAAACACCATTTTAATCTCAATATGGTGGCAAGTAACTATCCAAGTACACTTGGCAATTCAATTATAGATTCAATATTTATTAGGAATATAAATGCAGGCATCTTAAATTACGTATTTTATTTCTCATATCATCGACCAATTTTATATAGTGTCATAGAGAATGAATAAGCGTTATAAACACAAAATAAATAAAAAAATTTCTGAAAGTTTCAGATTTTATATTACGTCGAAAAAGGCGTTTTGTTTAACGTTTTTTGCCTTTATTTATTAAATATCATATTCTTCGCCCTTAAACCATAAAAGTCAATTTAACAGCAATATCGCAAGATATTTAAAAAGAGCATATCTTTAGAATTTCCGATACACAGTCTCGTGCGCTAGAGATAACATTTTTTTTTCGTGTAGTGTTGCCACTACTCGCTTTGAAATCGTTGAGTTTCTTAATCAAAAACTCATAAATACATCACAAAACATGAAATAGATGATAAAACAAATTCCAAATTTGGGTTTCCAGATGCCCATATTTAGGTGAAAACGTACCTTATTCAAACTTTGATGGCTCTAGGTACCGTAGTTTTATCACAATGCGGGAAATATACATACATTTATGCAGATTCTTGATTATTTAATTTCTCAGATATAATAAACAGCGGTAATATTTGGGGGCAACAATTTGAAAAGTGATTCAGTCTTTTAAAGTTTTCGAAAGAAAATGCCAAAACGAAATTAAATGTCCTTCTGAATTAACGCTCTTTGGGTTAGCTATATATGTGTGTGTAAAATCCCCCTTTTGTTTTGTTGTAGTTGTTTTATTTGTTCTATAACACCTTCGCACTTGCATTAGTAATCCTACGCAATAAAAACCAACAGTTATTTAAAAAAGAGCAATCAATTTAATTTTATTTATGATACCGTGTTTCTAAGCAAAAGTACAGAATAGAAAATTAACAATGAAGATGTGGAAAAATTATTAAAAGACAGTAAAAATCAGCTTAACAAGATAGAATTACAATAACTTCAAAAGCAAGAACAAAAGGCAAAGATGTAGAACAAATATATTCAAAAGAAGAAGAAAGAAAAAAAGCCTAGTTTTCTGATCCGCGAAATTTGTGCAAAACGGGATTTGTAATGCAGATTTAATGTTATGATATCTGTCTAATATTCAATTACTATTTCGTATTCAGTAACTAATACTAAAAAAAATGATTTGGCATCACTGCTTGAATCATTTTCAGGCATGACAGATGATGAGGAAAGTAAAAAAAAAAAAAAAAAAAAAGAACAAGAGCCTGAAAGGATTAAGACTTTTAACTATATTTTTAGAAATATCGTTTGGTTTATCACTGGAGGTATCAGTAGACACGGTCGAGGTGAAATAACGAAACATTTTATATTATTTTAAATGAATATAGACTTAACATGGGAACGTTCTATACCTTATATATCTTATCTATGTATATATAAAAAGTGAAAAATATGTGATGTCATTCGATAAAAGTATTTAATATTTTTAATTAAATATATTATGAATTAAAACCTATTTTATTGAAATCAGTCAGATTAAAAAGCAAAAAATTGATACATTTAAGAACTGCATCTATTGCTTTTAAATTGTTCAGTTAGTTAATTAATAACAGACAGATTAAATATGAAGGAATAATATCTTACGTTTTCTGAATGGCAACAGTCTCGAATGTAAAGCAAAACAATGCAAATGTTCCCGGACTAATAGTCATTTTGGGCTGCTAATTAATGACTCTTTGGTTGGCATCTGGAATATAAGTATTTTAGGAATTGCACAAGTGCATAGTGAACTTTATTAGTGTACGCTGGTTATCATTCATTAAAGAAAAAAATCACAAAAATGACGACTACTGGAAAAGTTACACGTAGAAATATAATGAAATTCACTCATAGTATACAACACATGATAAGATATAAAACAATATGAAAAGAAATAACCAGAAAGTAATGGTGTTATCGAAATTAGCATACGTATAAAATGAACAAATCGGATGTGCCAATTTGGTACAGGAAAATCACCTTCAACAGGTATTATGAGCTTCTGTAGAGTAGAACAGCATTTACAGTGATGAGTGATGTAGTCAATTATGCGGTGTTATCAGTTTCGGAGGAAATGAGAGTCATTGTTTTTGCAAAGCAGTTACAAGCGTGGCAATGGTTTGAAGAGGAGGGTCCCAAACATGATCGATAGGGTTCAGGTCCGGTGATAGAGTTAGCCATTCCATGCACAGAATTGTTTGCTGCTGAAGCACTGTGCTGTCTATCGTCGTCGTCCTGCAGCAGGAATCTCCATAGCTGGGAAGTTAAAAGTGGAAGGGCCGCCTACCATCACACGGCATATGTGACGGATATTACGGATCTATGCATACTCGGATTGGACTTTTTAAAGAAATACAATTTTTCCTTAAACTTCAAAAACAACAAACTGCTTTCAGCATCTCAGGTCATGACTATCCGTCCTCAGAAGGGATCCTCACCTGGAAACATCGACGTCTCATGTGAAAGACCTTGCTCAGAAAGATGCCGAAATCATACCATGGTCGAAGAGGAACACCAGACTACCGGCCGTTCACCATCCCACATGCTCTTCGGTTCAGACCTTCGTCTGCCTTGTGATCTCTTGTTTGGTTGCCCTCCTTCATCGCCTGAGGAATGCATCCAAGATGTCCAGGCTCGGTTTGAAGTGATGCACTGTTGTGCACGAGAGCGAGTCAACTTGGCGACGGAGAAGATGAAGACCCGATACGACACCAGAGCTATTGGACATCAATTCAACGAAGGAAGGAGACAAGGTGTGGTTGTGGAATCCGGCTCGACGAAAAGGACTCTGACCGAAACTACATACCTTTTATCAGCTGAGTGCCGGGTCACAGTAGGATTGTAGGAAATGAACTCACTGATCAAATGGCCAAGGAAGCGGCACGGGGTATTTACTTGCCGGTCTTTTCAGATTCTAATGTATAAATAGCAACACCGTTGCTATTCTGCTCCGACAGGATGTCGAACCTTTTGATTAATCCCAGAAGTATCTACTTCAGCACGATCTTTTAATTCTGCACTAACAGCGTTCTTATCTGGTCATGGCCCGTTGGCATATTTCACAAGTGCACATCAGCGTAGCCACTGAGGGAGGGGTTTCGAAAATGGACTAATGAGCTCCTATTGCTCTTATGACGTTAAATCTTCATGCATGTGAGCGTATGTCGTTTACGTTTTAATTTGCATTTGTTTCGCTGTAAAAAATGTATGGTGTAGTAGAAGAAAATCTCTTAGTGCATTCGTTTCATTAATCGCTTACATTTCACTTTCGCGATTTTTATCACAGTATTTGGATTGATGTTCACGGCATATTATCGCTCTTTACATCGAGAAAATGACTCAAGCTATAATTAGCCTCGAATATTATGCATTTACTTAACACCTGTGGATTAAGAAAATTCAAGTGTATAATTGTTTTTAAGATAATTTTTCATATAGACTGCAATAAAAAGTCCTGACTTCTATTTACATACATAATTGGTGTAAATATTTTTCTCATATGCATAGTTTTAGGTAAAGATAGCATTTGGGCTCAGATGTTTATCACATATTTCTTTCTTCATCTTATTTACCACTTATTAAGTAATATTTCACATCGATATTTTTGCGGAGTATCCAAAATGTGTTTGTATTTATTTTAAATTATATCAACCAGGTAGTGAAATCTTCACATTGGCTTATATTTGATCTAACTTCGCAATGAAAATTTTCAGAAGAAATCGACGATACTTTATAATTATTTTGTACGGAAAATAGCGTGGCAAAATTTTTTCAACCATTTTGCTTAAATCTTAAAGCACGCGAAAGGTCTTGTGACATGACAGAAATATTACTGGATGCCCATTGGTCCATCCTAGAAGCCACACCCTCGGTGGCTACACAGATGTGCACTTGTGAAATATGCGGCCCGTTGGTTACACACAAACAATCATCTTTATTTTTAATATTGAAACCTTTATTGCATTTTAAGTGTATACTCGCGTGTTGTGATGCATTTAGTACATAGTTTTACTCAATGAATAATTGCTGAATGTATAACAATAGTGTCATATATGGTATGGTGCCGCATAATACAAACATTAAAACTATACTCAGCTTTAATTATATAATGTAAATAACCTGTATAAAATGTTTGCATATGTAATGTTAGTTTACTCCAGTACTGCAGGTATATAGCGATGTATGCTATCCTTAGTTAAGTTTTGTACGTATTTTTCTTCTAATGTTTTATTGTTAGCTAATATTAATAGTTTAATCCAGTGATAATGCTTTAACTGCCATTGATCTTATAATTGCATCTACCCATTTATGTAAACGCTGCACATACTGCAAAAATCGTCTAAACTCAATCTTGCTATGTATCTGTTAACATTTTTCTTTGAGTATAATTTTAAAAAATGCCGTTGGTCTGTTGGGCTGTGGCGGCAACTAGAGTAGCACATCCTTCTCCGCTGTGTGGGGGGAGCTACAATCCCGTTCGGTTTAAACTCTTTGGTCGGGAGCTCTCACAGTGGCGTTAAAGTCACCTTGGGATGGTCCGTACACAGTCCTAAACAGGCTGAACGACGCCGTGGTTCGGATCCGTAAGTCACCGTACTCCAAACCTAAAGTCTTTCATTACGACAGGTTAGTTCCTTACTATGGCGATAGTACGTAGTGTACGTAATCGTAAATAGTTTTGTAAATTGTATAAGACCATGGTCCTTTTTGTTTCTAAATTTGTAAAATTTATTCACTTATTTGATTTGTATTTAGTATTTGATTTGATTTACATTACTTATTGCAGTTATTGTTTACGTTGTTTTTTATTTTAATGTAATGTTTGTTATTGCATTTTTGTCCTAGTGGTAAGTTCGGCTTCCTTTTCGGGAATTGTTCTGCTCGGGACGTGCAGTCCTTGGGAAGGGAACAATGTTACGGTTTTTGTATTTATTTAGTTTGCTATTTTAATATAATTGTTATTAAAATTGTTTTATATCCCCGTGCAAACGCAGCACGAGACTTAGTTGAAGAGAAAGCTACGCCAGAAAAATTAAAATACAGGAGCGCGCTCATTTAATAAATAGATACCTCGTAATTAGTTTTGCTATCCAGAAAAATCGAGAAAATACGAGAACGTGGTCGTGCATAATTAAAAAGCTTATAAAAGCTGGAGGAAAACATCTCAATTCAGTTATTGTTTACTTATTGCTGTGAATTATTGTTGGAAATTCGCGGTGAATTCGGATTAGCTTTCTTTATTGTGAATTAAGTTCTGTTGAACATTTTTAGTACTTTAAAATGTAACTACTGTGAGATATTGCAATATTGCACGAATATCTGAGGAAATTTAAGCATTTTGTTTTATTTGTTGTGATAATAATAAATTTTATTATTCACTTTCCATAGTCCTTGTGCATTCAATTTATTACAAACCCGCGAACGGGTATCTTTAAGAATTTGAAGGGAAGAAAGATCTTTAAGTGTTCTAGAATTTTATGCATCACGTTGTGGAACAACGGATGAACTTCAAAATTTTGAGTGCAGTAATAACTGCTGTAATCAGTAACTACATCTGAAATGTTCATATATACGAAATTTTGTTGGAATGGATTTCCTTCTCCCATGCGAAGTATAAAACTACAGCGTTAACAGTAACCTATTTAACAAAGAAATCTATTCCTATCAAATCATTTGAATAAACTATTCAAAGCAATAAGCAAAGCACGTGATCAGAGTGACTATTTTTTCGCCTGAGGCAAAGACGAAATGCGCCTTTATATGCAATTAAATTAACTACATCTGTACACATCTATATTCAATAAAGGTAACTAAGCAAAATAATACCCTAACTCTTGTAATATTTGTAATACTTCATGTATCCAGATAATTAATGTGTATAAAAATTTGGAATTTTTAGATGAAAACCTTAAAAATTTCGTTTTTTATAAATATCAAATGATATTATATTTCTGATGCAATATCTGAAGAATTTTCGTCATTTGGATGCTAAACTGGCCAAAAATACTCAAATCCAGTGGTATTTATTTGTCATCAGCTATAAACGGGATATTGGAAGTTATCTCGTTTATTTTTAGATATCTCTATTTTAGGTTTAAAATTAATTTCCCTTAGAAAGTCCTCCACGAAGGCATCCCTCTCCTTAGGCAGACAGCTCTCGAAGCTTTGCCATAATCACACACACACACACACACACCTATTATGTTTGTCTATTTAATTAAATATGCAGAACATTTAAGGACTATTTGTCTAAGAAGAGGGATTCCTTCGTGGAGGACTTTCTAGCGAAAACTGGCTCGTGTTTACGTTACACATGGGAGAAGCCCCGAAAGCTTTCGTGCTGCCAAGCAATTTGTCAGAATTCCATATTAGATCAATTCCTTCATTAAGCCTGAAATTTTTGTGCACAACCGCTGAAGAATATATCACTCTTTTTGTTGCTTTGAATAAGCTACTTCAAAATGGTGCTTTTCAATATGTTTCAAAACTGAAAGTTAGTAATCATAATTAACCCAGAGGAGCAATTTTCCCAGAAGGGCTACTACTCACTTTTCAAATTGTTACCGTCAATAGAGTCCTGCAATACATTTAAAAAAATTAACTAATGAAGAATTTACATGAATGTATGTATGCATGTTTCACACTGTGAAAAAACAACGGTACCTAGAGCCATCCAGTTATGAGTAACGTAATCCTCAACTCGAATATGGGCATTTGGAAGCCAAAATTTGGAATTTGTTTTATTATCTATTTCATATTTTATGAACCTTTTACGAATTTTTGATTAACAAACTCAACGATTTCAAAGCGAGCAGTGGCAACACTGTACGAAAATAAAAAAAAAAAAAAAAAAAAATATTTGTTTTTCCAGCATGCCAGACTTTGTATCGGAAATTCTAAAGATATGTTCTTTTTAAATTATTTTGAGATATTGCTGTTGTATTGAATTTTATGGTTTAAGTGCGAAGAACTTGATATTTAATAAGTAAATGTAACATAGAAAACGTTGAAAAAAGTCCCCTTTGGGAATAATATAAAATCTGAAAGATTTCAGATTTTTAGTCCAAAGCGGCAATTTGCCCTGAAGGACTATTAATTTCGTTTTGACATTTTGCGTCGAAAACTTTAAAAGGCTCTTTCACGTTTCAAATCGTTACTACAATATATTATCGCCCTGTCTTATATTTAAAGAAATTAAATAATGAAGAATCTGCATAAATGTATGAATCTTTCTTGCATTGTTATAAAACAACGGTACCTGGAGCCATCAAAATTTGAATAACGTAATCTTCCATAGAATATGGGCATGTGGAAGTCAAAAATTGAAATTTGTTTTATTTTCGTTTTCATATTTTGTAACACTTCAACGAATTTTTGATTAAAATATTCAACGATTTTAAAGACAGCATTGGCAACACTGTATGAAAAAAAAAAACATTTTCATCTCCAGTGCGTAAGACTATTCTAAAGATATGCAGAAATTTCAAAGGGGCTTTGTCCCTGAAGGACTATTGTTTTCGTTTTGCGATTTTGCGTTGAATCACTATAAATGTCTGTTTCACTTTTCAAACTGTTGCCACCTAGAGTCTTGCATTATATTTGACGAAATTAAATAAGGAAAAATCTGCATAAATGTATGTAGATTTCTCGCATTGTGATAAAACAACGGTACCTAGAGCCATCGAATTTTGAATGACGTAATCCTCCTACGAATATGGGCATGTAGAAGACCAAGTTTGAAATTTGTTTTATTAATCGATTTCATATTTTGTAAAATTTTAACGAATTTTTGATTAACAAACTCAACGATTTCAAAGCGAGCAATGGCAACACTCTACGGCGGGTTGAAAAAACCTTTTATCTCCAGCGGGCGCGGAACTGTGTATCGGAAATTCTAAAGTTATGCTCATTTTGAAATTAATTTGCGATATTGCTGTTGAACTGAATTTCATAGTTTGAGTACGTAGAACATGATATTTAATAAGTAAAGGTAACACATAAAACGTTAAAAAAATTCCCATTTGGACGCAATTTAAAATTTAGAGACCATTCAGAGTTTTTCTTTCTTTATTATTTTTAAATTGCATTCTTAGAATTGAGCAGAAAATTTGACGCTCTTTTTAAACGTTCACCTGAGACCACTTTACCTTCTCCTAGTACCGGCTCTGCATGTGACTGAATTATATATAGCAAATGCTGAGAATATTCGACACTAAAGCAACATATTAGCTCTTCTTTTTGAATCTGACGAAAAGCTGCGAATGTGAGCTTGGATAGTTTATAAGACACAAGTACAAGTTTTTTCGGTAAATTATTCGACACAGTTTTCCAATCGCATACTGTACGCATTTAATAGGTATCGCTATAACATGCAATGCCGTATATTGAGAAATACTAAATATTAATAATGCAATTGGCTTTCATTCAAAGGTTTGGTTTATTTGATTATGATTAAGCACATTGAAGCCATCTGTGTAAGGAATGTGATGCCTTAGAGGGTGAGGTTTTAAGGGAAAACTGGCTCGTGTCCACATGGGTAAAATCACGAAAACACCTACGCAACCTGGAATAGAACCCTAGTCAAACTACCAGACTCCAGCGGCTTCACCGCTCGGCCGCTGATGGGCCGATTTTATTAAAAGCAGACAGTTGCTTAAAGATCATGGTCACAAGTGAATATTGGTAGCTGGGAAAGGCCCAATTTCTTTCCATTACGAAATCATAATTAATAATATAAAAATATTTTCAATCTTTACAAGCGCACTGAAATAAATGTATTCTTTCGTATGTGTGGATTTTCCCTTTTCTACGCATTAAATTTCCGCGTTAAATTTTCCTTCAGCTGTTTTTTGCGGGTTTCGTGTTTCCATTAGCTACGAAACGCTTACGAAGAGCTGAAATAGTAACAAAGCGCTGTTTTTTTTTTTTTTTTTTTTTTTTTTTTTTGCGGTTTCGTTGTTTGATTTGTGGGAATATATATATTCTCAACGGCTTTCTCTGCTTTTGTGTAGTTTTTCTTCTATTTTAACGAGCTTTCTAAAATTACTTCTTGCGTGTCTTTTCCCTTTCGAAGGTTCTCAGCCTTTATTTCTTAAAGTGCGTACCTAATGACGTATTTCAAGTCGAAATTTAATCTTTGAGGTTATATGGTACATCTCAAAGTGTTGAAGGTTATAAGAGGAAGGATGGTAAAGGTAAAGAAAGGAATGTGAAAAGAGAAGGTTAAAAGAATGTGGAATTGTTCTTGGCTCACGCATAAAAGGCGAGATATGTTATTTTGATTTATATTTACTTAAATTAACAATAAAACTATTATTTAATTATGAATCACTGAGATCTAGTGGCTTTTGTGAAGACTTTTCGGTACTATTCGTTTTCGAGGGCCGTAAAAATCGCCAAACTATTGTTGATGCCAATGCTGCCAAAAATAATTGCGGCAACCCTAATAACTGCGGCAAGAAAGGAAGTATAATAGTAAATAACTATCTAAGATGGATGTTTTAATTTAGATGAAAGGTTAATTTCATATAATACTTTTTTATTATTATAATTTATAAGAAAAAGGCTAAACATGACTGAATGGAAGCAAAAGAGTAAATAACTATTTCAGATCATTATTATAATTTATATAAAAATTGCTAAACATAACTGAATGGATGCCTGCATCGCTATTTCGCTACCAACTTATCGCTAAAGCATAATTTTATCTCGTTGGTTGTTCAAACGTAATTTTCTATAATGAATGACGCCTTTTCTTTGAAAATATTTTCGGTAAAGGGCAGAATCGTCCAGTTATTTGTTCGCCGCTTTTTACAAGGATAAAAACAATTGGGTTTTTGTCAATTTTCTTTTACTTTTTAAGTGAAAATAGGTCGATGTGTACATAGATAAAGTCAAGGGTGTGCGCAGTGCCATTCTTGAGCAATTCTAGGATTTTTTTGAGCGAAAATAGGTCGATGTGCACATGGATACAGAATATGTGCAATTCTTAAAAACACGTCAAGCAGTGGGTGATTCTGCACTTACCCAAAATTCTATTGCCGAGTTTTCGTCGTGGGCAATTCCCAAATTATTAAATCCATAGCTTATCGAAAAAGTATTTAAAAATTAAACTAGTATTTCAATGGCGTCTTAAGAAATATAGAACTATATAAACTTACGCAATCTGACATCAGCGCGTACGCTAGATTTGGCGCGCTGTTAAATGGTCGCGTTTGCTAGATTTGGCGCTTTTGCGCGTAAATTTTCGCTGCAATTTTTTTACGACCCTCGAAACCGAATAGTACCGACTTTTCATTGAGGTAATTTTTGGAAGCACGCAAGATAAAAAATTAGCAACCTCCTTCTCTTGGAATCGAACCACGGACCTCTGAAATACCAGGCCAGCGTGCAGAACCACTATACCACGAAAGAAAAGTGGGAGAAGTACCTTATAAGTTAAAATATAGTAACTATTCCCCGACAAACTGCAAGGCAAAATTCTGTTAAAAAGAATGTAATGAAGCTGCTACTGTTATTACACCTTACAAATAATAACGTAATTTAAAATTAAGCATAAAAGCAACCTTAATTTGGCTTATATATTAAAAAAAATCGCAGCCTTACTCAGGCTATTTTTGTTTTACCAGATTCTAAATTTTACCTTAGCATGTTTTTTTTTTATTTTTTTTTTCGAGTTTTAAACTTATACTAGAATAAAAGAAGAGAAAAAAAATATGTGGCATGGATGCGTTCAGTTGATAAACATTCGTGAATGTTTAGCTATGGTTTTATACAAAAGATTATGTACGGAGAAGTTTTTTTATGAATTGTTAACTATTGCTTACTGTTTCACAAGTTTAAGTTAGGTTATCAGTAATAATCTTTTAATAATCAGATTAAAAATACATCGTGGCTTAATAACCTCGGGATTTTATTTTATTTTTTGTCACATTTAACCAAGAATTCTAAAATGGCTAAGAAAATTATGAATAACTTTTCAGGGTTTTAATGGAACTCTTGTAATTTGAAAAGAATTTTTTTACGCATTTAATTTCACTTCTAACAGAAGTAGCACATTAAACTTTCAGAACAGTGTTATTAAGCAAAAACACATTTCGGAATAAACCATCAAGAAAAACACGTATATTTTGAGAAGAAGTAGTCGAAAAAGAAATGTTATTTATCTTTAGAACTTTCCCTTCATTGTTATGTACATCTTCAGTCAGAGCTAAAAGTGCAAAAACGCCAGAGGAAAGAAAATAATCGTCTACCGTTCTCTGAGTTATCAGGCCTTACAAACGTTAGATAAATTTTGAGCTCCCAACTTTGATACTGTTACGTGTTATAGATATGAATTTGTAAACGTCTGGATAAGCAGGCCAAATGAAGAGGAAAGCACTTCATCGCAGCTTCAAACGAGAACAGCTTTAACAAAAGAAGAAAATCGAAGATAATAAATAGATTGTTTCAGTCACAAGCCTGAAATTATGCGTAAACTTTTCTTGAATACCGCTAATTCTGTTTTAAAAACTGCACGAGCTCCGCAGTCTACATTTCGAAAATTTAAATTTGTGAACATGCAGCAGAATTGTTTAATCATTTACAGAATAAAGATAAAAATCTACATGAGTTAAAAAATTAATGTATAAAACGGAATTCAAGGTTAAATCATAGATCGAAGGCTAAAATCACCGAGTTAGCCCAACAACACTTAAGTATACTAATATGCTAAACTAAAATTTAAATTAACTTTCAGATCCTCGCAGTTTTCTATTTATATTAGAACCAGATATAGAGTAAAGGAACAATCAAAATATTGAAGGCTACGGAGAAAGTCTCAAGATCTCGAAACTGTGCTTTCTGGAAACTTCCAGAATAAAGACAATTTGGACAAACTCCAAACTAGTTACTCTGCGAGTAACCAGCAAGAACCAATACATCATAACAGTCTCTAACTCCGGTTCTTTCTAAGTTATTTTCACACTTTCAGCAGCTATTTAGATAGAATTACAAATATTAAATATATGTCAGTAAAATGCATAATAATGCGATAAATATCTAGCAATTAAATCTAACAAAATACTTTAGCTAGTAAAATAAAAAGAGAGAAACTGCAGTAAAGCGTTTCATCTTCATCTGACGTGTTTATCCCGATTTTTACAACTCGGTAACATATAAAAAAGTAGATAACTGTCTACTAACTAATTTAAAACCTATTAATTAAAATTAAATAATTCATAAAAGTAATAGTAGTCTAATTGGAAAACAAAACAAAATGATTATTTGGAAGCAATGAATTCTTTGTGGTTATGCCTTATGTTAAAAGAGAAGTAAGGCAGAGTAGAATTTAGCGCGCAGGATACCTGACTTCATTAGATGATTAGATATTGTCCTGTGATACTACGGATGTTGAAAGTTCATCACTATGAGGAACAGTAGAAGTTCTCCACACTAATCGCTCTATCAATCAGAGCTACCACGAAATATCATTAATAAATTGATGCCCATTAAGATTACTGCACCATTAAGGCGGCAGGCAACAAAACTTAGATTTACATGAAAGGTATTACAGGGTACCAACACGTGTCGGAATTCGATCTCAGCAGGATTGCGATCTGCAGGAACTGAGTTTATCGTTTCGGGACATTGCTGTTGTTCGGGATCCCATAACTGTCAAGCGAATACAGAATCGATGAGTCCAGGAGGGTCTTACTAAATGTCATGCAGGGTCAAAGGACAAACATGTTGTCCTTTCGAGATCGTATAGTTCGGGTCACATGCACCATCGACAGATCGTACGTCATGTAACTAACCAGGATCAGGAACTCAAATCGTGTGAAGAGCGACAAGAGACAGTACGGACAGTGCGACTACGTCTGCAGCACTATGGACTGTTATCAAAGTGACAGTCCATAGTTCAGCAGACGTAGTCGCATTGTCCGTTGTTGCAGTCGCACTGTTGCAGCTTCCCTTGATGCTAAAGCAAAGACACGCTCATCTACATTAGTGCGATGAACGACGACACCAGAGATTCAACACGTCATCCTTTTGGATCAATCCCTGTTCTGCATACAGCATCATGATGGACGCATTGGTGTGTGGAGACATCGATGAGAACGAACGTTGCCAGCTTGCCTTCGTCTTCATTATACGGACCTACCACAAGGATGTCGAAGGTGGTGCTTACAAAAGGCATTTCTACAATGTAGGAGTGCACATTGGACGGAAGTTTCTACAATGTAGTAGTGCACTCCTTCATTGTAGGAGCTGCCGCCTTAATGGTGCAGTAATCTTAATGAGCAACCATTTATTAATGATACTTAGTGGTAGCTCTGATTTATAGAGCGATTAGTGTGCTTGCTCTCTATCTAGGAGTGCATTCCTACACTGTAGGAGCTTCCGTCGGCTGTATTTCTTCAGTCCTTTCCTACCATCACATGCATAGCAAGTCTGGCACTACATTTGTACGTCAACCATTTCTTTACTCCGATATAAGTGCTCTCGAACACTATGGAAATTCTTCATTATTCCGAAGTGGCTTTCTGTCGAACTGCTATGTAGTTTTTTAAGACCATCCGGGATCCTGGACCTTGGCTGTATCAGCTACGATCAGAATGGCTTTCCGTCATCTGATTGGAACTTCTGGTGCAAAACGTCGATTCGAATATGATGTGAGTTCCAGAGAGCTAAAAATTATTTTGTCTCAGGATCAAGATGCCTTGTCAGGTAGGTTTCTTATTTGAAGATTCCATTAGATCAATATGGGCTTAATGTCGCCGTTTTCCATCTGATCTTCCCCGACACCATGGGTCTGGATCAGATGATGTTGGAATTGTAACTTGACAGATTTATCCATCTCATATTTCATTTCGGCCTTGAAATAATATCGACAGCTATCTAGGCAGGGTCATCTAAACAGAGCATCGGCGTTTCCGTGAGACTGTCCTTATCGATGACGAATAGTGATGCCATATTTTTGGAGTCTCTTTATCCATTTGGCTATTTGGACTTCGGTATTCTTGAAATTTAACACATAAGTCGACAATGTACGGAGCAAGAATTTTCTGCTGTAGAGATTAATGATGAAATGTCTACGGCTTTAACTATGGCTGGGAAATCATTCCTGTTGATACAATAATTCCTCACCAGTTTATACAGACACTTGCGTTATTGTTTTGATCGTTTATTTCTTGGGAGAAAACAGTCCTGACGATCTCATTGTTCGCATCCGAATCAAGTATAAATGGTGTGTCGAAATGAGAACACGTTAGGATTTTCGTAGATTTTTAAAGCCTCCTTCTCTTAGTAAAATGCATCCTCATATTCTTTTATCAACAAGAACTGCTTGCTCTCTATCAGTTTGTGAAAGAGCCTTTCGATGGAAGAAAAGTTCTTCACAAATCTTTTATAGCAGGTGTAAAGCCCTAGGAAACTTTCTCAGTTGATGGACTTTTTGGGACTTTTTCAAGCTTTAACTACCGATAACTTTTCTCAATCCGTATACGCAACTTTAGATGGACGTACATTAAACTGGCTTCCTTCAATTTCTGAAGCATCTTTCTACTATATTCTAAATACTCTTTTAAACTTTTTCCAGATGCTGATGATGTCATCCAGGCATATCAGACAGGCTTCGTAGGAAAACCAAGCCTTTGATAGGTGTATGATGCCGTATATCAGTTCTATGCGGTGCCAATCTAGTTCAACCTGCTTCAGAAGATGTGCAGGAGAAAACATCTTGAAATTCTTTATTGACACGATCTACAGTATTTCTCTTGTCATCGCTTAGTCGCGAATTCTGCAGTCACTCCGATTTTAGGTTCTCTGAAGAGACAGAGCCTGGATGGTTGTTCATTCATTTAACGCAGGTCACTAGAGTAAACGCTGCAACCACTTCGCGTTTCCTAATGACTTTTGTAATATTACTTTGCATTCTTATTGGAATGCAGTTTCTTTTAAATAAATACTGTTGTGATAGTAGTAGTTTACCTACGTTTACCTATGAATCCTTTTCATTTGTTATGCTGTTCCTGTAACTGTGCCCCTCGGAAATTAGAGTATTCGCGTAATTTTCCCCTCTCGAGTTTGGTATGATAAAGTTATTAAAGAAAGGGGAAAAGCACGGAAGCAAATAAGATAGTTAATGCATATCAGGCGCAGATATTGTGAGTTTGGAACAAAGCCTTCGGCAGTTATTACTAAGTGTTTATATTGTTTCATATCCCTGATGTTGAAGTGATTTCTGTCTTTTAGCTTATTTTTATATGCCTGGTACCTCTACATATGTACTGCTTGATATCCTGTTTTTGTCTTTTTGTGCTAATTCACAAAAAGTCATGTTTCTATATGCAATGTTGTGTAGGCCATGTATCCAATGACAATATGCTATGCTATGTTCAATCACATTTGTCTACGCTATGCTATGTTCAATCACATTTGTCTACGCTATGCTATGTTCAATCACATTTGTCTAGTCTATGCTATACCCACCTGCTGTACAGGTCATGTTATGATGTTTATATATATATATATATATATATATATATATATATATATATATATATTTGTTTGCTATAAAAATGTTTTGTCAATATATATGCCTCTATGCTATGTTCATGTGCAAGGCTATGGTTTGTATGCCGTGTAGGCTATATGACGCTGTGTATTTTATATTGTAAATCTGTGACGTCAATATGTTATGTCGTAATACTATGTATGTTATGTCTATGAGCTGCTATGGTATGTCGCTACGCTATATCCACCTTTCATGTAGTTATGTTGTGTATTTAATGCTGTAAATATGTAATCCTTATGCTATGCTATATCATATCATGTTGCAATGTTGTGTCATGTTATGTCTACGCTACGCTATGATATGTCATCATGCTATGACCACCTGTCGCATAGGTCATGCCACAGTGCGAATTATATGTTGTAAATATGTAACCTCAATATGTTATGTCGCTCTGTCTTATCTATAGTACTTAACTATGTTATGTCGCTATACTATGTCCACCTGTCGTGTAAGTTACATTACGTTGTGTATTTAATGTTGTAAATATGTTATGTCGCTATGCAATGACTATATTCTATACTATGTCACGTCGAAATGCTATGCCATGTTATGTCTATGCTGAGCTATGTTATGTCGCCATGCAATGCCCTTCTGTCGTGTAGGTAATGCAACGCTATGTACTTTATGTTGTAAACATGTTATGCTCTAGATGGAGCGAGTCCCGGACTATACCCGATTAGTCTTTGAAAGACGTCTGGGTGTCCGGCTCTGCTGTCACCTGTCCTTTAGCTTCTTTAGCCTCACTTGCTTCGTGAAACATTTAGGTTCGAGCCGAAGCTTAGTTAAGTGCCTGTTACTTTGAATTTAATATATTAAATTTGATTAAAGCATTTGTTCTACATTTTCTGCAAGTAGTGGCTTCTAGATTGCTGTTATTATATAACTTGTGCAACCGTCAGGCTGATGTGAAATAAAAAGAATTATTTTAAACCTTCATCTGAGTATGTAGCACTGTGCTTCAGATGAAGAACTGACGAGACGATAAATTATGGTGAGAATATAACTCCTCTATATGGCTGTATGGTGTTAGCAGTTGGCAGTTAAAGGAACGCAGTTCAGTATGTAGTGAGATAAATTACGTGAAATAATTGATTATTGTGGCTAGGAAGACAGAAACATAAAGGAAAACGGGATGGCTCATTACTTAGCTAAATATGCGATCATGAGAGAGAAATAATGGTGGAACATACAATTTTGGAACGAGTTATTAAAACTCAATTAGAAATGAAAATGCTTAGAAGTTGGAAAGAAAGGTGGGAAGATACAACATATAATGGTGGAGTAATATTTGAGATAATTCTCAAGATGATCACTCAACGCATATCTTTCGACTCTTAGCTTGTACAACTAGTTACAAATTGTGGGAAATTTTTTCCTGTTTCTCAAGCCCTTTCCTCGGGAGCGTAGGATACTAATTTGGTTAGACAGCCATTAATGCTGACTCGCTTCATTACATTTTTCAGTGTCTTAGGACGAAACTCATCAGGGAAGCAGTTTGTCTCAGAATGAACATCGACTAGGCTTAATGATATTTCAAAATGATATTTGTGTAAGGAGATTCAAAGAAACTGTCATCGTCAAAGTTTGCCTTCGAACTATCTGTAACGAGGAAAGTTTTATAACAGGAATGATTATTGATAGAAATTTTATCACTGCTGATTTAAAAAAAAAAAAGATAATTACCTCCATTGACTGCAAAAATTACGTATTCACAATTCTGGTAAATTCTCGTATTCTCTTACATGCTCAAAAAAGAATGGGGGAATTTTGGTTTCTGCGTAATGATGTCTTTCATAAAACCATAAATAAAAAAATCTGATGTGTACACCACATGACTTCCTTTTACGGAATATTAAATTATACGCATTTTTTCTTGCATTTTATTTAAACTTATTAGATTGAATTAAACCTATTTCGCCGACAGCGCATAAACCACAATAGAATAAATGCATTCTTTAAAATTCACTTTGTTTACCATACCGACACTCTGGCACTAGATTCACTTAACAGTATTATATTTCGTTCATATTATAACTCAGAATGCACAAAATTTATATCATTTAAAGAATAGAATTATCTAATCGTTGCCACATGTTCTATTCACATACTATAACAAAGCTAGAACTATGTATAAAAGAAATTAAGTAAACAAAACAAAAAAGAAACAGTTTTTCACAGACGATTGAGTATTTCTCATTCAATTAATTCACTTTTCACTTCGCGACAAGGCAAAGATACATAAAAACTCAAAATATCTGTATTAAAAATTACGAAGTAAATCTTAAACGCTTATTTCCTCGAAAAAATTCCAGAAAGGATTAAGCATGATTTAAAGAATAAAGGAAGGCGTTATCTTTGTTGTTAGGAAGCTAAGTTTCTCTAGATTGGCAACAAATTCACTACTCAGCTGTTTCAAATGTAAACAAGAGCAATGGTCGCCATCAAATTAGGCTTAGTGGCACTTAAACAATTTTAAAATTGTTGATAATTCTAAAAATATTGCATACAGATTTACAAAAGGTATAAAACCCTTAACCGGAAGATAAAAACAACATAATTCAATCATTTTTAAAGCAAAAAGTGTACAATTTACAAACATATAAGAGTAAAGAAACTGAGATCACTGAGCCGGGTAACAGAGTGAATATATTGATAAATATATTTATATACGTTTGGGGCTGCCGATTGAAAACAAAATACGAGGTGCACATCTGAATGTTATAGTAGTCTTATATACAAAATTTCAACATTCTGAGGCTACTCGTTTTTGAGTTATGCGAGATACGTACTTACATACGTTCGTACAGACGCCACGAAAAGGTCTCTTCAGAATTCATTTTAAAGCAGTTTTATAATTTTTTTGGAGAAAACGAGTCTTTTATTCTGTCCTTACGTACAGATATCACACAAAAACATCGTTAAATTGCGTTCGATAGCGGTCAAAATGGATATTTTCGTTGAAATATGCTACCTGAAACTTTTCGCGATTATAGTACTTCCTTTTTACTTCGTACAAGGAAGTAAAAAAGGAAAGATGAAAGGTTTCAGATTTTAAATTACGTCCAAAGGGGCGGTTTTTTTTTTAAGATTTTGGGTGTTACCTATATTTATTAACCCTCTGAACGGCCAGGGCTTTCGCTAAGAAAGCACAAATTTTCCAAAACTACTATGAGAACAATTTTTTTTTATTTTAATGTAAAAACTCTTCTTGTATTACATACCTGCATTTGTGTACTTTTCATGTATTGCCTTAATTTCTTTGACATATTTTAATATGCACGTATATATACGTCCTTACCGATATCACACAAACTAAAAAGGCGCCGAACTAAAAAGGTGATAGGTTATGATTCTTTACCGCCAGGAATTTGCACTTGGGCCCCTAATCCCCAGTCGCCCTTTAAAAGGGGGAGTATATAACGTATTTTGTCCATCCTTTCTACATGCGTTCGTGGTGTAACGGTAGCACACTCGGCGCGTATTCGAGAACAGGTGAGGGCATTGCAGACTTGTTTCAGTTTCCTGACATCGAAAAATTCTAAAATATTCTAAAGTGGCCCTCGAACTAAAAAAGGTGGTGGATGAGGATTCTTCAGCACAAGGATTTGGCGATTGTTTCCCCTAATCTTCAGTCGCCTTTAAAATGGGTAGTATTTTCCTCCTCCTTTCTGCGTGCATTCGTGGTGTAAAGGATAGCACACTCGGCGCATATTCGAGAGGTCCAGATTCGAGTCCCGGAGAAAGCAGTGCATATTTTTCATTTCTCCCAAAAAGATAAATAATTTATAAAGATCATAGATGTATATTTTAACTAATGGAAGGTAATCCTTTAAAAATGATCGTTTTATACCTGCTGTTTGTGTGCCAGATATAATCTAATGCTTTATCTTCCCTTTAAAATATGCTTTATGAAATCTGAAACGCTTTACAAAAGCACTCTGGTTACCATTTAAAATTAACATTCATTTATTAACTTTTACATTAAATGGAATATATTTGCTATCTTTCTTGAAGAAAATTTTCATATATCCAGCTGTTGTAAGCGAGGTAAGTTCTTTACTTCTATTGTAAACTTGTTTAAAAAATTCACAGTCTTCTTATAAGTGAGGCGATCTTACGTCAATCCTAGTACATCATTATTATAATGGGTCATGATCAAGAAGAAAGGCTGACATGTAGGTCGTGAATTTGACAGCTATGTATTGAGTCAGTTTAAAGTGAAAGAACTTGACTTTGCCTTTTAGAAGTTACATCCTCATCCTGACAGTACCTTTTTACGATAAATTTGATTTACATTTATTTATTTAAGGACCATTTCATTGATTCAGTGCTATTCATAGAGCAAAAATTATTTTATTGCTTTTAACAGTATCACAATAATTATACTGATGTTAATATTAAACGTATTTAATTATACAATGAATTATACTATGCATAAATAAACATTTTCATTTATTAATATAATTGTTTTTATGCATTTTGACTGTAGAAAATAATAATACCATTTTTGGCCAACTCACTTCTTTGTGTTTCAATAAGCAGAAAAATATACTCTTTATATGCTGCAACAATTGCTATCAGCATACTCATCCTTACTAGTATAAATATTTGCTTTTCAATGAATATCAAAAAGTTTTAAGAGTGTTCGACATTTTTGCAGCAAGTCAGAACTAAAATGGGAAAGACGCAGATGACTTGTAATCGGAATCTATGGACTAGAAATTTATGTTTTAACCTTCTCCCTGATTCGCCCGAGTTACTTTAGGATGCCAAAAAACATCACAAAGTGATTCGCCGAGTATACTCAGTGTTCTTAAGCGGTTAACATAGGTTGCGCCCAAGCGCAAGAAGTCAGTACCTCCAGTTTTCACTGCAAAGCAGATATTCCTTCCTCCCCGTTTAAGGCGATTGCCAGCAAAAAAAGTGACCATAGAAGACCAAAACTCCCCAAATACGGCTAATCTTTGGAATATGGTAACAGGTAGTTTGGCGACATTTTGGTAAAGCGATAAAGGTTCTAGGTAGAGCTTTAGCAATAATCTGGGAAGTACACAGTTCGAATCAGAGATTATTTTGTCTCAGAGAAATGAGAGATCATGTGACATTTTCCGGAAAATACCGATCGTGGTTTTAGCTAATAAGCACTTGAAAACAATTTCGCTGCTAAAGTGCAGAATCGCCCACTTATTTGTTTGGCGCTTTTTACAAGAGTAAGAAGAATTGAATTTTTGTCAATTTTCTTTGACATATTAAGTGAAAATAGGTCTATGTGTACATGGATAAAGTCAAGCGTGTGCGCAATGCCATGTTCGTGCAATTCTGGGATGTTTTTTAAGTGAAAATAGGTCGACGTGTACATGGACACCGCGTATGTGCAATTCTTAAAAACGCGCGAAGCAGTGGGCGATTCTGCACTTTCTCCCAATTTCTCACCTATCTATCTAGTTCTATCAAGCGTAATTCCGCTACCAGATTGTTGGAAAAAATTTTGAGTTAAAAAAAAAAAATACCTTTATTTCGTGAAAACAAAATGGCGTCCAAAAAAAAAAAGTAGCAGGTTGCTGTAGCAGGGTTGCCAAATTTTCGCCAAAAATTCGCCAACTTACCATAATCCGAAGATTCACCAATAGTTCGGAGAATATCATAACCTGTGTATAGACTAAAAAGAGCCTTTTATTACTCCTCTTGTTTCGCTATCGACAACTGACCCTGCGGGTTAGATGCTTTTCAACATGTTGGATCTTGTCAATGGAATTAAGAAAAACTTGAGCTTATTTCAGTCTTTTTCACTTTACGTAGTCAATTCCTCCGGGAATATTGACTACTGAAGATGAGATGTTCCATGCTGAAAGGTTTTGATTACTTAATTTAATCAAACCACACACTATCTATCTAAACCATGGATGGCCAATCCACAGCACTCGTGCCACAAAGTGGCATAGCGTAATTTTAACAATAACACGAAAAGACTTATTGAAAAATTAAAAAAAATTGAAAAAATAATAATGCTGTCATCCAGAACATTGTCGCAATCCATAAAGTCCCTACTCATAGGCTACTGAATGTAACAGCGCCGGAAATGCCTTAACACCAGTATAATGAAGCGGTAAGACAGCAAAGTCTTGGTACAAGCCCAATGGTTTCTTTTCCATATCGAAAAGAAGCTATGAAGAGGATACTGCAAATCGAGATTTTAAAACTGTCTGGGAAGAATAATATTTGTTTACGCATCAAAATACACTCAGGAACTTTGAAAATAGCGCTCCAAGAAGGAAAAACGGTACAACTGGAAAATTTACAAATAAGTGCAGTGAATTCGGATATGCATATGATCCAAGTTTGATGCCAATGCACATGACCACATAACCCCGAAGTGGTGCTGCAATGAGAATATGGGCCATAAATAAACTAGTACTTAGATGAAGGCTCATAAACTTGACGATCACATTCCGCCTCTAGGAGGACTTAAGTAAAAGAAGAATGCCAGGTTGACGTGTAAGAAGACATTTCTCACTGTCAAGGGAATTTGTGTGGGTGCCTAACCATCGCCATGAAAATCACAGGCTGGTCGACGCGCCGTGTTGCTCGCCAGGTCGATTGTTCGGAATGTGCCGTCAGAGCATGTTAGGAGCATTGGACACGAGATGGTACCAGAAACATCGGCAACTCCGTCTGCAGTGCTGCCAAACAAGAGCAAATTGAAATGCTATAGATTGGCAAAATGTTGTGTTTAGTGATGAATTCCAGTTTATTTTGGGGACAGATGATAAATGCGTTTGGGTATGGAGGTTCCCTGGTAAGGGTACAAATTTCACCTCTGCTGTCTCGCGACACACTGTCCGCACATCACACGTAATGGTCTAAGAGGCCATAACCTTTGACAGTCAGTCCACTCCAATTATGGTAGTACGTGGAACCTTAAGGGGCCAGCGTTATGCTGACGACTTTCTTCGACCTCATGTAGGACCTTTCTTAAATGGTCTTCCAGGGCCAATTCTCCAGAAAGATAATGCTCGTCTGGATCTAGATCGAGTTTCTCAAGACTTCCTACGTTAAGTTCAGACTATTCCATGGCCGACCCGCTCCCCGGACGTATCCTCTATACAGCATGTGTGGAACTAGCTGAAACACCAAATGCCGCTGTGCCTTTCTGAACATGATTTCATTTTCTGAACATGATTTCTGAACATGATCTGTTCAAGAGATTTGGCCTTATCTGCCGCAGGACAAGATCATATGTCTGCCGGATCGTGTTATGGATGTATTAGAGCAATAATCGGACAGACGCGCTATTGAAGTTGTACTGTATTTGTATAATTGCTCATATTGTAGTTGTTCCATTGTCTTGATTTTGGAATAAAGTTAATTTCTGATCTATATCGCCATGTGAATTAAATTTCATTTCAAGCCGATGCTTCTTTCTTGATGCATCTATTTTCAATGTTTTTGAGCGAACTTCCAAGCCTGTTTGTTTGACCTGAGCCGATATTCTACAGAACTTCATGGAGATTTCAATAGCAAATATCCCGCCGGATCACACTTGCGAACGGAATTTATCAATTAAAAAAACAAAGAAACCGTATACGCCTCCTTTTAAAGGACGACCCACTCGCCAACTACTGGGCGTGGAGAATCATCATCCACCCCCTTTTATTTCGGGCGCCACTGTAGAGACAATTGGAAGCAGGGCAGATGAAAAATGAGCAACGCCTTCCCCGGGAATCCAACCACGGACCTCTGGAATACGCGCCCAGCATGTAGATCATTACACCACGAAGGCACGCTAAGAAACGGGAGAAATACCTTATAACCTTATTTTAAACACTCTGTTTTTATACCTGATTTGGATATCACGCGAACTAGAAACTTACATCCTGGAACGAAAATGGAAAAGAGCAAGGTGGGAAAGATGATTAGCATAAAATAACTGGTTAAAAACTAAACGTAAACTCTATATCATGAAGGATGAAACAACAAAGTTTAGAGTGATTTCTTATGAGATTATTATTAATTTAAAATTTAAATGTTATTAATTTAAGATGGAAAGCGGAAGTAACAAAAGAACTGACTATTGCAAATTAAAACTAGTATTTCAATTTCTCTTGAGAGTTTCTATCTAACACACATTTAAGATAGGAAATATAAAATAATATTCTAATTTTAAATTTTTTAACCATCAGCGGCCGACTTTTGATCCGTTCACTGGTCACGTGTAACTTGATACCTCACTCATGCGAAGAGATTTAACTTCGGGATAAATGTAACAATGATGTAATGGTGCATGCTCATAACATCATTGCTGAAGGCTTAATTTTACACACATCAGAGATGCCGTTATCTTGTGATATATATCAGAGATCGTTTCTAATGATAGCAAAATTTCTTGAATGCCCATCATGAGTAATCTAATCGGAATCAAATCTCGTCGCACAATTTGATAAAGTGAAGGATTACAAGCATCTGTCTAATCATTGCAACTATAGAAGTTTTTTTTTTTTTTTTGCTTTTTTTACTTGTAATGATACTTCAAGCTTTTCCATGTTTTAACTGAATTCTTCACAACTGGAGCGAGAATCCTGCCTAGCCAAACAAAACAGGAATCATTGCCGAACTTTGTTTCAGGTCTTGCGCATTTAATAATAATTCATTCCAGAGAGCCACATTATAAAATTCTGCCTTAAACCTCTCATGATCCACCTTAAACCTCTCATGATCTCACCTTAAACCACTCATACACCTTAAACCTCTCATGATCCACCTTAAACCTCTCATGATCTCACCTTAAACCACTCATACACCTTAAACCTCTCATGATCTTCGAATATGTGACTGTTGCAAGAATTGGAATATTTTATTTATTTTAAAAGCAATTACTTCGAAATTTTTACAGCTGACTACATAATATAGCTGCTTTGGAAGCTAGTAGCCAGAAAGTTTGTGTTGTCACAAATATTTTTGAAATTTAATCCTCTTTGTGACATAATATTTCGCCGTGTTTCCACCTTGCGCGCATGATATTTTAAAAATGGCTAATGGTACATACTTGAAATTGGATGGAATTCTTTATATGGGCACTATTTTCTAACTGAACCAACATTCTGATGAATATTTTCATATTGAAAAATTTTATGGACAAAAACATTACATTTTTTTTTAATAAAATACATTTTATAAACTCGACTCAAAATAAAATAAAACTTTAACATGAAATTTTTAGAATTTTAGGTTCACAGTAGTTTCCAGATGTTATAAAAGCTATATATTAAATATGGAATTAAATTATGAAACAGAATGTTTTAAAGTGTGCGCGCAAGTTGGAAACATGACGAAAAATGTTGTCACAAAGCGGATTAAATTATAAAAATATTTGTGGTAACACAAACTTTCTGATTACTATTTTAGAAAGCAGCTATATCATGTAGTCAACTGTGAAAAGTTGGTAGTAATTGCTTTTAAAATAAATAAGTTATCCCAATTCTTGCAACAGTCACCTATTCGAACATCTTATGGGTTTTAAGGTGTATGAGTCCCCTTAAAAATATAAGCATCTTAATCGATGAATGGGTAAAAGGTTATTGTTGTGTTGTATTGTTGCGCGCTTCCAACCTGCACGCAACAATAGTGGTGACTGCTAAGAACTGGAAAGTAGACAAAGTCTTGAAGGTTTTAAATCCCTTTTTATTCAACTTTAGAAATTACAAATGCGTGCTCTTGACGCTCACAAACTACGCCGTTCCGGCGGTAAAATAAAAATAAGAAATTAAAAAGAGATAATAACAAGTGACTAACTACGAGGCTCTCTAAACGTAACTAACCTCACCGCGTTCGTTGTGCACAGAATGCACAGTGTTATTTCTGAGAAAGGTGCTCACATTGAATGGGGTCTAATTCCTCTCCGGGGAAGTTAATGTAGTAAATAAACATTAACATAAACAGAGTCATAGCTAGGGTTTTCAGCGCCCAGGGACAACTGAAGATTTCGCCCCCCTTACTGCTTGCCAAGGATGGAAAACATTTCATTCTAAAATATCGTAACATCAGTTTGGCACCCCTTGGATTCTGCGCCCGGGGACAAATGCCCCCCTTGGCCCCCTCTAGCTACGCCCCTGAACATTAATAATTGAACTGTACGATTGTATGTCTTGATTAATCTAAATACCAAGTTTGGTGCCATTTCGGCTGTAAGCATGTATACAGGACCAATGTATGCCCTTATAGGCCCCATGAGGTGTTGCCCCGGATAGTTGCGGAACCTGGACTAGACCCGAATAGTCTTAGTAAGCCGCACGGGTGTCCAGATTCTGCTCTCAACTCAACTCAACTCAACTCTAAGATACCGCTGATAATTCAGCAAACTTCTGAATATTACGTTGAAAGATTAACAATCTGCCGAGGCAAGCACACAAGCCGAAACGCGTGGTTCTTCAATTTCTAACTAGCCACCTACACGCTCGTGAAGCAAGAAAGCACCCTTTCGAACTCGTTTCACTTCTATTTAACTCATATTACTTCCGCTGACAATTTGAATCCTTGCGCGTTCTACTAAAATTTACATACTCTGGCATTGGCAATTCCAGGGGAAAGTAAGGTTTGACAAGAAAGATAGTTTAAACTTAAAATAAATGTTAGTTAAAATAAATATAAACCCTACAGTGTGTTATCTTTATTTATTAAATACTATGCTCTTTGCACTTAAACCATAAAATTCAGTTCAATAACAATATCACAAAATAATTTTAAAATGAACCTAACCTTTAGAATTTCTTTCCGATACACAATTCCGCCCGCTGGAGATAAAACTGTTTTTTTTTTTTTTTTTTTTTTTTTTACCCGTAGAGTGTTGCCATTGCTCGCTTTGAAATCCTTGAGTTTGTTAATCAAAAATTCGTTAAAGTTTTACAAAATGTGAAATCGATAATAAAATAAATTCCAAATTTCTAATTTGTTCTTTCACATGCCCATATTCGCAGTAGGATTACGTCATTCAACATTCCATGGCTCTGTGTACCGTTGTTTTATCACAGTGCGAGAAATATACATATATTTATACAGATTTTTCATTATTTAATTTCTTCTAATATAATGAAGGACTCTAACATTTGGTGGCAAAAGTTTGAAAAAATGAAGCAGACATTTATAATGAATCAAAGCAAAATCGCAAAGCGAAAACAATAGTCCTTCAGGGAGAAAAGCCCTTTGGACTAATAATTTTTAAATTAAATAAAATGCAAAGAGATTAAAAATTAATTAAATTAATGGTATATAGTTAAATAATAAGTTAACATACTCAATTTGTACGGGAGCTCTAGTTGGAATTGCAGATTTACTCAATACCAACCACCCAACCAGGACACTGGTTTACTGCCTTACGAGCTCAAATGCCGGAGTATAGTGTCTGTGTGGTATGGGATCACTTTAAATATGCGATGAGCGGAAAATCCTTTCGAGAGAGTGATGGTAGATGAAGACTGATTGATGGAAGACCCTCGGATCAGCCCTCCCAGGGTGCTCTCTCTCAAAATTCTTGGTGGAACTTATTTAAAGTCGGGATGTCAGTATGTGAAGTTCAAGGCTCTTGACGTATGACTGCTTGCCATGATGAATGTCGTGAGCTTCTGCTGACTATTGCGAGACAAGTGAAAATGGTAGCAACACAACTCAAGACCGAAAAGTCTCAAAGCTTAAATTTAAGCATAAAATGGTATTAAAAAGTAAATGTCTCCGAGTCATTCTCCATAAAATTTCTCTTTCGTAAAAAGATAAAAACAATTTATGACATTAAATTTCCCCTAAGAATTTTCTGCTTTACCTAGAATTGAATTTTACTAATAGGTCCCTTTCAGCCAAACGGAACCGAAATAGGAAAATGAACTACCAGCGTTGTTCGATTTTAGCCTCTAGATCATTGATTGTCCAATGTATTACAATACATTGGACAATCAATGATCCAATCAATTGTAATCAATGATCCAATCAATGATTACAATACATTGGACAATCAATGGAATTGATAATATAGATTCATCGAAAGAGAAAAATTTGATTTTAACTGCGTTAGATTGATAAACTAATGTTATCAACTTTTGTATCTAAATAACTGGAATTTGACCTGGCTTAGCTATAGTCCTACCAGACACAGTTTATGTAAACGGACATTGAATATCGCATTTATACCTGCGGGGTAATCAAAAGAACTCATTTTGAAATTCGTGATTAAAACAACAGTACTTTTGTGTTTATTTCGCAATACAAATCTCTGAATTACTTAAGCACCTTTTTCAAATAAAACCATTGGGTTCGTAAGAGGGTAATTTCGTTTTGCACAAATAGATAGCGTTATGTTTGTTTTGCTATTCTTCAGTCAATCTTGCATTTTTGTTTTCTTTTGAGATTTGGCAGATGACGAGTTTAGGTTACTATAAAAATGAAGTCCGTATATTTATGCTTACAACTGTTAGTTTACGATCAAATTTAACATGGGGTGCAAGAACAAACATTTCCAACATATTTTTCTTTTTTATTTCCATAAAGGTAAAAAAGCAACTAAAGCTAACAAAGAGATATGTAAAGTTTATGGTGTTGACTGCTTAACAAAACACATGAGTCAGAATATGTTGGAATTTCGTTCTGGAGATTTTTCACTTGAAGATGGCCAACTTTGTGGCCGATCTTCCGAAGTTGATGATGACAAACTAAAAGCCATATTCAATCATATTGTCATATAATTGTACAAGATGTAGCAAAATGTTTTAAATATATCATATACAACCGTTACAAATTACGTAAAATGTCTTGGAAGTGTTAAGAAGCTCGATATTTGGGTTCCGCATGAATTGAAAGAAATATGGTTAACACAACCAATAAATAAATGTGATACGTATTTAAAAAGTAATGCAATCAACCATTTTTTTAAACGAATTACCACTGGTGATGAAAAGTGGATCATCTACAATAACATTAATCTAAAAAGATCATGCTCCAAGCATCGTGAATCAACTTAAATCATATCGAAAGCTAAATTGCATTAAGTAAGATCACACAATCAATTTAATGGGATTACAAAAGCCTTTTGTATTTTGAGCTGCCTCCAAGTAACCAAACTATCAACTCAGATGTTTATTGGCAACAACTCACGAAAATGGAAGATGCGATCAGAGAGAAAAGTACAGAATTAACGAATCATAAAGAAAAAGTGTTCCACCACTACAATGCGAGGCCTCAGACATTTCAGTGGCCTTATCTACACGGCCTCTGGTGTGGCTTACAAGAGTTTTTAAGTTGCAGAATTATTGTTAATTTTCTTTGAGGATTTATTGGGATAACATAAAATTCATTTGTTCCTCATTTTGTACAGTGTAGTAAAATTCGTCTTTTCTCCTAGGTATGGTCCAGAACTTAAAACTGTCTAGCGCTGATTGATAGCTGGACCTAGGTCAGAGAAATGGGCGCAGCCCCGGGCCCCCCCAGCCGATTTAAATCGGCCACATGGCCAAAATGGGACAGGTCCGTCCAACACAAAAACGAGAAGCCACCGAGCCGGCCGTGCTCCAAACTTACACAAAGAAAACCACAATTCAAAATTTACCTGAAAAGACTTAATATTTAAACAACCGAGAAACCAAAGCCCGAGACCCGAGTAACAAAAAAGGTTAAAAAAGGAAACATAACAAACACAAAATTACAAGTTCATATGGTTGCAAGCCTAAATTAAAACAAAAAATCCATCATTCACACAAAAATGAAACTGAGGAAAATAATAAAATCCACAGAATTAGTAATAACATGAAACCAAGACAAAACAACACAGAACCATTCATACAAAACATAAAAGGAACTTCTTGCAATATCTTGATCAGCCCTCGAATGAGCACAAAACCATTGAATGGGTCAGAAGATCTTAACTCTCAATTCCGATCTTTTCTTTATTACCATTAATAATTTTCATTATTTCTTGAGCAAAATCTTTAAATCTGTTACTATATACGATCATTTCTTCAGTCTTCTTGTCTCCATACTTAAGCCTCACACCCCGGGTAAGAATACACGACTCGACGAAGTGATCTGCGTCACCGATCTTATCACAAATGAGGCATTTATCGTTGCCCTGGAGATGGAATCTCTGTAAATAGAAGGGAAATCTTTGATTGGTTATAATCTGGTTGGCATCAATATTCATATAACATTTCATTCTGTTTGAAACTTCAATAAAATTCAAGAACCTATTTCTTTTAATAGAGGTAGACCAAACCTGCTTCCATTTATCATAGTAAAAATTCTTCATAATTAAAATCATCTTTCTTCTAGCCGGTCTTACATCAAAATAATCCATACCATCCCCCAGGGCAGCCTCCTTTGCCAGTGCGTCCGCCCTCTCATTGCCAGGATGGCCAATATGTGCCTTAATCCAGTGAACATGGATAACATGATATCCTAATTCTCTTTTAAACAGATCTTTAATGTCTTCCAAAATTTCATTTTTAGGCTCTGGCTGGGAGAGAGCCGTTAGCACAGACAGGGCATCTGAGTATATATGTATACAGTGTCTCTTAGTAAGTTCTCTTAATATCCAGTTAAGAATTTCCTTCAAAGCAACCATCTCAGCCTGATAAACTGAATTATGTTCAGACATTTTAAATTTTTCTACATGTATCTCAAGTCCATAAAAATAGACAACAAAGGCTGAACCGACTCCCCCCTCGAAGCCATCCGTATAAATTTCAATTTCCTGTAGGTCCAATTTATTGCGATCAAAACTAATGCTACAATAGTCCATAGGAGAAACACTCTCTGGATTAAAATATTTAATAAAATTGGCACAAACTTTAAAATCATTATAATTAAAAGAGTCTCTCAATCCATTACTTAGTAAAAATTTTTCAAAATAAAACTGGTAAAAAATCGAGAGAGGGGGCACACCGGCAAGTATGCACAGAACCTCCGTCGAGACCGTCCTGAAAGCTCTGGTAACAGCCAAGAGCCAGCTTCTCTGCAAAGAGTCTAATTTAGTTCTTAAACGGAGGAGCTCCCCTGCCCGGACACCCCATGCGCCAATGCCATATATGATCTTGGGAAGAATAACGCTGATATAAATTTCTCTCAGGGTGGCACCCTTCTGACCCAGAGTACTTGGATTAAAATTATAAACATAAAAAGTTAAAACCTTCTCTATCTTTCGTTGTATATCTTTAAAATGGGAAATAAAATTCAATTTCTTGTCTAAAATAACACTCAAATATTTTATCTTATCCTTAAGCGTAGATTTTTTCCTTTAAATTTCAACTTAGGTGGCCTAGTATGGATGCCACCTCTTGGAAAGAAAATAGCATTTGTTTTATCCAAATTAAAGCGAATAAATTGTTTATGGCTCCATCTATTAAATAAATGATCTATCTAGGAAAACCTCTGTTCCAACTTTTCCAAAGAAGAATCATACACCAAGACCGGAATATCATCGGCAAAGCAGTTAATTTCAATTTTTGGTAAATCGATAAGTATTTCATTAATTATAAGGCTCCAGAACAGGGGAGCACTGCAAGAGCCCTGCGGGCATCCTTTCGTGATCTCATATTTCAGGTTAACACCATCACTATTACCTTGAAAGAACACTTGTCTGTTTCTTAGATAATCTTCAATTAAGTAGTATAATCTTCCAATAACACCTAATTTCCTAAGGGCAGAAAGGAGTAAAGGCCAGGCAATAGAGTCAAAGTCTCCATGTATGTCAAATGAGACAAGTGCAACATGAAAGTCCTTCTTCCTTTCCCTAATCAACTGTATAGTGTGATAAAGTGCAAGTTCAGTAGAACGCCCTCTTCTAAATCCATATTGTCTAGGGCTAATAAAAATCTTTCTTGTATAGAATAAAATTAAGACGATTTGTGAAAAGTTTATCTAAAACCTTACCAAAAACGTTTAGAAGACAGATTGGGCGATAACGACCCTCACTCTTCGGAATAAGAAAAATTTTTCCAATTTTCCAACAGTCAGGGAAAACAGATAAAATTAAACATCGATTGTATAAAATTATAAAAAAGGAAGGATATTCACAAAACAATTTTTTAATAATAGTAGCACCTATCCCATCCAAACTAGGAGCAGATCTTGTTCTTAATCTTGAAATCACACAATAAATTTCTTCGTACGTAAAAGGGGAATCATAAACTTCTCTATAATCCTGACTATTTTCTTCATACCCTATATCTTCTTCATAAGAATCTCTCATCACAGAGTCCTCTACTCCACCGGAATGGCCTTCATCCAATTTCAAAGCACTGCGGAGAATACAGTCATAGTACTGTTCGACTGAATCATTATTCTTATCTTCCCTATCCAAAATAATATGTTGTCTTCTTTTATTTGCAGCAATCCTGTAATACTTATCATAATAATATTTACTATTCAAAAATATTTCTTCTCTATATTGTCTTTTAGTAAACTTAATCTTTTTCTTATAAAATGCAAGGTTTCTTTTATAATCCACTTTCCTTTTAATACGCAACTCATCAGGAATGTTTTTAACTTGGTAGCTTTTCCTAGAGGCTCTTAATTTCCTTCTAAGACTGTCCAATTCATTAGTCCACCATACGGTATAGTTCTTATGTTGCAAGGTCTTCTTAATCAATAAGTATCTATTCATATTACTAATCAACAGTCTCTCCATTTCACTAATACAATTATTCAACTCTAAAGCGTTGGAGGAACAACTAACTTTGTCTTCAATATCAAAAATATCCCTGCGACTCTTCTTCACCATAATTTCAATTCTTTTAATGTTTTTAGAGTACTTCTTTCTAGTGTCACTATTGACTTTAATATCATTCAAATTAATCAAAATATATCCGTGGTCGCTAAGGGTATCCAAATCTAGAACTTCATATTTAACATTACTAATATCCATACCAGATGAACAAAGTGCAAGGTCAGTCCAGCCACTCCCCACAGAGGAAAAAAAGGTTGGAGTAAAGTCTTGAATATTTAAAAGCTTCAAATTATATTGTACAATAAAATCATAAGTTAAAACTCCTCTTTGATCCATTTCCCTAGCTCCCCAATTAAAATTCTTGGAATTAAAATCACCAACAACTATAAAATCATAAGTATAAAGTTTAAAAACATTTTCAAGTTGAAATAAATGCATCTCCAAATCCTCTGCAGGTGAAAAATAAACTGAAATAAGAGCTAATTTAACTTGATCCAGGAAAACAGTGATTGCGACAATACAATCCTGAAGTACATCTACTGTAAACTCTAAATTGCTATCCGCGACAATAATGCCAGTCCTGCCATTATCAGTTCCTACAACTCTCCAATTTCCAAGTAGATGGGCAATCTTACCCTTAATAGTATAGGGCTCCTGCAGCGTAATCACATTCAAAGGCTCTTTAATGATATTGTTAATTGCAGAGAGCTGGCAAGAAGCGGCCGCACAATGATTTAAATTAATATTTAAAATATTCATGTATAACAAAATAAAACCAATCCACATTAAAAGCAATATTTTAAAATCAATATGTACAAATAAAAACAATATTCAAATCAATCAATTAAAATCCAATAAAAGTCTTGGTAAAAGTTCAATTGACTTAAATAAATAAAATCAACACCAGAAGGTTCAAAGTCTTTATTAAAACCAAAGCAACTTACCAGGGGTGAGGGCAAAATCTTCTTCTTCTTCTTCTTCTTTACTGGCTTCCAAAATAAAATACTTACCCAAAGGCCAATCAATAATAACAGAAAAAAGTAAATTAAAATAAACAATATCACACTCCTTTTTAGTATTGAATTAAAAAATAGACAAACAAAAAGTCCCCGCCGACACCTAGACACTCAATAAAATCTAAATGTCCAAATGATCCTTTATAAAATTCATTTCTTCTAAATATACGGTACAATCCTTAGAAAAGGCATGATGGTGTACATCAAAATCTGTGTGAAACGTCTTATTGAATTCCACACAGTTAATGCAAATAAACTCTTCACTTTGACAATCTTCCTTTCCATGCTCCTTAGAGCAGGCGGCACATATTTTGACATTCTCACAAAATCTTTTTGAATGTCCAAAGGCCAAACAGTTAGTACAACGTATAGGTCTTAAAAAGATCTTAGTACTATAGGCCTTCCAATCAATCCTTAATCGGTGATCTTCAATAGTGTTACCCTGGCATTCTCTAGTAACCTGATACACACGATGTGACACGAACTGCTCTGAGGCCCTCATTCTAAATAACGGCTTAACACAATTCCCCTCACAACAGCAATTTCTTTTCAATGCTTGCGTAATCTTATCGTCTGACACTTCTTCTGAAACGTTATAAATAACAATCTTTGGTCTAATAAATTTCCTTCTTCTTGGTCTTACTAAAGAACATATTTTCTCATTATTCTTAATTACTTCCTCTAATCTCTTGCATTCATTCCGATTTTCAAGTTTTACCACCATATCACCGTTCTTGCGGCAAAAGGAACTAACTATTCCAATTCCTATCTTTTGTGGGTCTACATTGGATTTAACTTCTTCATAAACATCAACTCCATCCTTCATCGGGCGTAAGATGACCTCATTTTCTCTTAAATTATCTTCTCTATTCATTTCT
Organism: Stegodyphus dumicola; assembly: GCF_044657685.1. NCBI lineage: Eukaryota > Metazoa > Arthropoda > Arachnida > Araneae > Eresidae > Stegodyphus > Stegodyphus dumicola. The sequence continues at coordinate 171,655,696 of NC_140776.1, forward strand.
CTCTTCCTCCCATTTCTTTTTGATCTAATTTCAATCCATGGTTCTTCTCGAGTAGTTTCATTGGTCATCTTCTCCTTAATTTCATACACCTCTTTTTCAATCGCATCCAATTTACTCACTACCAATCTTTCATTATCATTTGCATTATTTGTCTCTCTCTTAGCAATCCAGTCTGTTATAAAATTTAGACCATTACTTAAATTCGCAATAAGAATCTTCGGGACTCTCTTTTCCCTCAAAGTGTCAACGATCTTATTCATATTACACATAACCGTCAGAATATCATATTCATTACTTGCAAAGTCTAAGATGGTATCAGTAACCGAAAGCTCGTTTTGACTGATCTTTGGATCAGAAATTATATTATGTCGGCTTGGGGACAAACAAATCAAATTACCTCATAAAAATCAATACATATATATAAATCCTAATATAATAAAACTCTAAAAACCCTGAAAGTTCAAAGTTAATACAACTAATGTGTTAAAACTTCTTAAAAAAGATAGAAATCAATTTCCAATACAGCAAGTTCTCTTCAAAAATTCATAAAAGTTCTAAAATTCAATAAAGTATCCATAAAATGCTAAAATCAGTATCTGCAATGCGTGAAATAATTTTTACAATAAAAACGAGAGTTCTAGCGGTAAAACTGAGCAAATCCACCAACGTGTTAAAAGACGTCGAATATGGTGCACCAAAGTATGTTAGACCTGTTCCTCCACCGTGTAAAAAGACTTGATTATATGGTGCACCAAATGATTATTCCTTCCGATAACATAAATCTTCTAATGTAAACAAATGTCAGCCGCGTTAGGCCTAGCTCACTCAACAATTTCAAATTCAAATATATTCAAAACCATGAAAAATAGAACTGTGCTTTTAAATATACAACTAGATAGAACATGTAAGAATCTAAAACAGCCGACAAATTAAAGTTGCATAAATAATTCATCATATAATCAATGTAAAACTTACTCGTCCATGCGAGATGGGCGTTCCGGTGTAGACGAAATTTAAATTCCTCATATCTTGAAAGAAAACCAATTTCAGAACTTGCACAATACCTTTTTCGAAAGCGGAACACTTAATTAAAAATAATTGTACACTTTCACAATCCACAATCAACTTTTACACAGAAAAAAAGCAACTTTAAGCGGGAGCACATAAACAACCATCCAACATGGATTCCAACATGCGCAGCAGAACTCTGGTCAGCAGAACAGCTGGACCTAGGTATGGTCCAGAACTTAAAACTGTCTAGCGCTGATTGTTTCATTCCAGTTTCCATTCGTATTTCCATTAGGATTCTACAGCCCACCAGCGGCCGAGCGGTAAAGTCGCTAAAAACTGGTAGTTCGGTTTGAGGTTCGAATCCCTCGAACGGGCTGGCTGCATGGGTAGTTTTCCCCATGTGTAACGTGTATACGAGCCAGTTTCCCTTAGAAAGTCCTCCACGAAGGCATCCATCCCCTTAGGCAGATAGCCCTAGTGTGCTTTGCCATAATTAAATACATCACATCACATCATAGGATTCTACAACTTCAAGTACAGAGGCTGTGCCCACACTTTTGAGATGATTTTCATTTCACTATAAGATTTTTCTGTTTTAAATATTCAATTTGATAATAACTTTTATTTTTCATTATCTCTCTACCCTGTAATTTCCAAGACAATGAAGCCTTTTGCGGTAATGAAAGAGGCACGCTATACCATTCCCCTTCAATAACTTTCCAAGGCCAAGAAGAGCTGTTGGTCGACATTTAGATTATCCGCTTTTTAAAAGTCCAAAAGCATAAAAATTCATGTGTGATACATCAGGACGGTGACCGGAAAAATGCCCACAGGAAAAATGCTCACAGAATAATGCTCACAGGTATAAATGCTCACAGGAAAAAAGCCCACAAGGAAATATGCCCACATAGAAAAAAGCTCACATGGAAAAATGCTCACTTAGAAATATGCTCACACGGAAAAAAGCTCACATGAAATATGTTCACATGTTCAAATGCTCCCATTAATCTTTTCATTGGAGGTAAATAAAAGCATGAAAACTGTAGTAAAATTTTGCATGTACTGTAATATTTTATACCCTTGCCCCAGTACGACATTTTTTTCCTGTAACTGCCAATAATTAATTTTTGTTTCTTTACTCTATTTTTGTATACTTTCGATGTGTATCGATAGAAATTGATGTTTGAATGTGTTATTCAAGTTCGGAGCTAAAAAAAGTTGTGAAATTTCTGCAGAAATTTAAAATTTTAGAAATAAAATTAATCCTTTTAGGCACTTTGATGATGCCTCTCAGTTGAACATTATGAAGCAGCCTTCAAAAAATCTCCTAAGACCACAAATTGTTGCGAAAGCTCTCATAACGCACTAAATTCATTATTTAATTGTAGCCATCCCAGTATGTTGTTCTTATTTGACGGGATGAAAAAAGATTTAGCCTCTCAGGGTTTGTTATTAGCTAATGTAAATACAGGATGTACTGAAGTAAAAAGAAGAAAACAGGCAAACTTAGATTTGGTAATCGTGAATCATGTAAGAAACTATGATGAAATCCATGATAAAATTAAATATTCTACGTAATTTAAATAAAATAATCATTCTAAATTCTCATTCATTATTCATTATTCTTCTAAATATTTATATTATAAAAATATGTAACTTATATTTATTATTTTTTATTTTTTTAACAATTAAAATTGTAATAATTTTTCACTGTATAACACTGTTTCATTTTTTCTTCCTTTCTCCTCGCTTTTCCTTAATTCAAAAACGGCGCATTTGTTAACCTTGTATAGCAACTGAATCTACACATAAGTTGTAAAATTTTTGAAATATATACCATAGATGTTTTGGTAGTTTAAATAATTTTTCTTTAGAAAATTCAAGTAGGTGTACGATGTTCAAATCGATTAATTATTGGTTTATTAATGTAAGGATATTTCTATGTGAATTATTTATCAGTGGGCTTATTTCCATGTGAGCATGTGTGAGCTTTTTTCCGTGTGAGTATATTTCTAAGTGAGCCTTTTTCCATGTGAGCTTTTTTATGTGGGCATATTTCCGTATGGGCTTTCTTCGTGTGAGCATTTATACCTGTGAGCATTATTCCTGTGGGCATTTTTCCTAGAACCCATCAGGATATTTAGTAGCGATATGTGTGAAAGGTATCGCTTCGATGCAAGTTTCTTGTTCCCCTTTTTCCAAGGAATTAACAGGGGATTTAGACATTTGGCTGTTTGCTTTGTTTCAATGCAGGTTTACTGATTGATGGCACTATGGGTAAAGAGAAGGTATTTCATATTTGGAAACTGGGTATCAAATATGTTCTTGATAATATGTGGAGTTGATCTCAACATTTTCCTCCGCTCTCTTTATTTTTAATTTGCCATTATAGGAAAAACCAGCAACAATCATAAATCCCTTTGAAAAACTTTCTTTAGATTCTATGAAACATTTTTTAAGATCTTTTCTTCTCTTTGATGATAATAAATGCATCTCTTTTTATTGCAGTTAATTAAATACATTTAAGATTCACTTACAGTGACAGCATTTTCACATATTTGTCAGGATGAATGTTTCTCAAAAGTTCTGCAGTACGGTCTGAGTTCTGCAATATATTGTGGATAAATGCTTTTTCGCCTTTTTAAGATTCAAATGAACATTAATCATTTTGTTGACAGTTGACACTGAGCATTTTAATGATATTGCACTGTCCGTTGACTTGATAGATTTTACTTTAACCTTAAAGATCCTACCATTGCAACATTCAAAACATTCCGTTTTTTCCTTGTAAATGAATTAATTATTATTATTTACGTGTTTCGCCCTAAGGCACTGCACGGAAGAGAGAAATGCCTTCGTGGAGGACGTTTTAAGGGAGACTGGCTCGTGATAACGCGTTGCAAATGGAGAAAACCACGAAAATGCCCATTCAGGCGACTCGTACGTGGGATTCGAACCTCGGACCGAACTACTAGTGTTCAAAGATTTTTAACGCTCGGCCGCTGGTGGGCTTGTAAATGTTTTCACTCGAAGCCAAACTCTGACTTTTTTCTTTCTGGTTGACAGTATTACATATCGTAGCTTTAGATATAGAAAAAATCGTGGCTTTCACATTGTTTTTTAATAACTAAATATGAATAACTCTATTCCGAAAAAGCACAAGTATACCCTTCCCTCCACTGCTTCTTCAAAAGCTCCATTTTGCATGAAAGCAAAACTGTTAAGTAGCAAACGCAAATTTATATTTTTAAAAATGTAGCTGCAGTTAAAACAAAAATTTCCATTCCATTCCATTTACCACTGTTATACTGGGCTTAGCCTGCGTGAAATTGCAGGTTTTTGCCAGTTGTCTTCATATTAGGGCATCCTGAAAGTAAAAATATCTGTAAAGGCGTCACAGAGACAAGATGTGAATAGTAAAAAGGAAGGTGGCTCATTGCTACTGTAGAAATTTACATCGTGGGGTGGCGTAACATACAATTCAATAAGTAGTATATATGTTACGGTGAAACACCGAAATCTGGAGAATGTCGACTTTCACCGGTGAATGTCAACATTCACATAGTCGCTTGCTGTGCGTCCGAAATCTTTTCAAAATACTCTTATATCTGACTTACACCGGTCAATGTTGACATTCATCATGTACTAATGGTGAATGTTGAACATATAACAATATTATATTTTCTTCTCCGTAATTCAGTCGCGAAAAATGGCACTTGAGACTCAAAATAAGAACTAAGAATATAAAAACTTAAAAGACACAGTACATTCAAAATGAGAAAGGGAAATAATAGAAGTTAAAAACTTACTAAATTATGTGATTCAAATTGTATTTATCATTACAACAACTCAAACTCAAACTTTGAATTGCACAAGAGGCCCTTGCTTTTACAACTGTATTTATTCGTGGAACAGTTTCTTTTGCAATGACAGCGTGTACATATACTCCTCTCTTTTCGACCTACACCAGAGCATATCTGTGATTGTCGACATACACCGGTGAGGGTCCGAATGTACAAGAATGTAATGCAATATTCGATTTTTCACCGACGTATTTGGTGAATGCTGACATTCTCCGGTAAGAGTCGACATTCTCCAATTTTGGTCTTTCATGGTAACATATGTTAAGTGAGTATACATATAATTTGAAGATGCTTTTAAAAACGATTTCAAATGGCTAAAAACATTGTTCCTCAAATAAAAATGTTCCGAGTAATGAGTCTTGATTAAATATAAAAATATACAATATTTACACAAGAGAATCTAAGTCCATTTGGGAAGCCTCGTCACGTGATGACAGAGAGTCCATGCCATTGGCTGTGGGCTGAAATCTTGGATGATCACAATTTTAAAAATAACTAAGATTTTAAAATGAGAAAACATATTTTTCTGCAGTATATAAGAATCCTAGTTAGCATATACAGCAAAAATTGCAATGAAAATATCCATGCGAATTACCATGAATACGACTTCTTTATTATAGCGAAGCAAAATCGTCTAAAAATGTGCTAGCAACCTCTATACTTTCATATGCCACTATAGAACCAGCGGTGGTGTTGGCTTACAGTAGTTGTTACCCTAGGGCAGCCAAAGTGTTGAAAATGCGCAAAAGACACTTTGCGGAGTAATAGTCTTATTAAGCAAGATTTATACACTTTTCTTTTGAAAGACTTCGCAACTTGAACATGTTTTGAGACTTCAAAATTACATAATAGTTTACCTTTCATTCGGGAGATAATATGTCACAGCACTTTGTGACATTTTGAGCACAACACTGTAATAAAGATAAATTATACAATGAACGAACTTAAAATATGAGAGATTAACAATTTATTTTACATGATAGTATAAAACAAAGGTATTTAGCACAAAATCTATATGCAAAGAGAAAGTTAGATTAATCTCATGATTACTTTCTTTCAAGTACGGTGAAATACTGTCGTTTTCTCTGAAGAGGATTGATATAATGCCCTGAAATCCAGTTTTATTCATTTACGCATTAGAGACTGAGATTTGTATTTGTTATTCTATGGTTTATTATTCCGGAAGTTAATGTAAGCCATTCTTTGGCCTATTAACAAATACAGCCATTTTATGAGAATTTAATCCTTGTGTATTTAAAAGTTAAACTGTATATATTACAGAGCAAAATTATCATTACTTCGAAGCGATTGTGTTTCGAATAAAAGAAGACTTAAATAAAACAAAAGGCTGCAAAGTTTTCGAAAAAAATATAACGGCTGTGAAATATTTCATCAGTTTATTCCACAGAATTTCTTTTAAGTCTCTTTTTATACTTTAGAGAATTTAGTTTCAAATAAAAACATAAAAGAATATTTTTTTATGCAAACTTCGAAGTTATGTCTTTTATTACTTAGCTAGCTATTATGTTAAATTTTTTTACAGAAAAGTATGTGTAGTTGAATCTGTATTGTAACATGAATTATTTATTTTACGTTGAAATTAAAAGAATAATTTAACACATTTTTATAACTTCGTCTTTCTAAGTTTTCTTTAAAATGCTGCTTGATTATGGGTTCGTAATAGATTGAATGCACGCAGAACCGATAATAGCTTAGTAAAATTTATTTTCACCAAAATAAACACTTTACAGTTCTGGAACTTTCCACAAAAGCTCTCGTACAACTAGTCTTAGTATCACAAAATGCATCTAAAAAAGGCGAAGCTCTTACTGGATCATAGAACTCCCCAGTCGTTTTTAACTAACAACTGAGAAGCTGATGATAGGTCCGGTCTTTAGGTTTAACCCACAGCCGAGAAATCTCTAATACAGTACACTTCTCTATATTACTGGAAAGTATATGAGAGCCGGATACGTTTACAGCTACATATATCGATCAATTATATTTACTTAATCACAATGCCAAAATACAGCAATATACGGACCGAAAAAACATGTCATCAAACGATTGCCACGATTGACGATTTTGGATGATTTCCCGCCAGATTAGGAGACAAAAATTAGTCGCCGAAACTCTTGCCAAATCGGCGACATCTCGCCAATTTCGTGAGATAGACATTTACTCAATATTAAATAGACTTTCTCCCTGTAATCTTATTTTTCCAGCATAGCATCGTTTCTTTCAAGCAATTCATGTTACATGGTACCAAATATACTACAGTTTCCGATATGAAGTTATTTATATATTGGGTCAGTCCATAAATTCGTGCTCATTTTTTTGGGTGACATTTTAAATAATATAAAAAAACACAATTTAACGTTTTAATCACTTATATATTTTCATCCATTATTTACAATGTCTCGCCATGTTACAGGCAGCTTTTTTATGCCATTGCTGTAGAAAGACTCTGGTTTTGATGCAAAAAACTTGAAAGTTCATTGTGTACATCCTGTTTAGAATTTAACTTTTTTCCCAGTAAACAATTCTGTAAGGCACAAAATAAGTGAAAATCACTTGGGGCAGTATCTGGGGAGTAAGCAGGACGTGGCAAAAGCTCCCAATTAAATTCACTCATTTTTTGCGGCGCTGTTCGAGCCGTACGCGGTCTAGCGTTATCGAGATGAAACAACACTTTCTTGATATTCACCGATCGAGGGGGTCGTTTTTTGATCCATTCTGAGTTTAGACGGAAAAATTGTTCACTATAAACTTCTGAATGAATCGTTTGATTGTGTTCTAACAGTTCAAAACGTATTGAACGGTGTTCATCCTCAATGCTGCTTTTTCCAACTTTAAATTTTTTAAACCATTTCTGGGCAGTCCTTACACTAATAGCGTGTTCACCGTGTACACTATTCATTTTTATCGCTGCGAACCTGGCAGATTCACCGCACGAAAATAAAAAAATGTAGCACGGCATGTTTGTACTGATTATCTACATTCATCGTCTATGGGTACTAAAATGCGTTCGATATTTACGAAAGTTGGTGATGAACTGAATAATATGTTAGTCAAACGATAACAAGTTTCAACAGGTTCAAAATTGTATTGTTTTAGTAAATGCGTCATAGTGAATTCCACGCAAACTCTTCAAGCGCACGAACTTATGGACTGACCCGATATATACATAATTCGTAACATTACCCTTCACATTTCCTATTTATATTTGTTATCGAGCTTACAATAAATGGAAGATTCTGTAGGAAATATGCATACATTTGCTAGAGAGATTCAACAGATTTTTAAACATGTTAGTTCAGCAGTGTGCAATCATTTGATGAGTGCTAACATACCAAATTATCTTAATCTGTATGACTTATTTGATGAGTCTGAACTTACTAAATTATCTTGATCGGTATCACTTATCTCTTTGTACACTTAATCTGTATGACACACAATCAGCAATGTTATCTTTATGAAACTGCATCACACAGGAACCAAAATGTTGTTCTTGCTGTTGTGACTTATCTCACTTGTCTGGCAGGAACATCAGAACAACTCTCGAAATATTTCGTGACAAGGAGTGCAAGATTACGCCTGCCGTTGGCAACAGCCTTGAGCACTATAGAGGTGACAGTACAACTTCGCTTGGTTCCGCTATCAATTTTGAAGAAGAGCACCGCAGAAGGACAGGTCCGAGGGCCGCATATTTAGAGTCGCCGCATGCCGCACAGACACTGTACATTTACAAAAGTCCATGCGTTCTCTGGAATTCGAACCCGAGTCCTAGGGGAGTCAGAGTCACTAACCACTATCCCGGTTAAGCAGCAGTAAAATAATTACCGAAAGTAAATAGATAAATAAGAATAAAGATAAATTTGGAAAAAAATAACAAGCAACTATTACGATTGCTTCAGTTTTAGAAAAATGCTTATTAAAAATCAAATAATAGTTCAAATATTATTAACCATCAAAATTAAATAACAATCTCTTTTCTTCACATGTTCTTCTGAACAATTTGCGGCATCAAAACCCATTGTTTTCTAGTCACGTTGTAGAGACATTAGAATTTTTTTGGAAGCCAGAGAGATGAAAAATTAGCAACCGCCTTCGCCGGGAATCGAACCACGGACCTGTGGAATACCGGCCCAGCGTGCAGAACCACTACACCATGAAGGCACCTAGGAAAGTGGGAGAAATACCTTATAACGTTCCTACATGGTTCTTTTTGTTGCCTAATTTTATTTGTTATTTATATGCTTCGTATTAATTAACGTATAAGCCCAGAGGGCGTTAGACCAGAAGGGCTATTAATTTCGATTTTGGCATTTTGCCTCGAAAACTTTAAAAGGATGCATAATTTTTCATATTATTGCCACCAAATATTAGCACCCTGTATTATATTTAAAGAAATTAAATTGACGAATTTGCTTAAATGTATGTATGCTTCTCGCATTGTGATAAAACAACGGTACCTAGAGCCATCTAACTTTGAATAATATAATTCTCCACTCGAACATGTGCATCTGGAAGCCCTAATTTGGTATTTGGAATCTGTTTTATTATCTGTTTCATATTTATAAAACTTTAACAAATTTTTGATTAACAAACTCAACGATTTTAAAACGAGCAATGGCAACACTGTATGGGAAAAAAAATATCGCCTGTGCGCGGGACTTTTTATCGGAAATTCTAAAGCTATGCTGTTTTCAAGTTTTTTGTAATATTTCTGTTGAGTATAATTTTATGGTTTAATTGCGAAGAACGTGTATAAGGTATTTCTCCCGGCTACTCAGCATGCCTTCGTGGGGTAGTGGTCAGCACACTCGGCGCGTATTTGAGAGGATCATGGTTCGAGTCTCGGCGAGGGTAGTGCTCATTTTTCACCTCTCCTGCTTCGAAATAACCTGATAGCTCTACACGTGATGTTTAATAAATAATAGTAACACATAAAACCTTAAAGACACGCTCGTTTGAGCGTAATGTTGTTATAGTTTTTGTATTTAGTTTGCTATTTTAGGTAGAATTGTAATTAAAATTTTTTCATTGCCCCATGCAATGCAGCGCGTGGCGGATTTTAAGAGAAAGCTACGCCGAAAAAGTAAAAATACAGGAGCACGCGGGTTTAATAAATAGATATCTCGTACCAGAAACCTCGAGAAAATAAAAATTACCAGAATGTTCTCGTGCATGATTAAAAAGCTTTAAAAAGCCAGAGCAAAACATCTCAGTTCAGTTGTTTACTAAGTTTATGCAGTTAACTGCAGCGAATTCGCGATGAGATACGATTAGCTCTTTCTGCTCTTTGGTTGGGTTCTAGATAATAATAATAGATTTAAAATATGACTGCTGTACGATATTTTGATATTGTACGAATATCTGTGAGGAAACTTTTCAGCATTTTGTTTTATCTCTTGTGATAAGAATAAATTTTAGACTTTTTATCGGACTTGTGCATTCAATTTACTACGAACCCGTACGCGCGCTACAATATAAAACATGAAAACTTTCAGAGTTTTTAACATTATTTTTTATTATGATTGTTATTTAGCTATCCATATTTTATGAAATTTTAGTTATTTTTAACGGTGTATTATTTGTTTATGTTTTTAGCTTTTTTGAACTCTATCGATTTTCTAGAAGATTTAATATAAAACATGAAAAATTTCAGAGTTTTTAACGTTATTTTTTATTAAGATTGTTATTTAGCTATCCATATTTTATGAAATTTTAGTTATTTTTCACGGTGTATTATTTGTTTATATTTTTAGCTTTTTTGAACTCTATCGATTTTCTAGAAGATTTAATATAAAACATGAAAACTTTCAGAGTTTTTAACGTTATTTTTTATTAAGATTGTTATTTAGCTATCCATATTTTATGAAATTTTAGTTATTTTTCACGGTGTATTATTTGTTTATGTTTTTAGCTTTTTTGAACTCTATCGATTTTCTATAAGATTTAATATAAAACATGAAAAATTTCAGAGTTTTTAACGTTATTTTTTATTAAGATTGTTATTTAGCTATACATATTTTATGAAATTTTAGTTATTTTTCACGGTGTATTATTTGTTTATGTTTTTAGCTTTTTTGAACTCTAACGATTTTCTATAAGATTTAATATAAAACATGAAAACTTGAGTTTTTAACATTATTTTTTATTAAGATTGTTATTTAGCTATCCATATTTTATGAAATTTTAGTTATTTTTCACGGTGTATTGTTTGTTTATGTTTTTAGCTTTTTTGAACTCTATCGATTTTCTATAAGATTTTGGTCATTCTGATTTCCCATGCATGGCGTAATTATGATCCAAATTCTCCCTTCACGAATGCAACCCTAAAACCCTAACGCAGTATTTAGATAACTTTGTGCTCTTCCGAAACATAAAATGATCCGGATTTTCTGACTTTAGAAATTAAATATTATATTCCGATAATTGCAAACTTTAAACACAGAATAGTTCCGAATAAATTTATTCTTTGCATATATCGTGCGAAATTAAATTAACAATTAGGACATTATATCTATCGGGTCAGTCCATAAATTCGTGCGCATTAAGAGTATGCGTGGAATTCACTATGACGCATTTGCTAAAACAATACAATTTTGAGCCTGTTGAAACTTGTCATCGTTTGAGTAACATATTATTCCGTTCATCACCAACTTTCGTAAATATCGAACGCATTTTAGTACCCAGAGAAGACGGATATAGATAATCAGTATAAACGTGCTGTGCTACATTTTTTTATTTTCGTGCAGTGAATCTTCCAGGTTTGCAGCGGTAAAAATTAATAGTGTACACGGTGAACACACCATTAATGTAAGGACTGCCCAGAAATGGCTTAAGGGGTATCAGAAACCCCTATACCGACAATGTTAAATTGGCCATTTTCGATGTTCCTTTTCTCAAAATCTGCTGTAGATACAAGCTTGAATTTTTTTCTGTAATTAATGTACACTTATCTTATTATACTGAAATGAGCTTTTGAAGCATTTTGAATTTTAGAGTAAATTACAGAATGTTTTGTTAGGCATAGTAAAATTTAGCACTTTTCTCACACAAAAAAATTAAATTTTTTTCTAAGTTTCTTACAAAAAGCTCTCATTTCAGTAAATATTAGGGAACCTAATAAATAAGCCATAAAAAGTTTAGATACCTGTGAGCAGTAGTTCCTGAGAAAAAGTTCATCGAGTATAAAAAAATTACGTTTGGAGAAAACGCATTTTTATGTAAAAATCCTCATTGATCAAAGCAGTAGATGACAAATTAAAACTAGATTTTTTTTACAGTTCTAACTTTCATAGTGATTAAAGAATGGTATTTTTAGAAAGATAAAAGTGTAGAGAATTTGAAAATGCAAAAATCTGAAATCACAATTTTTTGAAGATTTTTGGGTTTCCAAGGCCCCTTAAAAAATTTTTAAGATGGAAAAAACAGCATTGAAGGTGAACCCCGCTCAGGACGTTTTGAACTGTTAGAACCAAATCAAACGATTCATTATTCACAAGTTTATTGTAAACAACTTTACCGTCTAAACTCAGAATGGATCAAAAAACGCCCACGATGGGTGAATATCAAGAAAGTGTTGTTTTATCATGATAACGCTAGACTGCATACGGCTCGAGCAACGCCGCAAAAAATGAGTGAATTTAATTGGGAGCTTTTGCCCCATTCTGCTTACTCCCCAGATATTGCACCAAGTGAGTTTCACTTATTTCGTGTCTTACAAAAGTTATTACTGGGAAAAAAACTAAATTCTAAACAGGATGTACACAATGAACCTTCGGGTTTTTGCATCAGTCTTTCTACAGCAATGGCATAAAAAAGCTGCCTGTAAAATGGCGAGACATTGTAGATAATGGAAGAAAGTATATAATTGATTAAAATATTAAATTGTGTGTTTTTTTTAAATTATACAAAAAAAATGCTCACGGATTTATGGACTGACACAATATTTGTGCAAAGCTAAACATAATTTGACATATCTGTTGGTGCCAGATTTGGTTAAGTTTATAATCCAATTTCATAGCACCTTAATCAAGACGAAAGTGATTTTCAACTTCAGACATGCACGCAGCGAGTCCCCTGCGTTTCGACCTTACGAGGAAAAAATTGGCGACCTCATTTCGTCGGCCCTCTCTTTGGGAAATTATTTTTTGTTTTATTTTCATCCAATGACCTTTCCCTGCCTAACTATAACGAAAACAAGTTATAAAATAAAATCAGAAGTACCCCGAATATGTGCTGCCGCTTCTGCCACTCCGACATCCGAAATCAAGTTCAAGCCAAACCCCGCAGGCTGACTACTACTTCCACTACTCGGCAGTGGAACTAACAGCCTGGCGAAACAAGTTTTCTTGATTGTTTTTTCGCTCAGTATTTTTATAGTTCCTCTTTTTTTTTTTTTTTTTTTTTTTTTTTTTAAATCTCTTTCGTGTTTCTCTTCCTCCTATCCACACACGTCCGTTCTTGAGACCCTTGCACGCAACCGGTCATAGCAAATGCGGAACTGAATTCGAAGATACGCAAGCAAAGTGGAGTTGCACCTAGAGAGTAGTCTCAGAAGAATGTTATGGTCGTCTTCGTGCACAGCTTTGGAGGGTAAGTCTTGACCAGTGACTTGGTGGTGAGGGGATACACATTTGTGAGCGCATAGAGGCATGCCGTTGTCGTATTCTGTCTCTCAGGGAAAGCGGCATCGCATTCTGACAGCGTAGTTTGCGTAGTTAAGTAGATTCGAATAAGGGGAGATACTGCGGAGTTTGAGCAGTTTCGGATGTTATTTAAAATTAAAGAGTCAAAAGAAGTTTCGGGTAAGGTTTTTTTTATATATTTATTTTAGGTAAACTAAGAAGCCGCTTCTTTTATTACTGAAGCAAATGTGAATTTTTTTCGTAAATCTTAGAAAAATTTTAATATTTGTTTTAATAACTCTCACTAAAATAGACGAGAATTATGCATGCTTTGTATATAATTTTTATTATTCAATACATAATAAAATATAATTTTTAAATAAAAAATGTAATTTTTAATAAATAAAAAAATAGTAGTAATAAAAATTTATATAACATTTATATAAATAATAGTGATTTTTATTATCCGATATATAAGAAAAATTAAATAGGAAATAAACGTAAAATATGTAGAATAGTATTGAAAATTTTTAAAGAAAATAAATTCTTACTCTAAAAAATCGGCTTTCGTTTTAACAAAAATTGTCTTTTGATGGCATGTATTCAGCGTTTATTTCAGTCAGAAATACATTTTGATTTTTAATTAAACAAATTTAAATAATAGCTGGATATACGGTTATTGTCAGTCATTAAAGAAATTTTAAAATTAATAATTTAGTGAATCACAAAATGATTTAGTCAGTCAATTATGTAAATTTGATTTAGCGAATCATCAATCAATGATGCATATTTACTGAAACGCGAGATCATAAAATATTAATGTTGGACTGAAATTAATTCTTTAATAATCTATTAACGTTTTATCTTATTGAACTGTTATAAGGATACTAATTCAGAAGTCAAACAATAAAAATCAGCGTTATATTTACAAAATTTTCACAGGACTAGTTTCAATGGTTTTACCGAACCACCATTCTCAGCTGCAAAACCGCAAATGACGTGTTATTGTGTCTTATGTTATAAGGATGTAATCAAGATGCGTAACTATATTTTATAAAATCCCAGCAACATAAATGATTTTCGATTCTATATTTAATGTTTCTATTATAAATCTCTTTGTAAAGCGCTATCCTTAAGCGAATAATTGAAATAATTTACTAGCGCTTTAGATAGTTGATAATTTGTACTAAATAGTTCATCGTATAAACGACTTGTTTAACTTCGCAAAGTTTCGGTGATAGAAAAAAAGTTAAAGGGTTTTACTAATAATAAAAATTTAATGAAATTATATTTTAGTAGGAGATTTAACTTTTTTAAAGTATCCATGTAAGTACTTATAAAATTCTTGACAATTACATCTTACTCAATTTTACTGAGACATTACTGTATTAAAATGGAAAATGTTTCATATTTACACAATGGAAAATGCATATGCTATAATTAAAATGCTGCCTGATTCAAATGATATTTTAATTTAATTGTATTAATATTATAATTGTAATTATTATTTAATCAGCGATGTATCTCATAAAAATAACTTTTCATTCTAAAACTAAAATAAACAATAAAATTTGACTGAGAAAATTAAACTCGCTTAAAATCAATAGAAATTTTATACCAAGTTAGATATACATTTTTCATTTTAATCATAGTCTAACGAGTTCTGTTTCTCCTGTGATAAATCAAATTTTCATTGCTAAAGTCATCTCATTTTAGAAATTCCTTGTAAAGAATATACAAAAATATTTTACAAAAATATGGAACCATATTAATGACAGTTACGTTTGTTTCAAATTAATGTAAAATAATAATAAAAAAAGAAATAAAAATAGAATTTTGCAGTATACTGAAGATGTGTGTTAGCTGTTATTAGAAAAATTTAGCATCATTTGAAAATTCATGGCTTTCTTAAAGTTTATATATTTTATTAATAAAGATTAATATTATTAATATTTAAGATTAGATTAATATTTAACTGTCTTAAGCATATAGCTACATTTAAAGTAATACTGTTCTTTCATGTCAAGCTATTAGAATATTTTTATTAGAAAGTTACTTATTTAAACTGCATGATCTTTTATTTGTAACAAGCAGATAGATACATCTGTGACATACTGTAGAATTCTATCGATTCTGTTTTAACATAATGGAACTTAACAATTTTATTGCAGTATTGCCTACCCTTATGTTGTAATTCTCTCTATCCTGCAGGCTCTGTTCAAATGCTTATCAAATTTCAATTTTTTTACGCGGATATTATACCCTCGCAGATGAAGAACGTATTGAGAAATAATGTATATTCATAATAGATGGATGTTTAACTGTATTAATATAAAAATAATCCGAAAGGTTTCAGATTTTAAATTACGTCCAAAGGGATGTTTTTTGAACATTTTGTGTGTTACATTTATTTATTAAATATCACGTTATTCGCACTTAAATCATTAAACTCAGTTCAACAGCAATATCACAAAATAGTTTTAAAATGATCATATGCTTACAATTTCCGATATAGAGACTCGCGCGCTGGAGATAAAAATGTTTTTTTCTGTACAACGTTGCCATTGCTCATTTTGAAATCCTTGAGTTTGCTAATCAAATATTCATTAAAGTTTCACAAAATATGAAATCGATAATAAAACAAATTTCAAATTTCAAATTTAGGCTTCTACTTGCCCATATTGGTAGGAGGATTACGTCATTCAAACTTCGATGGCTCTGTGTTCAGTAGTTTTATCACAATGCGAGAAATATAATACATTTATACAGATTTTTCATTATTTAATTTCGTCAAATATAATTCAGGATCCTAACATTTACTGGCAACAGTTTGAAAAGTGAAACGGACATTTATAGTGAACCAAAGCAAAATCGCAAAACGAAAACAATACATTTATGCAGATTTTTCATTATTTAATTTCTTCAAATATAATTCAAGACTCCAACATTTAGTGGCAACAGTTTGAAAAGTGAAACGGACATTTATAGTGAACCAACGCAAAATCGCAAAACGAACACAATAGTCCTTCAGGGACAAAGCCCCTTTGGACTAAAAAAGCGAGAAGGATTTTCAGCTTTATCGCTTTAGAATTAGTCGAAGGGAGATATTTTCGAATTGGTTTCAACTCATGTTTCATGTAGTTCTCATTACAGGGATCTGTTATATAGCATACATTTTTAGTTGAAAAAACTAGTAATTTGACAGCCATTAACGTTGCTCTATCTGCATTATCTGCTAATGTACGTTTATAGCCTATTATCGTAATAACACATTATTGTCACGTAAAACTAAAAAGGATTTTTTATGAGTTTCTCAGAAAACAATGGAATATATAAACTTTAAATCGAGTTTGCTATATATGTTTGTAAAATTTTATTTTATAAATTTTCGCATACCAACCTTAAAATGATTATCACATGAAATCAGCGTACGGATTGAACAAATATGTCAGAGATGTATTAAACTAGTTTAAATAGAGATGCGTGAAACTTTGTGAAAGAATGCGTAACAACTGAGATATCCGGACCTTTCTTCGTTTGTATATCTGTCTGACTGCTGCTCTGCTAAATTAGTTTTTATTAACTTTTAGTTAAGATTACCGAGGCGCGTAAATGAATGCTAGTATGTTGTTGCAACTTCGAGAATACATGTTCTGCAAATTTGTCATAAACTGGGCTGAGGTTATCCTTCTTCGATAAACGGAACATATTACCCAACAGTTAAATTTAAAACCCTCTGATCGACAAGGCTGTACATATACGCCCTAGAATATTTTGTGTGATGCCTATAAAACCGCATATATACGTGTATCTTGAAATATGCCCAAGAAATTAAGGCAATACGTTAAAATTAGATAAATCCATGTATAAACTACTAGAGACATTTTGACATTAAAATCAAGAAAATAACTCTTTTTCATGGCAGTTTGTTAGAAATCATGCTGTCCTAATGAAAGCCAGTGCCAGTCAAAGGGTTGTAAACCAAGATTTGGTTTCTTAATACTGTAAGAACAGATCTGAATAATATTCAAAATGGTCTTTCGAACTCCTTGAATTCTTTCCTCTCTCTGTTTACATGGAAAAAGCAGAATTTTGATGAATAGCAGAACAGTCTTACGATCCCTGAAATTCAAAGATCCTATGTCATATGGCTTGGGATCCTTTTGCAGTATAATATACTATGGGTGATAATCACGCTTTCCTAATGAAAGCCAGTGCCAGTCAAAGGGTTGTAAACCAAGGTTTGGTTTCTTAATACTGTAAGAACAGATTGGAATTATATTCAAAATGGTCTTTGGAACTCCTTGATTTTGTCTCTCGCTCTTTTTACATGGAAAAAGCAGAATTTTGAAGAATAGCAGAACAGTCTTACGATCCCTGAAATTCAAAGATCCTATGTCATATGGCTTGGGATCCTTTTGTAGTATAATTTACTATGGGTTATAAAGTATGAAAGAGACTATATTGTTGTTCTTTCTGGAGAAATTTTTAATTTTCTATTGAATGTTTAATATTTTAACTCAAATAAATTTTAATTGACAGTTAAGTAATTGAATAAATACATAAATTATTAACTTAATTATTTTAATAGATGTTTACAAATTTATTTAATAATTAATTCTCAGAAATATACTCAGGAATTTCTCTAAACATTTCTCATGAAATGTAACTGTTCTTTTCCCTAATAAAAGTTTTTATAATGGATACCATTTAGTCTTAAATCAGATGAATTAATTTTTCTTGGCAAATCTGAAATAAAACCTTGATTAGGAAAACATATTAAGAATTAGCTGTTGCTTGCAGAAGAAAATCGGTTCCTTTCCCCCCCCCTTTGATTAAAAAAACTCAACTAATTTACGTACAGAAATCTAAATTTAGGACATTTTTGTAAAATTTTCATAAACCGCTATTTACAGAAAGAATCTTTTACGTCAGACTAAGCCTCTCTTTTAATATAAAAAATAAAAGAGAGATTCTTTCTTCTCTACTACTTTCTGTCTTTTGGGTAACTTAATGTTTATTTATCACAGTTTACTTTTAATCGCGAATTCAATTACTTAAAAGTTGTTTCTAGATTAGTGATTCGCTTTGGTTTATCTGCTTTTGTATATGATAAAGCTTTCAGATTTTTTTATCATTATGCCTAAATTGCTAAAGTTTACGTAAGCTCAAACATTCACGAAAAGAAAATATTTGCAGAAATATTTATAAAAATTAAATAATTATAGAGAGAAATTATTTCCTTTTTTTAATGAATAATTCGCTGTTTACACTACATGAGACATGTACGAGGCTGGAAGTCTTAATGAATTTATAGTATTATTGGGCTAATTAGGAATATTTTAAATTTTTTAACTTTTATATTAAAGAACGTACATCATTCATGTGTCAAAGTTAAAAAAAGAACTGCTTATTTGTACTAGTGACTTGGCAAATCATTTAATTATTTTTAGGAGAAAATAAAAACGTAAAGTAAAAGAAAAATGTAAAAGCATTTATTTAATGGGTTACGTTATTTAATTATAGCAAAGCATACGAGAGCTATCTGCCAAAGGATATGAATGCCTTCGTAGAGGACCTTTCTGAGGACAACCAGCTCACATTACACATGAGGAAAATCAAAGAAACAGACCATGCAGCCAGCTTATTAGCCCGAGTTTTGATTACTGGTAGTCAAACTACCAGTAATCTGCGGTCTTAACCGCTCAGCCACTGGTGGGGAGTTTAGTTAATGACTTTAAATTCAGTTCCCATTATCCTAAACATTTAACAGACATTATGATGGAAATATGTTTCTTATTTTTCCTGTAAAAAAGAACACAGCGCTACTCATGATAGCTCGCAAATATTGATTTGTTCATTCGTCAAACAACGGAATCAGGTTCTGTCTTAAGAACTTTGCTTCAAAGCACTTTACGAGAGTGAAAGCGATTTTAAAGCGTTAACACAGTTACTTTCTATGGACAAATATTTTCGTATTACCAAAAAGAATTTATTTTATATAAGAGAGCAAAATAAATGAAAACATACAGAAAATATGTATTTCAATGGCCTTTTAGATTTAAATCGTTAAAGCGAGATTATAAATAATTCTTCCATCGTTATGAGTTTTACATTAATCTTTTTGATCACCCGTGAATTTTCAGAGGTTAAAATGCTTTTATCATAAAGTTTCTTATAGTGCATTGGATGCGACCTTCGAATTCACGTACTTGCAAAATGCTTGAATTGTTAGTCAAGTGAATGTTCAATCTTGAAGGTCTTCAGGATGAAGTACCTTAATGGGACGAATCGTAAAATGGTGCACTATTTTCGTTTTCTGTTGTCAGATTTGAGAAGCTCGAAGTGTGTTTTAAAAAGGTATTCTAAAGGAGTTAATTTAACCGATAATCGATAAGTAATCAATACTCTGCTTACGAAACATAGAAAAAATTCAGAAAGGTTTCAAACAAAAGCTCTGTATGTCTCTTCAAGATAAATAAAATACAAATAAAAAGCGAAATGGTAAAATTTCTTAGGTCACTTATTATTATTTTTCTTCTTTTTCTTCTTTTGATGATCATTACTTTACAAATTTGGGGCAAAATAACGTGATCTGTTAATATTTCCATAGTTTTGTTAGTGGGATCAGTTATAACTATTAACTGTTTCAAACAGCGGTACATAGAACGATCGTGTAATATTGATTTATATCAACAGGAGTCTGTTAAATGAAATTACCGTCAGAATTCTCAGACCATCTCTTTCAGACATGGACATCAAGGGCAAATCCAATGACTTCAGAACAACGTATTCGCCTACCAATCAGAAATTTGAAGTTAAATAATAAAACGAAGAGATCTTATCGGGAATAGAATCCGTTCTGCCATTAAGAATTTAATCCATTCTCTACATCAAACTGATGGTCAACACTTAGCTACTGATGGTATCTAATTAATAAACTTTTCTTAGTTAGGTTAATTGATTGGAGCAAAACATAGGAGTGTTTTGCTCCGATCAGTTATCTGCCTAAAGTGAATGACACCTTCGTAGAAGATTTTGTAAAAGGAAACACATGAGAAAAACCACGATGACTTTTATGCAACCAACCGTCTGCCAACCTTTGAATCATGGTCGGATTACCAAGTTTATGCATTCGACTGTTGGTGGACCAATCAGCATTCCTTAGCTAGCAAGCTAAAGTTTCGAAAGAAATCTATAAATGCTGTTGAAGATATATTTTCATTTCTAAGGAAATTTATTTTCATAGTGTTGTGAAAATAATACAAAGTCGAGACTAATTTTTTGGGTGCTTATAAAGATGTTCATTTTATAAGGAAACAAATTAGTTAGTTTCTTATGTTTCAATAAAACATTAAGATACAATAACATGCCGAACAAACACTATGTCAGAAGTCAAACAACAAAAATCAGCGCTATATTTTCAAATTCCGCAGGACTAGTTTCGATGGTTTTATCAAATCATCATCCTCAGCTGCAAAAGCGCAAATGAACGAGATAAGATATAATGATAAGATAAGAAAGCCTGTACAAGAGATAAGCTACTGGCGCCATCTGTTGATGAAACCAGAACTAAAACATAATTTCTTTAAAGGCTGAAGGCAAAAATGGATTGGAATTAGGGTCGTTAACTAGAACAGAAAGATTTTTTTGAATGTGAAATGCCTCTAGAAAATTCAGTTCACCAATGGAAAATGTTCTTTGAATAAATTTGGCAGCAGAAAAATTGAAAGTGTGATTTTTGGACCAACAATGTTGGGCAACAGAAGACTTCTGTATTTCCTTCTTTCTAACATATGCCTCATGTTCCTTAACGCGAAATTTTAAA
Source organism: Stegodyphus dumicola (assembly GCF_044657685.1). NCBI lineage: Eukaryota > Metazoa > Arthropoda > Arachnida > Araneae > Eresidae > Stegodyphus > Stegodyphus dumicola. The sequence continues at coordinate 171,677,037 of NC_140776.1, forward strand.
GCTGTCTTAGTTTGGCCAAAGTAAATTAAACCACAGTGGCAAGAAATCCTGTAAATACCCCAGGAATTTATTTGCGCTTTTGCAGCTGAGGATGGTGGTTCGGTAAAACCATCGAAACTAGTTCTGTAAAATTTGAAAATATAACGCTGATTTTTGTTGTTTGACTTCTGGATCAATAAAATATGTTGAAAATCGTGTTATAACGAAACAAATTAGTTCACCAAATCTTTTACTTTAAATAAACTTAGGTTGAAATGTGCAACTAAATTATAATTAAAAATTTATATTATAATTACAGTTTAAACGTGGAACGTCTTGCCAGTAGGTTTTAACAGTTTATGTTTCGCTAAACTTTTTTGTCTTAAAAGGAACACAGATAATGATATGCAATCCTTATAATAATAATAATAAAGCTGATGCACTTTCGATTAATCAGTTAAAAGAAAGCTCTCGAATGAAGAACTACGTAAAATATTAACAACCGAAAGCTAATATATTTATTAATGTGGTACACCATACACCCAAAAAGTACTGGTTTTCTAAATATCCAAAGGTGGGCAGACAACAGTTACCTTGGGTAACCTTCGGGACACAACAGCAGTTTCCTTGGGTTATTAACAGTTATCTTGGGTAAATAACCCCGAAGGTTTTTCGTTTGGTTTATCTAATTATGGCAAAGCACTATGCGGCTGTCTATCTAAAGATAAGGATGCCTTCATGGAGGACGTTTTAAGGAAAACTGAGTTGTATACAAGTTAGACAGATTGAAAACCACTGAAAGCATCCATCCAGCCAGCTCGTTCGCAGGATTCTAACATCGGACCTAACTACCAATCTTCAGTGACTTTACTGCTCGGAGCTGGAGGATTTAAATCTTATGGGACTTTTGGTAACTTTATTCATAGATACAAATTCGTTCCATTTTTTAATATTAATTCCTTTTTCAAAAGTAGAGATAAAGAATAGTCCAGTAACAGCAAACTTTTGAATTGATAATTCTTGTTGCGATAGTGATTTAATCATTGGGATAGCACAAATTAGCTCATTTTGAAGAAAACTTGCAAAAAGTTCATAAAAAAAATTATGAACTATAAGGTATTTTTCACCGCCTTCTTAGAATGCCTTCGTAGTGTAGTGGTCAGCACGCTGGGCGCGTATTCCAAGGTCCGTGGTTTGATTCCCGGCGAGGGGGTTGCCCATTTTTCACATCTCCTGCTTCGAAATAATCTAATGTATATATAGTAGATAGACTGTGTCCGGTGGGACTGCAGCAAAGTTATAAGGTATTTCTCTCGCCTTTTTAGCGTGCCTTCGTGATGTAGCGCTCTGCACGCTCGACGCGTATCCAAGAGATCCGTGGTTTGATTCCCAGTGAAGGCTTTGCTCATTTTTCATCTCTCCTGTTTAGAAATAACCTAATGTTTCTACTGTGGCGCCCGAAATAAAGGGGTGGTGGATGATGATTCTCCACACCCAGGATTTGGCGATTGGGTCCTTTAAAAACATCATTCGCCCTTTAAAAGGGGGGATATATAAGAATTTTCTCCCGCTGTCATAGCATGCCTTCGTAGTGTGGCAGAGAGCACGCTGGGCGCGTATTACAGAGATCAGTGGTTCAATTCCTGACGAAGGCATTGCTCATTTTTCGCAGCTTAAGAGATAAATCTAATGGCTCTACAGAACTTTCGATGAAGTTTGAATAATAGCAGATTTATGCAGGTTACTTTATTTCCATGTATGTAGCTACAGCAAAAGCAAGGACGTTAATTACTTAATGTACAAACAGCTTAGATAATATTACTGAGTTGTCACATGCGTTACAAGGAACTTCAGATTTCAAGAAAAACCACGAAAAGTACAAATATTAAAAAGGAAAAATAATCATCGTGTTCGGAACAACTAGTAATTCAGGTTACTCTTCAGATAAATTACTTATTTAGAACATTCAGATGACGTAAACACATTCAATGCCTTGATACAGACTTTCTTAATTCAAGCAAAAATTATTTACTTTCTTTACTTGATATTGGCGTGACAGCACTGTGAGAAAATATCAGCATTTCTCATATTAATTTTTTTTATTGATAAGAAAATAATAAAAAATTACTCAACATAAGGCATGATATTAAACACTCTTAATGTATCTGTAACCTGAAAATACTGTGGCTGGATTTAAATAAAATTAACCAGTAGCAGATCCATATTTATCAACTGGTCAGATTCCTTACGTTTAAATTATTTTAATTCCTGCTAAGTATTTATTATATGTATCTGTATTAATAACTGTGTTTATGTATAAAAAATACTTTCACATCTGTGAGAGTGATTAAATTTCACCAGGTGATACCTTTATTGGATTTAATTCAAATGGTAATTTAATACAAATGGTTTTTCTTTTACAATGCGACATTATATATGTTTGTCTCAACTTTGAAAATTTTATCTAATAACGTTGTAGAGTCATTAGGTTATATTTTTGGAAGCAGGAAAGATGAAAAATTATCAACCGCCTTCGCCGGGAATCGAACCACGGTCCTCTGCAATACCGGCCCAGCGTGCTACTGTTACTCCACGAAGGCACATTAGAGATCTGGGAGAAATACTTTATAACGTTAAGTATATATCTTAATGTATATGATAAAAAAATTATGGAAAAATGTGTGTTTCCAAAATTATTATATTGGTCAATATGCAGTGCAGAAGACAAATTAAAGAACTCAAAACTTTTTAATAAAGTAAAAATCATCTTGCTTCATCGATGTAAGATGTTTTAGTGTTTTCAACAAAGATTAGGTGTTGGTCTGCTAAATTTGGTTTTGCCGTTATCAAAATGCCTCAATTAGTTTAAGTTTCACTGAGTTTAGTTAAATAAGATGCATCATCAAAATTCAAATATGTTAATTTCTTACTACGAAGCCACAACAAGAATCACACCGTAATCTTAAAATATAAAACATTTTAACTATTAAGAAATACATAAAACTGCAATATGTCACCTAATTTCTCTCATTTGATCTAAAGCAGGGATTTCAAGCTGAAATTGCTTCCGGGCCGAAGGCTCAATCTCAAAGCAGATGATAGCCCAGAACACTTTTTTAACAAAATACCGAAATATTTTCAATAGGAAAAAAATTAATTTTCTTATTGAATATTTATCAAAACGTACATAAATAATAATAAGGGTAATATAAAGGGAAAAAAACCCCTCAAATTTATCTTTATTTCCTATTTGAAGTCTGTAGGTTGTTTGGTACTATTAGAAATACGTATTGGTTATATTTTGTAATTCAAACTTATTGACAGCTAAATAATAAGTTTTAGACTGACATTTATTTCAGGTAATTGCAATATGATGCATTAACCATAAAATAACATACTTTAACCAGAAATGCCTAAGTTGTTGGTGGCAAACTAAGCTCCTTGACTTTGCCAACATGCGAAATTCTTCCATCTTAATTTAGTCACGCAATCCAACGTACAAGCATAGAATAACAAAGCTTCAACCTATGCATTCCTTCGTTAGCAACTGCACATATGGCTTTTCCTTCGTTAGCAACTGCACATATGAGCTCTGTCCACCTCTTTATATCCCTAACCCTCTGACCGGAAAAGTCATATATATACGGCCTAGAATATTTTTTGTGATGTCTATAAAAACGTATATCTATATGCATTTTGAAATTAAGGCAGTATGTTAAAAGTACATAAATGAAGGTGTAACATATTAGTGACGTATTGAAATTAAAATAAAAAAAAACTACCTTTTTCTCATGGCATATTTCGGAAATTTGGCCTTTCTTAGTGAAACCCCGTGCCGTTCACAGGGATAAAACTATGAGCTTCCTATTAGCAACCAATACATTATTGAAAGTCATTCGCAGGCAGCATAAAATTGCTTCGAGGACCAGAAGTTTAAGATCGTTGATCTAAAGATCAGAATATTTGGTATATAAATTCGCACCATAACAGATGAATATAAACTATAAGTAGAAATAAGAATTAATTGATGAACATCTATGAATATTGACAATTCATATAGAAAGAGAGGAAAAGGTGTACCTGTTGTTGTTGTCGTCGTCATGCCTATGACAACGCCTATTCAAATAGTTTCATGACCGAAAGAGTACCAAGGCTGTTAATCAATCGTGGAGATTTTGTCTCTTAAACACTCAGTTCTGTATCCGGGCAATTATTACAGTTTCTGTAGGTTTTCTATCCTCTGTATCAGTTTTCAATCCTCTGTGACAGCCAGTTTTAAGTCTGACAAAGCTTTTAGTTATAAGGCGATATCCATTGATGTTATAGAACTGGTGCTTCAGTGAAATTGAATGTTCCTTCAATTTATATTTGTTCCTTAAATCTTCCATGATTTGCGTCATGCACCATAATTTACCAAATCATTTGCGTCATTATTATTACTGTTCTAATACCGTTTGCGTCATTATTATTACTGTTCTAATACTGTTTGCGTCATTATTATTACTTTTCTAATACTGTTTGTGTCATTATTATTACTCTTCTAATACCGTTTGCGTTATTATTATTACTGTTCTAATACGTTTGTGTTATTATTATAATTGTTCTAATACCGTTTGCGTTATTATTACTGTTCCAATATTGTTTGCGTCATTATTATTATTGTTCTAATACTGTTTGCGTCATTATTATAACTATTCTAATACCGTTTGCGTTATTATTATTACTGTTCCAATACTGTTTGCGTCATTATTATTACTGTTCTAATAATGTTTGCGTCATTATTATTACTGTTCGAATAATGTTTCCGTCATTATTATTACTTTTCTAATACTGTTTGAGTCATTATTATTACTTTTCTAATACTGTTTGCGTCATTATTATTACTCTTCTAATACCGTTTGCGTTATTATTATTACTGTTCTAATACCGTTTGTGTTATTATTATAATTGTTCTAATACCGTTTGCGTTATTATTACTGTTCCAATACTGTTTGCGTCATTATTATTATTGTTCTAATACTGTTTGCGTCATTATTATTACTGTTCTAATACTGTTTGCGTCATTATTTACATTATTATTAACTGTTGAGATTTCGAGCCTCTTTTCCCAGTTTATCCGAATACATTGAATTTCTGATGTTTACACTGAATCCATGATGAGTCTGGATTCAGTCATTCTTATTAATATCTTTGCTTTGGGTATTTAGATTTCTCATTCAAGAAAGGTGAAGTTTTCTGTTCTCTACTAAGTTATTTCAGAAAATTTTCTGTAGATAATATTTAGAGTCAACCAGCGGTGGAATAGGTAAACAGTAAAACATTTGTATATTTTCGATAAACTAACGGATTGGTTATATATTAACGGATTGGTTATATAGGGCGTTCGTGATTTTGCTCAAATAAAACGCAAATGCGAGCAGCATTTTCACAACAATCTATTTGTGAAGGCACACTTTCCTTCAAGCAGATAGTTGTCATGTCCATTCCATAGATAATTAATTAATCAATTCGAAAATTTTTAATGTTTTTATGCATGATCCTTTTAAATAGTTAATATTTTCGAAACAGCTTTAGTATAGCCCATTCAGAATTTTAACCAAAAAATATCGCAAAGAATGACGATAAATGATATGATGCGGCAACCCACACCGGTTTACGATCATGTGGTAGCCCATACTATTCGCAAACGCAGTAAACAACCGTAAATTTCTAGTTTCTAAAGAGAATGGAATTACGGTTACTGCTAACATAGTGGTCAATTACATTTATTCAATTTCAACACAAATTACCGAGATATATCCATTTACTCAAAGTTAAATTCACATACCCCTGTGTTCTTACTTTTCCGGCACCGGCATAGCTTTCCCTTAAAATTTGTCTCGCACTGCATTGCACTGGAAAATACAACATCTTTAGTTATAATTCTACTAAAATTAATTATCTAAATACAAAATTTGTAACACTATTTTCGGCGATGGTTTAAGGCTCAGTTATTGTGGAGAATACTGTTTTGGAAATAAAACGTTTGCATTTAGTTATAGATTGCTCTAAACCTGCTGGAGTGATGTTGTAATTAAGTATCAGGAGGTTTTAAAGGAAAATTTAAGGTGAGAGCTTTCAAACAAGCCTAAAAGGTTGGGAAAGTCAGACATTCCAAACAAATATTTTATGTATGAATTAACAAGAGAATATGAATTTTTTAGAGGATTTTCGATGGATTGTGGATTATTGAAGGGTAAAGTTTGTTGTGAAAAATGTAAGATACCATGCAAAGGTATTTTACGTTTAGAAAAGCAATGCAAAGTTGAGATTTTCCAGCATTGTTTTTTAAATTACATTATTCTAACCTTAATCATTTTCATTAATCATTCCTTAATATTTTTTTTCTTTTAAAATCGTGTATAATAGTCGTAAATTAATTCTATTACCTACGATTTCTGGTGAAATTGAGATGGCCGCCATTTTTGAAACACGGAGTTTCGTCGAAAATTTCGATGGTAACCATTTTTCGAACCAACGTATTTCACGAGCTTCGGCGCCCACCCCCCCCAAAAAAATTCGCCAAACTTTGAAGGTGGGCTTATACTGAAGCTCTTCCATATTTTCATTGAACAAATATAAATTAAATTTATTTTGCTTTAGTTTCTCTGAATTCCTCGTTAATGATTTTTCAGATTAATTAATTTTTTTAAATATTTATTTCATCATATTTTCATTTTGTTAATTGCACTAATATATTTTAAATTAAAAATCTGCTAATTAGACCCTCAGTCGTAAAATGCATTTATTCAAATATTCGCAAACAAAACTCCGTCAATTTCTGGTTTATTTAAATTTTAAATAAATTTTGTATATAATTCGCTATTAAGTTTTATTTTCTGCACATCAATGCATTTACATATACAGCCCGAGCGGTAATGTCGCTGAACACTGGTAGTTCGGTCCGAGATTGTAATCCCGAGAAGGGGCTGTCTGCATGGTCGTTTTCGTAGTTTTCCCCATGTGTAGCATGTATAAGAGCCAGTTCTCTTAGAAAGTTCACCACGAAATCATCCCTTCCCTTAGGGAGACAGCCCCCTAGGCATTACCGTAATTTAATAAACCAAACCATTTACATGTATGTTATCATTAATGAATGAAATAAAATGCATTTACACTCATGTCCATAAATTAAGGATAATGAAAAATAAGGCAAAGGAAGAGTTCGAAGCAAAACAAATTTGACTTATTTGTAAAGCTTATTTTTTAAACAAAAGGTAAAGAGCAAAAAAAAGATGCTATAAGTTTGAGATTATTAAAAAAATTGGCGATTTTTTCTCCCTGGAGCAAATTACAAAAAAAAAAAACCTATTTAGAAAAAACCAATATTACATGGTTGGTATGATTGTTAATACATTGTATGTCTCCCAGACGATGCAATACAGTCCGTACAATGCCTAGGCATGCTGAGTATCAAATTATCGATCTGATCTTGGGGAATATTACACCACTCAAAAAGCAATGCTCTCCGAAGTTCCGGTAGATATGTAGGAGGAAGTTGACGGGCTGCAACTCGTCGGCCAAGCATGTCCCACACGTGCTCTACTGGATTCAAGTCCGGTGAGAATGCTGGCCAGTCCATACGGGTGATATCCTCCAGATGAAGGCATTCGCTTACGATGTTTGCACGGTGAGGACGGGCGTTGTCATCCATAAACACAAATTGTACGCTCATGGCGCTCCGAAACAAAAGTACATGTTGTTCCAGAATGACGTTCCGATAGATTTGGCTTGTCATGGTTCCAATTTGAACATGCAGGTTAGTTCTGGAACCCAGAATAATTCCACCCCAAACGAGCACTCCTGCACCATCGTAAGGGTGTCGTTCAATGATGTTTTCTTGGTGGTAACGGGTACCTGGAGCTTTCCACATGAACGTCCGGCGAGAATCAGACTGCAAGCTAAACCTGGACTCGTCGGAAAACATCACACAAGGTCACGTTGCGGTGTCCGCAATGCATGCTCTCTACTCCAGGCTAACCGCAGGCGACAGTGAGTTGCAGTAAGTGGAACGCATCTGACAGGTCTACGAGCACATAGACGAATCTGCCCTAAGCGTCTGTACACGGTCTGCCTTGAAATTGTCGTACCAGTGGCTGAAAAGAGTTGACGAGACAGGTCTGAGGCTGTGCTCCGCCTGTTTCTTTTGGCAGTAACTGCCAAATACCGGTCCTCATTCGGCGTTGTAACTCTGGGGCGACCTGTGCTGTAACATCTACTCACATTACCAACATCTTGGGATCGTTGCCAAAGCCTGGAGATGACACTCTGGGCAATTCCAAGTTCGTCTGATACTTCCAGTTGGGTACGCCCACATTCCGGACGGCCGATAATTCTACCACGTAAAGAATCATCCAAATGCGTCCTTTGTGTCATAACTATTCGGTTATTGCATTGAAATGCTTATAAAGCGCATGCGAACAATTTTACTTCTTTGCCTGTATTCCTTATATATCACTGTCTTACACTCTCGTCATTGTGACGTACCATCGGTGTCATCTTGTTACTTCCTGAAATTAGCATATGATTCTTGAAGATGTGTGTAGTGATTTTACAGGTGATATATTTATTTTAGAGTTCGATTTCCGCGCGACTCAGAATTATCCTTAATTTATGGACATGAGTGTAAAATACTTTGGAAAACCTCAAACCACTGTACAGGATGCAGAACACAGGTGGTGGTTATTTTTCCCGCGTTACTACGATATATGTGCGTGTGGTGAATGTTTAATCAGATAAGAACTCATAATATTTACGTCAGCGATTGAAAAAGTACGATGGCGTTTATTACTGGTAGAAAAAAATTAATACACTCCAAGATGCAGTTACCAGGGCAACAGGAAATACTTCTGTTTAAAGGGCTTTGAACTTTGAATTGGCGTTGCTCGCAGGTATAAATGCACCTCTGAATAATGCTGCTTGAATTTCCGCTCCTTAATGCATGTAGTTAAAATCTAATTATTAGGGAGAATTAGCAAGTTAGGGGGGATTTTCTCAGAGGAAAAAGGCCAATTTTTTATTCTACTCCTTTTTGTCTCACGGTAGTAAAATAAAACTTAAAGCAAATTGTTTTTCGTAATGTGATTAATTAAATATGTTTAAAATATAATGCATAATATTTAATATATATTTTGTATTAGAAAGATATTTGGCAATGTTACCTTAAAACCCATAAGATCTTCAAATAGGTGACTGTTGCAAGAATTGGGATAACTTATTTATTTTAAAAGCAATTACTTCCAACTTTTTACAGCTGACTACATAATATAGCTGCTTTCTGAAATAGTCATCAGAAATTTTGTATTGCCGCAAATATTGTTATAATTTAATCCGCTTTGTGACAACATTTTTCGTTATGTTTCCACCTTGCGCGCACAGTTTAAAATATTCTGTCGTATAATTTAATTCCATATTTAATATATAGCTTTTATAACATTTGGAAACGACTGTGAACCTAAAATTCTAAAAATTTCATGTTAAATTTTTATTTGATTTGGAGTTGAGTTTATAAAATGTATTTTATTAAAAACATTTGTAATATTTTCATCCATATAATTTTTTAATATTAAAATATTTATCAGATTTTTGGTTCAGTTAGAAGATAGTGCTCATAAAAAGAATTCTATCAAATTTCAAGTATGTTCCATTAGCCATTTTTAAAATATCATGCGCGCAAGCTGGAAGCATGGCGAAATATTTTGTAACAATAAGGATTAAATTACAAAAATATTTGTGGCAACACAAACTTTCTGGTTACTAATTGGAGACTGGGAATTTTATTCATAGATGGCCTGAAATTTAAATTTCTGTAAAATACGTGCAATTTAATAGCTAATTGATGGAAAGAAAGGAATGACAACAAAATTGTTATAATTTCCTAAAATAAAATTTTATGCTAAATTAGAATGTCTTGAAGACTCATCTGGCGATGTATAAAAATCCTTGAGACATGCTGTACCGCAATTACCAGGAAAAAGGGCTGGGGTACCAACGAATTTCATAGTATCAGTATCATAGAAAAGATATTTGCGTGCGTGCGAATTTGTAATGGACTGAACGCACACAGAACCAATGATAATTTGATAAAATTTTATTTTACCGCAAGAAACATTTTACAACTCCGGAACATTCCACAAAAATACTCCTGCAGCTCTTCTCCGTATGACAGAGCACAGTTAGTAGTTACAGTTTCAAACTGCTAAGAAAATTAAACTCAAGACTGTATAAAATGCCTCAAACGCCAAAGCTCGCACACTCATCTTTCAATACTCTCAATATTGTGAGCTAAACTCTGGACTCAACTGCAAAATTGATGCTCTTTCCTATCTTATATAGTTTTCCCCCAGTCGCTGAGAAATTTCCAACACTTTCAATTTCTTGAAATTGCTAGAAGGCATACACAGTTATATAGGGACGGGTACAGTTACAGTTACATATAGGTTCGAGTACAGTTACAGTTACATAGGAATAAGACCAAAATGTCAGTAAAGGGTCGCCCCGATTACATTGTATTGTAAGATCTGAAAGTCATTTTGAAAAAATATCCAAGAATTAGAAGAAAGATAATAATGTTTAAAATTGTTTGTTAATACCCCATTTAAAAATTGTTGTAAGCAGAGTATAAGCATCGGCATTTTACATTCTATGATCATATAAATTATTTAAATACCTTAGCTAAACTTTGTAAGAAGTTATATACATTTTCTTTACAGGAATTAGTTATAATAAGACTATCGAACCGAACTCCATTAAGGGGACTCATACACCTTAAAACCCATAAGATCTTCGAATAGGTGACTGTTGCAAGAATTGGGATAACTTATTTATTTTAAAAGCAATTACTTCCAACTTTTTACAGCTGACTACATAATATATCTGCTTTCTGAAATGGTCATCAGAAAGTTTATGTTGCCACAAATATTTTTATAATTTAATCCGCTATGTGACAACATATTTGGTCATGTTTCCACCTTGCGCGAACAGTTTAAAAACTTCTGTTGCATAATTTAATTCCATATTTCATATATAGCTTTTATAACATTTGGAAACTATTGTGAACCTAAAATTCTAAAAATTTCATGTTAAATTTTTATTTTATTTCGATTTGAGTTTATAAGATGTATTTTATTAAAAAAATTGTAATGTTTTTGTCCATAAAATTTTTCAGTATTAAAATATTCATCAGATTTTTGGTTCAGTTAGAAAATAGTGCCCATATAAAGAATTCCATCCAATTTTAAGTATGTACCATTAGCCATTTTTAAAATATCATGCGCGCAAGGTGGAAACATGGCGAAATATTTCGTCACAAAGAGGATTAAATTACAAAAATATTTGTGGCGACACGAACTTTCTGGATACTAGTTTCCAAAGCAGCTATATTATGTAGTCAGCTGTAAATGTTGGAAGTAATTGCTTTTAAAATAAATAAAATATCACAATTCTTGCAACAGTCACATTTTCGAAGATCATGAGGGGGTTAAGGTGTATAAGCCCCTTAAGTTTGCGAAAGGGAAATATTACAGACAAATATATCTTTAGTTCATTGAATAATGCCACATTGAATAATACCAATTGTTTGTATATTTTTACTAAAATATATCAGTAAACGTAATACTTTTTTTTGCAAAATCTTTCACATTGTATGGATGCAGCAAGAAAGATTTAAACAATGAGCACTAATAAATAAATAATTAAATAATTAAAAATTAAAAAAAATTGTGAAAAGAAATTTTGCTGTTCAAAGGTTTTTTCCAATGCTAAGTGGAAAGAGTTTCATTTTCGTTACCAGGCGTTTTTTTTGTATATTAACTGTGCAATAGAATTTGTGGCAACACAATCCTCATTGTAATCAGCCGGAATTATAGCAAGACTGTTTTATACTAGTTATTATAATTGTGAAATTTTAATGCAGTATAGTTTTTCACAGATACAGCAGAAGCTGTATAAAAATTATTTGTATTAAAATACAGAGATAAAATAAATTGTGTTCGGAATCAGCAGAATTAAAAATATAATTTGTTTAAAAAAATATCATTTCTTTCATACTTTCTTAACGAAATAAAAATTTTCATTACAAACACTATAAACACTAAGAAAATCTACAACTGCATGTAACTGGGCCTACAAGCGGCCGAGCGATAATGTCGTTCAACACTGGTAGTTCGGTCCAGAGCTCGAATACCGGCAAACATGCTGGCTGTATGGGTGGTTTTTGTAGTTTTTTCCATGGTAACGTGTATACGAGCCAGTTTCCCTTAGAAATCCCTCCACGAAGGCATCTCTTCACTTAGCCAGATAGCCCTCGAGTGCTTCGCTATAGCTAAATAAACCAAACCAAAACAATTATGCTTATTTAGTCGTAACAACAGATGTCGAAGTTCTTTGCTAATGCAGGCTCCTGTTCAGGTTCTTTGCCACTAACATGCTTTGAAAAAGCAGTCCTGTGATCAGGAGGTTAGTGAGAGCCAGTTACAAATTTCCTTTGTTTTTGCATTTATACACTGCATAAAAAGAAGCTAGTTCCATTTGCAATACATAAGTCAATTAACTTAATTCGGTACTATTCTGTTTTGAGGGCCGTAAGAAAATTGCAGCGAAAATGTATGCGCAAAAGCGCCAAATCTAGCAAACGCGCTCATTTAACAGCACGCCAAATCTAGCTTTGGCGTTGATTTCAGATTGCGTAAGTTTATATCGTTCTATATTTCTTAAGACGCCATTGAAATACTACTTTAATTTTTAAATCCTTTTTTGATTTTAAATTCTTTTTTGATATCATATGGTTTTAACAATTTGGGAATTGCCCATGACGAAAAGTCGGCAATAGAATTTTGGGTCAAGTGCAGAATCACCCACTGCTTCACGCGTTTTTAAGAATTGCACATACTCGGTATCCATGTGCACATCGACCTATTTTCGCTTGAAAAAAAATCACAGAATTGCACAAAAATGGCACTGCGCACACCCTTGACTTTATCTATGTACACATCGACCTATTTTCACTTAAAAAGTTAAATAAAATTGACAAAAATCCAATTGTTTTTACCCTTGTAAAAAGCAGCAAACAAATATGTTAGCGATTCTGCACTTTACCGAGAATATTTTCAAAAAAAGGCATCATTCATTATAGAAAATTACGTTTGAACAACCAACGAGATGAAATGATGCTTTAGCGATAACTCGGTAGCGAAATAGCGATGCAGGCATCCATTCAGTTATGTTTAGCAATTTTTATATAAATTTTAATAATGATCTGAAATAATTATTGACTCTTATACTTTCATTCAGTCATGTTTAGCCTTTTTCATATAAATTACAATAATAAGAACGTATTATATGAAATTAACCTTTCATCTAAATTAAAACATCAGTCTTAGTTATTTTCTATTATACTTCCTTTCTTGCCGCAATTATTAGGGTTGCCGTAATTCTTTTTGGCAGCATTGGCATCAACAATAATGTGGCGATTTTTTACGGCCGTCGAAACCGAATAATACCTTTAATTTGTACGTAAGTGAATTTTCACTTAATGGAAATGCATTAAATTACCGGTTTTTCAATTAAGAAATTTTATCACCTAAATTTGTTTAGTTGAAATTATGTAGACCAAGGTGCGTTATACCTTGAAGTCGTGAACCCACTACTCTATTTTGAATTACGTCAAAAGTCAGCATTGTTCCTAAAGCAAAGCACCGAGTTTCGTGATATTCGTGCAAGATGAAACATCATTTCATATTTTTGCTCGTTTTCGGCTCTTGGCTAAAGTGCAGTTAATAAACCGTGACTTCGTCACACGAATTGTCATGCTGATCTCTAAACCTAAAATCCTGTTTATTCTACAATGAGGATATTCGAAGTCAAAAGTAAACACATTTCATCAGATGTCATCGAAAAGAACATTCTTTCTGCTGTCCAAATATCTACAGCTCGATAAGAATGATTTTTAACAAGACATTTTAAGTTATTGTATTAATAGAGCTCCATACAACGAATAAAACATTTCCACAGTAAAATTCCTTTGTTGGAGGATTGTGATTCTATGTAGTTTTATGATGTTTGCTTAAAACTCTTTAAAAGTTCACTGAAACATAATTAGCCCAAACAGCGTTAGCCTAGAAGGGCTATTAATTTCATTTTGTCATTTTGCGTTGGTTCACGATAAATGTCGGTTCACTTCTCAAATTGTTGCCACCAAACATTATCGATTATTTAAAGAAATTAAATAATGAAAAATCTGCATAATTGCATGTATGTTTCTCGCATTGTGATCAAACAACGGTACCTAGAGCCATCAAATTCTGAATAACGTAATCATCCCTGGAATATGGTCATCTGGAAGCACTAATTTGGAATTTGAAATTTGTTTTATTATCGATTTCATATTTTGTAACACTTCAACGAATTTTTGATTAACAAATTCGAAGATTTCAAAGCGAGGAATGGCAACACTGTTCCAAAAGAAAAACATTTTTATCTCCAGCGCGCTAGACTGTGTATCAGAAATTCTAAAGATATGAGCATTTCAAAATTATTTTGCGACATTGCTTCTGAACTGAATTTTATGGTTTAAGTGCAAAGAACATGATATTTAACAAATAAAAGTAACACACAAAACATGAAAAAGTCCCTTTGGGCGTAATATAAAATCTGAAAACGTTTATTTATTTATTTTTTTTTTAAATATTTTCAGACTTTCGAGTCGACCTTCACGATGGCAGCTACCCTTAGGCCAAAAGTTTCCGTGTGTTTGCCATAACAAATTGCCTATCAACTTGCTTATGCGCTTGTTGAATTTAAATTGAAATATGGCATGCACATTTCCATAAACTTCCTGGCTGTTATAACCGTAACTGTTTTGTGAACTAAAATTCCGTAAAACATACATGTATCGTAGATAGTTAAGAAATGGTTAAGAGCAATTTTAGAAATTTTACAATTTGTGTTACTTTTTAATAGCAAACTGTCACGAAAACTTGTCACTGCGTTCGTACTTGCAATTTCCCTACGTTAAACCTAAATTCGTGGATGTCCGTTTTCTAACACGCAATCAAAATAAGAAATAACTCGCCTGATAGCTGCTGAATAAGTCCATACAATATTTTCATTATTTTTAAAACTATTTACATTTTTGTGCTCTGCATTTCGAATAGTGTTTTTTTTTTTTTTTTTTTTTTTTTTTTTACATAACATGGTTTCAGCCATACTAGTGTCTAAAATATATATATGTTACCTTGAAAGACCGAAATTGGAGAATGTCGACTTTCACCGGAGAATATCAACATTCACCAAATACGTCGGTGAAAGACCGAATATTGTACTACATTCTTGTATAATCGGACCCTCACCGGTGTATGTCGACAATCCCAGATATGCTCTGGTGTAAGTCGAAAAGAGAGGTCATAAAGTGCCATAATAGTTTAAGTTGTTGCAATAAATAAGATTTGAATCACATAATTTGGTAAGTTTTTTATTACTGTTATTTTATTTTCTCATTTAGAACGTACTGTATAATTAAGTAAGTTTTTAACTTCTATTATTTTCCTTTCTCATTTTGAATGTATTGTGTGTTTTAGGTTCTCACGTTCTTAAGTTCTTATTTCAAGTCTCGAGTACGTTTATTCGCGACTGAATGACGGAGAAGAAAATATAATTTTGTTATATGTTCAACATTCACCATTAGTACATGGTGAATGTCGACATTGACCGGTGTAAGTCAGAAATAAGAGTATTTGGAAAATATTTCGGACATACACCAAGAGACTATGTGAATGTTGACATTCACCGGTGAAAGTCGAAATTCTCCAGATTTCGGTGCTTTCCCGTAACATATATATACACACATAGGCGCCCCTATATATATATATATATATATATTTATATATATATATACTAGCTGATACCTGCTTGCTTTGCTGGGCACACTGTGGGACTCTGAATGTGAACCTAGACTTTTTATATGAAAGAAATGTACAATTTCGAATTGATGAATAATGTAATTTTTTTAAATTTAAAGTCGGGAAATACAGTACCAGTCAGTGAATCTGTCATACACAGATCTCCCCATCAGCCATCAGATGCCAACATAAAACTGGTTTATATATATTTAACTGTCATCATAAGTTTCATGAAAATAAATGCCATTATCTTTGTTATCAATTTTTTTAACTAGTTATAATTATTTGTCCTTAATTTTTTTTGTATGTATGGCAATTTTTATGAATAACAGCAACATTTTTACTTCCTTGTACGAAGTAAAAAGGAAGTATTGTAATCGCGAAAAGTTTCAGGCAGCATATTTCAACGAAAATATCCATTTTGATCGCTATCGAACGCAATTTAACGATGTTTTTGCGCGATATCTGTACGTAAGGACAGAATAAAAGACTCTTTTCCTCCAAAAAATTATAAAACTGCTTTAAAATTAATTCTGAAGAAAATTTTTCGTGGCGTTGGTACGAACGTATCTCGCATAACTCAAAAACGAGTAGCCTCAGAGCGTTGAAATTTTGTATATAGGACTGCTATAACATGTAGATGTGCACCTCGTATTTTGGTTGCAATCGGCAGCACCAAACATAAATAAATATATTTATATATATATCCACACTGTTACCCGGCTCAGTGATCTCAGTTTCTTTACTCTTATATGTTTTTAAATTGTACATTTTTTTGCTTTAAAAATGATTGAATTATGTTGTTTTTATCTTCCGGTTAAGGTTTTTGTGCCTTTAGTAAATCTGTATGTAATAGTTTTAGAATTAACAACAATTTTAAAGTTGTTTAAGTGCCGCTAAGCCTTTTTTTGATGGCGGCCATTGATTGTTTACATTTAAAACAGCAGACTAGTGGATTTGTTGCCAATCTAGAGAAAATTATCTTCGCAACAACAAAGGTAACGCCTTCATTTATTATTGCCAATTGTATCATGCTTAATCTTTTCTGGAATGTTTTCGAGGAAATACGTGTTTAAGATTTACTTCGTAATTTTTAATATAGATATTTTTACGTATTTTTGCCTTCTCGCGAAGTGAGAACTGAATTAATTGAATGAGAAATACTCAATCGTCTGTGAAAAAAACTGTTTCTTTTTTGTTTTCTTTGCTTAATTTCTTTTATACATCATTCTAGTTTTATTACAGTATTTGAATAGAACAGGTGGCAAGGATTAGATAATTCTGTTCTTTAAATGATATAAATTTTGTGCATTATGAGTTATAATATCAACCAAATATAATAGTGTTATGTGAATCTAGCGCCAGAGTGTCGCTATGGTAAACAAGTAGAGTGAATTTTAAAAGAATGCATTTATTGTATTGTGGTTTATGCGCTGTCGGGGAAGTAGATTTAATTCAATCCAATAAGTTTAAATGAAATGCAAGAAAAAATGCGTATAATTTAATATTCCCTACAAGGAAGTCATGTGGTGTACACATCAGATTTTTATTTTTTATCACAATAATTTATTTCTCTTGATAATAACTTTTTTTTTCATAAGAGTTAAATATAAATGCTATTATTAACCTTATCATTTAAATGTTGTGTGTATTCATTGGATAGAGGCAAGTTATTTACCAATATAATAATTTTAAAGGAAAATACATTCATTGGCAACATTGTATTTCATATCTGGTTTGGGAAACAATAACGAATTTATTTATCTGGATTTTCAAATTCATTTAATTTGGATTTTCAAATTTATTTAATTTGGATTTTCAAATCTAAGTTCAAAATAATAAACAATTTTGAACTTGGATTTGAAAACCAAATATATGAGAAATTTCTATTGTATGACAAAAATCCATTTTGGACAGGATTTACGTAAAATCCGTTTTTAGTGCACGTCTACATCGTGGAATGAGTAACTATGCAAGATTGCAAGTCAATCGGGTGCATAGTTTCTTAGATCTCGTGATGAGTCAGTGGTATTTCGCTTATATAAGTATAGATATATATACTGTGGGGCTTCTAGTCCTAAAATAAATAAAAGCGAAATGTTTTGAAAATGTTAAATTCATGTTTCATGAGGTAAGAAAAACCTTGTGAACCGGAAAATTTTTCGACCAATTATGAGCCTGGTTATACACTTGTTACATCCCTTTGTTAACCCCATTCACGTGGAATTTCAAATAACAGAATATGTAAACATCATCGAGTAATTAGTCTTTGTCAGTTATTGTTTTAACAATAACCCCATTCAAGTAAATCTTCTAATTTTATTCGAAGCACGTTCTAGCATATTAATTTTTATTTAATTGCTACTTCTCAAGAAATGCAACTGAAATACTTCTTAATTATTCAGATAAATAAATAAATAAATAAAGGATTTTGTTCAACTCGAATACATATTAGATACTAGTTTGCATTCGAACAAGGTCAGCGTAGTATGCTTAGAAGGTCGTTTACCTCCACTACCTCCACATTCCTGCCTGAGGCTACCGGTACTATTCAATGAATTTTACCTCTGCGTGCATTACTAATTACAATTCCCAGTAATTGGAGATGTACTGCGAAGGATTTTTTTTTTTTCATTTATTAGTCGAAAAGTGACGTTAGTGTTAAATGAAATAGCAACGGCATTTTGAGTTCAATATGTTACCGTGAAAGACCGAAATTGGAGAATGTCAACTTTCACCGGAGAATGTCAACATTCACCAAATACGTCGGTGAAAGATCGAATATTTCTTTACATTCTTGTACATTCGGACCCTCACCGGTGTATGTCGACAATCACAGATATGCTCTGATGTAGGTCGAAAAGAGAGGAGTATATGTACACGCTGCCATTCCAGAAGGAAATGTTCCACAAATAAATGCACTTTTAAAAGCAAGAGCCTCTTGTGCAATTCAAAGTGTCATAATAGTTTAAGTTGTTGCAATAAATAAGATTTGAATCACATAATTTGGTAAGTTTATAACTTCTCTTATTTTCCTTTCTCATTTTGAATGTATTGTGTGTTTTAAGTTCTTATGTTCTTAAGTTCTTAGTCTGAGTCTCAAGGGCGTTTTTTTCGCGAATGAATTAGAGAAAGAAATATAATATTCCTATATGTTCAACATTCACCATGAGTACATGGTGAATGTCGACATTCACCAGTGTAAGTCAGAAATAAGAGTATTTGGAAAATATTTCGGACATACACCAAGCGACTATGTGAATGTTGACATTCACCGGTGAAAGTCGACATTCTCCAGATTTCGGTGTTTCACCGTAACAAATATATCTCGTAATGGCATTTTGAGTTGAATCACTATAAATGGCGTATCACTTTTCAAATGGTGCCGACCAAACATTATCGACCTGTATCACATTTAACTTAATTTAATAATGAAGAATCTGCAATAATGTATGCATGTTTCTTGCAATGTGAAAAAACAACTGTACCTAGATCCATCCAAATTTGAATACCGTAGTTTCGATGCCGAACGTTTCGATTGCATTTGGGCTAAAAATATTTAAAAACAGCCTCGCTTTAGAATTTCCGATAGACACTCTCTTGCGCTGGAGATAAAAATGTTTTCTTTTTCGTACAGTGTTGCCATTGCTCGCTTTGAAATCGTTTAGTTTGCTAATTAAAAACTCGTTAAAGTTTTATAAAATACGAAATGATCAATAAAAAGAATTCGAAATTCTATATTTGGGCGTCTAGGTGCCCATGTTCGGTTGAAAGACTACGTTATTCAAAATTTGATGGCTCTAGGTATACCGTCGTTTTTTCACAATGCGAGGAACATGCATGCGTTCATTTAGATTTTTCATTATTTAATTTATTTAAATATAATACATGGCGATAATATTTGGTGGCAACAATTTAAAAACTCATTCGCCGGATATAGTGAAATGCCACAAAATGTCATTTTTGTACTAATAGCCCTTACGGGCTAGAAAAAAAGTTATGTGACTTTTGAAGAAAACAATTCCAGGTTTTTATTGCCGGTATTTATAAGCTAACATTCTTGTAGAATTTTTTCAAATTAGAATCAATATATTACAGATTTATTCAATTTATTTTAATAAGATAGAAATAAAAGTACAACTGAACATGCGATAACAAATAAAACGACGAAGTGAAAGAAACTTCAAAATAATACAAGTTTTTATTTTAAATATTATTAGTTTTATTTACAGTAATTAATTTACTTTAATAATGTTTATAAATTGCGATATATATATCACAACATTAATTTCATTTTAACACATAAAGATGCAAAAATAAATAGAAATATGCGCTTTTCCCGCCAACGTAAACTTTAAAATTTTGCATTTTAGAGCTATTAAGTATTTTTGGAAGCAGGCAAGATGAAAAATTAGCAATCAAATCGCGGACCTCTGAAATACGCCCCCAGCGTGAAGACCACCACACCACGAAGGCATGACAAGAAGGCAGGAGAAATACCTTACAGCAGGGGTTCTCAAACGGGAGTACGCAAGAGAAAAATAGGTAGTAGGCAAAGAAGCAAGTATTTTAAACTGTTAAATTCAAAAATTAGAACCCCAACATCTTGAGGCCCACGAGCGGCAGAGCGGTAAAGTCGCTGAACACTGGTAGTTCGGTCCGTGGTTTGAATCCTGCGAACAGGCTGGCTGCATGGGCGTTTTCGTGGTTTTCCCCGTGTGTAACGTGTATACGAGCCATTTTCCCTTGGAAAGTCCTCCACGAAGGCATCCCTCCTCTTAGGCAGATAGTCCTAGTGTGCTTTTCCATAATTAAATACACACACACCACCCAACATCTTGATTGAGTTTTTTCTCTAACACTCGTAAATTTATGCGATCTGACCATTGTTTAAGAGTGGTGGTGATAGTAGTACTTTGTAATGGTGGTACTAAATGTTCCAATTTTTGTTTAGATGCTCCATTAGTTAAACGTTTGACAGCCGCTGCTTTATAGCATAAAATGTGTATTTTGTTGTTTCCGTGAAATTGAGAAAGCGTTTTACTTTCTTTTAATTCCACCTACGTTGACTAACTTTCGTTTTCGAAATTTCTGTATTTTATGTACCGTAAATACAAAAATCGTGCTGAGTATTTTTTTTTATGAATCGCATTTTATAGACTTATTGTGATATTTAATACAATTATTTTATAAAATTTTTATATCATTTTTTATATTTTATAAAATTTTTATATCATTAAATTTTTATACATTTTATTACACTTATGAAACGAAGCCTGTTCAGTATTATTGCCTAAAACGTGAAAATAATCTGGAATAATGATTGCTTGTTTATGCAACGAATATGAGAAACTGTCTTCAATATTCCAGCTATCCCAATTTTTTTCATAAAATGTGAACTTATACAAATGTATTTAATAAAACGCTACGTACAAATAATCGTTTTAGAAACAGTATTTTCTATACATTGTATCGGTTCTTTTATTTCATGCTTTGAAGGACGAAACATTTACTGCGCCAATTTCTTTTTCTCCTTTTCTTCCTTCACTTCTATGACCGAGATCGTCTGAACTCGTAGAGGTCACTAACTTGAAACAGGGATCGATTGACATCAATGGAACGTCTTCCGTATTTGCTGAACAGTTAGTTATTCACTCAGTACCGCTCCTCTGCCCTAACCGCGCTACGATGAACGTGTAACAGAAATGAGCTAGCTTAGCTTCAGTCGAAGTTTTTGGAGCCTGACGAGAATAAGGGGATTTGGTTGGAAAGCGTGATTGTTTTCTATTTCCATTATAACTAAATGAAGAATCAATAAGTGAGTTTGTCACTCTGTAGAAAGATTGTAGCAAATAAATTTTGAACACGCGTAGTCTTGCACGTGAACATGCATGTCTTGAAAACCGGACTTCAAATTCAAAATAGGTTTCTAGTTTATTCTGCGTTCTGTGCAAAGTTAACAACTTTTATATTTAAAAGCTATCGGGCTGCGGCCAAAACCAAATTTATAATTATTAATTTACAATTATATACAAACATTCTACTATCAGTTCATTCTTTCCAAGCAAGAAACAATTTATAAAAAAATTAATAATAGAAAAAAATCTGAAAGCTTTCAGATTTTATAATTACGCTCAAAGGGGCGATTTAATTAAACGCTTTGTGTGTTACCTTTATTTATGAAACTAGCAGCTTCGCTGCCAGCCTTCGTCTGGCTTTTAAATGTACCGGAAAGATGGCTGAAGAGAACACCAAACGTTAAATTTAAAAACTGCGAAGAATTTTACTCTGCAGAGCAACTTCATAAAAAAAGTTATTACGTATAACAAAATTACAATGAAATAAGCAATAACCCTTGATACAGATATTAATTATCCTAATAAATAAATTAACTAACTTCCCTTTGCAAAATCTTAAGAACTCAAATGGTATAAAGATGTTAAGAACTTTCCTAAAAAAATCACTGAAAACTTTTCAATATCTTAAAAACAGTGAAATGAGCAATAAATAACATAAAAGAATACAAAATATTCTGAAAAGTAAAGTATAATTAATGATATTTTATCTTATATTTTCAAGAGAAAATAATTACAATGAAATGAGCATAATCCCTTATACAAATATTAATTATCCTAATAAAAATTAATCAACTTTCCGTTGAAGAGAAAAAATCATGGCAAACTTTTCAATATCTTACAAACAGTGAAATAAGCAAAACATAAAATGAAAGCAACTCAAAAACATGAAATTCCGCGCAGAATTTTACTCTGCAGAACAACTTTATGAAAAAACAATCAATAAAAATGTATTATATATATATATATATAAATGACAATGAAATATGCCAATCTCTTAAAAACAGTGACATAAGAAATACGATGAAAAATTGTTGCCAAACCTATATTTCTAAAAGAATGAAACGATAAAAGAGTTTGCATTTCAAAATGATGCGATTTCATCAAAAATCTATCAACAACAATAAGACAGGAAAATTGTTGCCAAAATCACATTTTTAAAGATGTGAGATGTGAGAAGTGTACTCGGAAGCTTCATTTAAAAACATTTTTTAAAATACAAAATAATGTCATTTTTCCAAAATTCTTTTTGTAGTAGCAGTCGCAAGGATGAAAGTTTAACGTGTCCAAAAATCAAAGAAAAATAAACTGTACATTTTAAAAAATAAACTTTTTTAGAAAAAATCCCGTTGAAAAGGTGTTAAGCTACCTTTGTTAAATAAATTCGTATTGAATCGATTTATTGAAACACGAAATTTATTTTAAGTTCGTAAAATAGCTAAGTGCGTACGTTTCATGACGATGTGAAAATGGAGTGTGTAGAGTAAAATCTCGCTTTCCTATAGCCCATTATGTCTCAAAATGACGCGATTTCGTCACAAAACATAAAATAAAAAAAATTCGAATTCGACTTTCGAAAAAATCGCTTCGAGGTGCACTGGCTCTTGTCTAGATGCACCTATGTACCAAATTTCGTATCCGTGGGTCTATTAGCTTACTCTCAGCGCGAACGAAAAACACACACACACAGAAGACTCTTTCTTTTATTATATATAGAGATATCTTGTTCTTCGCATTTAAACCTAAAATTCAATTCGACAGCAATATCACAAAATATTTAAAAGAGCATATCTTTACATTTTTATCTCCAGAGCGCGATATGTTTTTTTTTTTTTTTTTTTTTTTTGTTAAGTGTTGCCATTGCTCGTTTCGAAATCTTTGAGTTTCTTAATCAAAATTTCATAAATAGTTTACAAAATATGAAATAGATAATGAAACAAATAAAAAATTCCAAATTCAGGCTTCTAGATGACTATATTCGTGTGGAGAGGTAAGTTATTAAAAACTGGATGTCTTTAGGTATCGTTGTTTTATCACAATGCGAGAAATATGTAACGTTTATGCAGATTTTTCGTTATTTAATTTCTTTCAGTACAATACAAGGTTCTAATATTTGGTGGCAAGAATTTGAAAAGGGATTCGCCGTTTATAATGAATCAACGCAAAATGCCAAAACGACATTAATAGCCCTTCTAGGCTATTGCCCGCGTCAATTATCCTAACCTGAAGCAAAATCGTATCCAACAGCAGCTATTTATTTAAAATGCTGATATTTTCGATTTATTTAAAATGCTGATATTATAGCGAACTATTTTCGACATGCAATGACGTCTCATGCAATCGTCTGCTTTCTTCAAAACGTCAGAACATGACTTTATAGAATAATAATATGCACTTGGTAGTGCTATTTTTATTTCCTATTTTGTAAAACTTACAAATTTTTTATTAACAAACTCTACGATATGAACAATTTAAAAGCTAGTAGTGGCAACACTTTTTGAAATGCAATTTTACAACCCCGAGCACGAGAGATTAAAATTTGAAAATTGCATAGAATAAAACTCTAAAGTACCGGAAAAATTGGCTTTAAAATAGTGTAGTCTTTAGTGAGTAAGATACTTATTACGTATCTTTTATTTTATTAGTTACTCGTATAGCCAGACTTTGGTCTGCAATAACCGAAAATTGACAGCAGAGATCGGGAAGTCAAGAAAGCATTATTAATAGTATGAGCTAATGTAATGATTTTTTGTAATATTAAATTGGAATATTCAAGGTTTTTCTATTCCTTTCTGTTTTAGCTTCTTTACCGTTCTATCTTATATAATAAAAAAAACAAAATGCTAATTATTGTTAGAGTTATTTTTGAACTAACAAAGATGGCCATTACATGGATACGGAAGAAAATAAATTTAAGTAATAAAAGACATAGATAGGGAAAATAATAAGATGTGTTAAATTATGCAGAAAGAAGAATATTAAATACAAAACTGATCTATCTTGAAATGAGCTATTATTGAATTCATGACGAACCGAGGGAAAATACCCATGGAAACGAGCAAATTTCGGTTAATTTTACCTAGAAATAAAACGCAATTTTGGAGAGAAGAAAGGAAGCTTTTTTTAAAGGATATTAAAGGGGGAATGAGAGAAAATAAAAAGAACCGTGAAATAAGTGATGATATTTGATGGCTTAAGAAAGATGAAATCATTCCATTTGAAGCAAAAACTAAGGTGTCAAAATAGCATTTACTCCTTTGGTTTATCCGGAAATTTTAACAGCTCAGATTTTTTTTTTTTTTTTCTGAGCTGTTAAAATTTCCGGATAAACTAAATGTACTAAGAGATTGGACCCAAACAAGGAAATGGAAACCCCAATTTAAATAAATCATGCAATATTAATACATTTCTCAATATTAATACATTTTCATTTTATATACTTGAAGGCAAATCGGTTACCATCTGTTCCATGCCTTGTTGTTTATCTCAAACAATGGAACAGAAGGAGATTAAGTACGGTGAGCAAAATGGAATTTACAGCTGCAGTGTTATTTGATTTAATATTATTAAGTACTGATAACTGAATTAAATAAATGTAAAGAAATATTACAATGTGCTTCACAAAGTATCATATGCTGTTAAAACTGCAAAAATGCTAAACAGTTGCCAGAAATTTATTTGGAACAATTAAGGACCATGCCAAAGGGCCCGAGTTCGAGAGCAGAGTTTGTGGGCCGAAAGTCTTTTCGAGAGGTTTGTGGTAGAGTAGCGCCCTCGGACGCGTTCTCCGCAGGAGGGGGGGGGGGCTCTCCTTCAAAATGAGGGGCGCATCGTCAAAATTAGGGGCAAAGTCGTATTGTCCCCAGTATGGTGCCCAAGGCGCAATCTTGCCTCCTAATCACAATGCAATTTTTATTTATTCTTATACGTGTTGAATCGATTAATTATCACTGGAGGTTTTACAAAAGCTTTGCTACTAGAAATTTTATCAGTAATACTTAATTTAAATTTATTCTTATACATGTTGAATCAATTAAATACCACCGCAGTTTTTACAAAAGCTGTGCTATACAAGAAATTTTATCGGTAACACTTAATTTGATACATGGTAAAATATGCATGTATTAATGAAAATAAACAAAACTGATTGATTTTTTATGCAGGTAAGAAATAACTCAGGTTGTAAAAATTTTTTATTGAAAATAAAGAACATAGAAAAAAACTAATCATCTTTACGAATTCCGTACTGTCGAGATCCCATTTCGAAAGTGGTAATTAAAAAAGAAGGCCGAAATCTATACTTCGGTCAAGGGCAGCCCATGTTCGGGGTCCCGCGGTCAACTAACTCTGTGCAATCGGTTGAGACATTCCAAGGACAACGAAAACGTCATAAAATAAATTACTAAGTAAAACTGGAATATGGTAATTAGGAACCACTTTCTCTAGACTGCCTTCCCTGATAAAAAGCTATGAAAAATGTACATCAAGAGTGGTTTTCCCCAATAAAAAGCAAGATTTTTAGACTTTTAAGGTATCCGACCTCGTACAAAAGACGATTTTCGGTCAAAATTTCGATTTTTACTTTATTACATTATCTTAAAGAATACATCTTTAGCTATCAAATACAAGTTTTTGCTTGTTGATAGGTTAATTAAAACTGAAATTATAAGCATTTTTCTGTAACTGAATAAACCGGAAGTTCCAATATTATGGGCCGGAAGTGAGCGTTTAAATAGATATACCAATTTAGAAACTTTATTTATCATCAAGATTTTGTAAATTATAAACCTGCGTACTAAGTTTAGATATTTTGTAATACATTTTAAGAATCTGGTGTTAGTTTTTTCCTTTAATTTCGTATTTAGTTTGGCGCAGAGGGTATTCGACGTTGAATGTATGTATTGCTGCTTTGTCGATTAGCGTTGACAAAATGCTTGATTTGAAAGCTATGTCACATTTTTGCATCATTTGCAACAAAATAAACAGAATGGCATGCAATCTTCAGCACGACATATGTAAAGAGTTACATAATTGTTCTGCAAATTATAAAGAAGCAGATTCGGGTATGGAAGCAGTTGGTGCTTATTCCTTGTTTGAATGATCATTACGAAAGCTGAAGTACACGGAGTATTACGAAGATGGGGATTCTAAGGGGTTTTTAATTGGGAAAGATAAATATGGTAAAGATTCCGTCAAGAAAGTGGAATGCATTGAACATGTACAGAAAAGGGTTGGTAGTAGACTACGAAAAGTAAAAAACTCCGCTCCTGAATTGAAAGGAAAAGGTAAACTGACTGATTATTTTATTGATAAACTGCAGAATTAGGGATTGCAATTAGAAGTCATGTTTGAAACTTAATTGAGATGCAGCAGGTTGTACTAACTGCTTGTTCCATTGTAGCTCTTCTTCGAAGCCAATGCCCTGCTCAATAATCAATGAATTGGTGCAAGTATAAATGTGTGATTGCAGAAATCAGGAAAAAAATCAGAAAGAAAAAAATTAGGCAGAAACCTCTG
This sequence comes from Stegodyphus dumicola, assembly GCF_044657685.1. NCBI lineage: Eukaryota > Metazoa > Arthropoda > Arachnida > Araneae > Eresidae > Stegodyphus > Stegodyphus dumicola. Next base: position 171,704,323 of record NC_140776.1, read on the forward strand.
GTATATCAATATATATTTTGAATTTTATTAAACCTACATATATGGAGTTGACTACATAAACAAGAGTTATTAAAAAGTGTCTACATGGCAAAATTCAAAATATCAAGGAACGTTTTAATGGCATTTTATTGCAAATTGTTCCGGAAGAAACATTCATAAACTTGCGAATATTAATGTTTGGAGCAAATGTTGTATTATTTAATGTTATTTAATGATGGATTTATAGGTTTGCTTGAAGCATCTTCAAGGTTAGGTATGTGCCCTGAATTTTACACTGAGCAGGGAATTCGAAAATTTGTTAAAGTGCAAAATCATGACTTTTGGTGGCATTCCACGAGTTTTACAAAAACCCAAAGAAAAAATTACGCTTTGTTCGAAAGAAAATGTGCAAAGTGTGGGAAGAAAAAAAACAAGGTGTCAAGTTACAAAGCAGGGGAATTTTAATTATCAGTCATGCTTCTTTCACTAAGAAATTGTTTTATGAAAACTTTAAACTTGTTTTCTGAAAAATGTTTTTTCTGTAAATATTGCCAATGGTAACAGCCATAACTCAAAATTTTACGGATAAAAAATAATGATACGTTCTATATATGTTTTATATAATATGATGCATGCTCTGAAGCAAAAGATTTTAGAAATATTAATTAGAAGTTGAATTGTTACTTTCTATTTTTAGATTTTGGATGCAATAATAGGAAAATATACAGTAAATACTATACATTTTGACATATCTCAAGAATATATGAATATTTCTTAATTATTTTGCTTCATTGCATACAAAACAACTGTAAACATAAATACAAATTAAAAAAACTTCATATTTATATATACATTGTTCACCGTGGTTGTTGCCGTAAAGGCAAAATTTAACCAAAATTATAATTTTTTTCATAATTTTTCAAAATTAAAATAACATAGCATTACGTTTTAAATTGCTTTCACTCATTAATATGCTTATTTTCAAATTAATGTGTTTATAGTTAAAATTAAAACCATTTTTAAAAAAATGGTACCCGAACGAGGTCGGATACCTTAAGACCCTGGCTTCAGTTTAAAAAAAAAAGAGTTCTATAGTACAGAAATAAATTTGCAGTAAATAATAACTTTTAAGTAAGAAATTCATGTAATAGGTTTGTTGAGTTTATCATAACACTTCAACGAATTATAGAATTATACATTTTTTTGTATAATGTCATAAATGGGAGATTAGCATATAAACTTACAAATATTATTTTCCTGTCAATAAAGATATAGTAGCCATTGGGTAAGTTTAGCGAAATGAAATACTAAAATGCCTGTAACAATTTTTCGGACTTAAATCAGTTTTACCAGATCTATGAAAAAAACCTGCAAGGAACAACGTAGGTTGGATTGATGTATTATGAGAAAGCAATGCAAAAATTGGCTGCTTAAAAATTTGCTGTTAAAAAAGGAAAACTACCTCACAGAAAAACCTGATACTTTGTTGGCGGGTCGAGGTCTTTGCTATACGCAAATACCAAGTTAAGCCTCATTCCAGGAAATCGAACCTAGGACAATTGGCCCATGATCTTCTGAATAACTGATGAGGCTTGAAAATTAGTATGAAAAAAAAAGATTTTATATTACGCCCAAAGGGGTGCTTTTTAACGTTTTGTGTGTTATCTTTATTTATTAAATATCATGTTCTTCGCACTTAAAGCATAAAATTTAATTTAACAACAATATCACAAAATGATTTAAAAAGAGCCTATCTTTAGAATCTGCGATAGACACTGTCGTGCGCTGGAGATAAAAATGTTTTTTTTTTCCCTTACAGGTTTGCCATTTGTTTGTTTTGAAATCGTTGAGTTTGTTAACCAAAAATTCGTTAAAGTTTTACAAATTAGGAAATAGATAATAAAGCAAATTCCAAATTCGGGCTTACAGATATCCATATTCGAGAGAAGGACTGCGTTATTTAAAACTGGATGTCTCTAGTACCGTTGTTTTTCACAGTGCGAAAAACGTACATACATTCATGCAAGTTCTTCATTATTTAATTTCTTTAAATATAATGCAGGGCTCTAATATTTGGTGACAACAGTTCGAAAAGTGATTCAGACTTTTATAGTGAACCAACGCAAAATGCCAAAACGAAATTAATGGTCTTCCTGGGCTAACACTCATTTGAGCTAAAAATAATAAGAAAGGACGTAGAAATGTTAACAAACATGGCTGCCATGATAATCAGAAATTAGGCTTAGCCGCACTTAAAAACTTTTAAATTGTTGATAACTCCACAATTATTGCATGCAGGTTAACTAAAGGCATAAAAATGCAAATTCTTCATTATTTAACTTTAAATACGTATAATGCAGGGCTCTAATATTTGGTGGCAATAATTCGAAAAGTGAAATGCCGTTTATAGTGAAACAACGCAAAATGCCAAAACGAAATTAATAGTCCTTCTGGAATTTAGCGTTTTGGGGTAATCAATGGGAACATACGAAGAAAATTTTCATATAAAAAATAGGGGAAAACCAAATGTTTTAAATATATTAGCAAAATTTAAAGAAAAATGCGAAATTCATAGCATTGAAAGAAATTTTAAAGCAAAGGTCTAAAAATTATCAAAGAAAAATATTATGCGGTATTGAAGAAAAAAAAGAAGAGTTGTAGCTGTAGCTTTTTAGCTTAAAAATATTCTGAGTTGCTGATGAATGTGGCATTCCAACGGAATAATTTATTTTTTCTTTCACTCAGTGATATATTTCTATTGTTGCACTGACTTCTTGATGATGTTTATTATCATATTCTTTATAGACTACTAGTTAAAATTTTTCTCACCCTCTTTTGTTAATAAATTATTCGTTCTTATTTCTTTGCTTCCAGCAATGTTTTACTCATTTTCGTATTCACAATTTTTGTTTGTTTTGCACTGTTTGTTTGTTTGTTTTGTTTGTTTTGCACTGCATTTCATATTTTGTCCTCGTTTGATGAGCCTCAATTTTTTGCATCGCATTTCTATGGCGAATACGCAAATTTATTACATAAATGTAATACTGAATTTATTATCTGTTCTTATATTGTATTTTGTAAGAATTTCATTAATTAGAAATACACGAAAGTGTATTTTTTAATATTTCGTAAAATTATTCTATAATTTTGTTAATATTGTTGAAGTTCAAATTCACATCAAAGAAATTTATATAAATTTTGTAGAAATTTCTGAAAATAAAGTAATACACTTTCGTGTATCGCTTTTATTTTCACCTTTATTCTCATAGTCTGATATTCATCAGTTCAGTTTTTATAGTAAATTTGTTTGAATACTTCAGAACAAACTAAATTTTAATAGAGAAAAAAATAAAAATGAATTCTAAAATGTTAAGGCACAAAATTACTTTTTTATATATGAGTGATGCAGTGGTATTACACAAGAACTTTTTTCCAACCACATACGACATCATCAATCCAACCAATAGTTTCCGTAATTTTTTAATTTTAGAATTTTACTTCTAATAATATTTATTATTAGATAACACTAGGCTAAAAGAATGGAAAAATTTAATAAAATTCTGATTGTAATGAGCTCATGGTTACCAATTAGATCCGTAAATCTGGGTCTATGTGTCTCGTGGCACAGGCCGAGTGTATCAGAATTCTGGGGCCTCCAAATTATCTCATTCTTCGAAAAAATCCTGTCTTTCTCTTGTATACAAAAGAAAAGTGGGCATTTAGACCTCCTGAATGAGCTCTGTGCTTAGGGCTTTATATTACCTTATTTTAAGGGTTCTCAATCTTTTTAAATGTTGTACCACAATAATAAGAATAAATAAATGAAGACATGAATTTGTTATTACGAAACTTAATTTCTCTAGATTGGCAACAAATCCATTATCCTGCTATGCTTCAAATGTAAACAAACATGGCTGCCATGATAATCAGAAATTAGGCTTAGCCGAACTTAAAAACTTTTAAATTGTTGATAACTCCACAATTTTTGCATGCAGGTTTAACTAAAGGTATAAAACTCTTAACCAGAACAACATAATTAAATCATTTTAAAAGCACAAAATGCACAATTACAAACATATAAGAATAAAGAAGCTGAGTTCACTGAGCCGAGCAACAGAGTGGATATATATATATATATATAATTTGGTGTGGCTGATCGCAACCAAAATGGGAGTGCACATTTAAATGTTATAGCAGTCCTATGTACAAAATTTCAACGTTCTGAGGCTACTCGTTTTTGAGTTATGTGAGATACGTATGTACGTACGTACAGACGTACGTACAGACGTACGTACGTACAGACGTAAATCTCTGTAGGATTTAATTTTAAATCAGTTTTATAATTTTTTTGGGGGAAAAGAGTCCTTTGTTCTGTCCTCTGTCCTTACGTACAGATGTCACTCAAAAAAATCGTTAAATTTCATTCAATAGCGGTCAAAATGGATATTTTCGTTGAAATATGATACCTGAAATTTTTCGCGATTACATTTTTCGCGATTTTTCGCGATACGCGAATTTTTTCGCGATTTTTACTTTGTAAAAGGAAGTAAAAGTATATTGACCATCATACACTAATATATGTACTAAAAGGAGCGTCTTTCTACATTTATTATGAATAGTAGAATTTAGATTTATTTTGTAAAATTTGTACGACCAAAATTAATCCAATGTACCATTAATGGCATCGTACTATACTTTAAGAAACCCTGAATTATTCTAACTTTGAGTAAAATTTAATCTGCACTTGAAAACAATACTAGAAACTTATCAGAATATTAGACTGTGACTGTAACTATTCTTCTATTCTGTAGTATTATTGCAACTGAAAATTAATTTTAATGGCTGCCAGATGAGAATATTCTAGTATTTTCAAGGACAACAATAATCTTAAATTCCCAAAATATCAGTTTCACGTTTTAGGTAAATCCCTTGCACATATTAATAGGAAAAACTCTTTGCCTTTTTAAAAAGAAAACAAAAGAGCTGATTCATATAATTGTACGCAATCTGAAAGCATTAAATCCATTGTTCTGCAGAAACTGAAGACTGAAAGAACACGAAAAGGTTCTTTTATAGGCAAGAATAAGCTTGTTTTACGTAGAATTTAAAATGAATAAAAAATGAACAATTAAAATGAATTAAAAACTGAATAAATAATTCAGTTCTTAAAGGATAATAGAGATAGAAGGGAAGAACCATTCAGACAGAATGTAAAGAAAACGAAATAAGGAATACCTCCCTTATTCCGAAAGAGCTCAATTTTACTTACGAGAAAGAGCTGTGTCTTCTTTCAGATGGCGTCATTCTAATAACATTAAATCGTATGTGATTACCAGGTAGCCAACAGGGGTTTTCCTCAAGTTTAAGGTCCATGATTCAGAAACTCCTCCCATTTAGAAGAATCTAGACTCTAGAGGGTAATCTAGAAGAATCTGCGGCGTTAAATCTAGAGGACATTTACATGGACAGTCGATTTACTTAAAGATCTTTTTTCTCAGGTATTCAAAGTTCTTAAATATTGCGCAGCCGAAAGGTGAAAAAGGATATAATAACTTTTTCTTTGTAAGTGTCTTGGTTTGTTTGTCTTTCTGTTTACTAATCTTTGATGCGTTTTGTTCAATAGTTTATATTTTACAGGGTAAAATTCAACACATCTGATTATATATAGCACAGGTTTACATATATAAAAATTTTTTGTAAAATCTAACCATGGCAGTAAAAGGACAAAATGCCAAACAAATTTGTTTTCTCTTCTACAGAGGCTGTTCACACATTTTTTAGACGAAGTATATTGTATTTACAAAACTAAATTACATAACATTCTTGTGTTTTAAAAGTTCTATTTGACATCCCTTATTCTGACCTATCTTTCGACACCGCAATTTCCAAGATAATAATGCCTTTTGAAGTGGCAGAAGAGATATTCTATCCCATTTCTCCCGAACAGCTTTCCAGAGTCCTGTTAGGGTTTTGGGACAACGTTTGGATAATGCAGTTTTTAAAAGTCCGAAAGCACAAAAATCCATAGGTGACACATCTGAAGATTTAGTAGGGATATCAGTGAAGGGTATGGCCTTGATACCAGTCTTTTGTTCCATACCTTTTAGGAAATTTAGAGTAGATTTTGATGACTGCTAGCTTTGTCCTGATGGAGTCTCACAGATTGATGGCACTGTGGGTAAAGCGATGTTATTTCATTCAGAAATATTGGCGATAAAATATGTTCCTGATAGTATTTGGAGTTAACCTTGACATTTTTTTGCACTCTGTTTATCTTTAACTTGCCATTATAAGAAAAACCAACAACAATCATGAATCCCTTAGAAAAACTTTCTTTCGATTCTTGGAACCATGTACTTAAGTTTTTCCCCCTTTTATGATAATAAAGGCTCTTTTTTTTACAGTCATTTAAATACACTCATGCTTCATCTATTGTGACAACTGTTTTCCATTTTTCTTTGGATAAGTGTTTCTCATATAGAATTCTGCAGCGTGTCCTGCATTGAGCGATATGCTTTGGAAGAAGACGATGCATATTGCGTTTTTTCCCTTTCTCAAGATTTAAATCAATGTTTATCATTTTGTTGACAGTGGACACCGAACATTTTAATGATTTTGCAACTGTCCTTTGACTAGGGGGATTTTCTTTTAACATTAAACAACGCACCTTTGCAATAATCGAAGATGTCCGTTTTTTCCTTGGATACTTGTTTGGAAGTTTTGTCCCACTTGAGGCTTCAATTTGAAGTTTGTTTCCTTTCTTGTTGATGATATTACCGATCGACGCTTTAGATATCACAAAACCATGACTCTCACATCGTTTTTGGATAACGAAGTATGCATATTTCTCTTCGGAAAGAGCGTCAATGTAGCCTTCGAACCACTGCTTTGTTAAATTCGACATTTTGCATAAAAACAAAACTTTTAAGTCACAGACTTTTAAAAACATAGTACAATTGCAATTACTTCTTTTGCAGCAAACGGTTTTTTATTACTGCTTACCAAATTCGTCTAAAAAATGTGCGAACAGCCTCTGTACTCTTGCATCAAATATTGAGGATCTCAGTCCTCAGAGTCGTACTCCCATCAAATGAAGGTGGCAGAAAGCAGCTGGATTAATACATTTGTTTCAGAACTGTAATACTACCCGGATGTTCAGAATAGCCCAAAAATAACCAAGAATCTTTTCTTTCTTCCTTTGTTTAACTGGGGATGCGAAGGAGTACATACCATCAACTGTGGCGTAACTGATACCGCTAGGAAAAAAAAGCCAGGTGCATTTCATACTGAAAAATATAATTTTATGTGGCGTAAGTGTGAACATTTTGATATTAAATAAATAGTGCACACAAAACGTTAATAATAAAAGGCTAAAAATCTTACTTACTTTGTAGCCATCTTACTTTAAAACTCTGATGTGTACACCACATGACTTCCTTGTACGGAATATTAAATTATACGCATTTTTCTTGCATTTCATTTAAACTTCTTTCCTCGAATTTCATTACAGATATATTTTTCATTCAATGAATTCAGTTCTCACAACGCGGCAAGACTAAAATTCATAAAACCTCAAAATATCTTTATTAAAAATTGAAAAATATAAAACATCAAATACAGTTAAAACGAAAAAACATTACACTTAAAATTAGAGTCTCTACGTAATAACAAGCAATTCGGTTAGAGTTCCGGAAGGCAGATTTAAACTAAAGTTTAACAAACTAAAGTTTAAACAAAACTAAAAGTTTACTTTCAGTCCCACTCGGCCAAAAGACACTGAAGATGCAGAAACTGACTTAATTCACTTTTCTGCTAAGTTTCAAATGTAAACAAATATGTCTGCTAAGGTAAACAAATTAGGCTTAGCTGAACTTAAACAACTTTTAAATTGCTGATTATTCTACAACTATTGCATGCAAATTAACTAAAGGCATAAACACCTTAACCGGAAGATAAGAACAACATAATTTAATCATTTTTAAAGAAAGATATGCACAATTTGCCAACATATAAGAATAAAAAACTAAGCTCATGGAGCCAAGTAACAGAGTGGGTCCTTGACGATCCAAAATGAACTTCGAATTGGGCTAATTAACCATTTACTGCTTCTTAATTTTTAATATATATTTTTTATTTTTACCTCGATCAATTGATTAGTATTTTACTGTGTTTTAAATCTGCTTTATTCGTTTAGCATATAGCTTACTATTTTTGTTTTTACCTCGTTCAATTAATTTTTTTTTTTTTTTTTTTTTCTGTGTTAAAAATTACTTAATTCGTTTAGCATATAGCTTACTTTTTTTTTAAATTTTACTTGTAAATATTCAAATGTATTTTTCTGCTCTTTCACACATTTCATAGCAACTAAATACACCTATGTTGAAGTTTTCACGGAGCCATAGTTTTTGGTAACATTTAAGCGTGCGTACTAAAATTTATCTCCTAATTTCCTTAATTTTGCACCACAATGCGCAAAATTTTGACCACATAGGTCTTTTTTCGTTTGTTCTTATAACTTAACCTTAAATTATATATATATATATATATATATATATACTTCTGGGTATGGCCGATTGCAACCAAAATAGGGGTTGCAAAACTACATGTTATAGCAGTCCTCTTTATATGCCAAATTTCCACGTTCTCAGGCTACTCTTTTTTTGAGTTATGCGATATACATACATATGTTACCTTGAAAGACCGAAATTGGAGAATGTCGACTTCCACCGGAGAATATCAACATTCACCAAATACATTGGTGAAAGACCGAATATTTTACTACATTCTTATATATTCGGACCCTCACCGGTGTGTGTCGACAATCACAGATATGCTCTGGTGAAAGTCGAAAACAGAGGTCATAAAGTGCCATAATAGTTTAAGTTGTTGCAATAAATAAGATTTGAATTACATAATTTAGTAAGTTTTTTATTACTGTTATTTTATTTTCTCATTTAGAACGTACTGTATAATTAAGTAAGTTTTTAACTTCTATTATTTTCCTTTCTCATTTTGAATGTATTGTGTGTTTTAGGTTCTCATGTTCTTAAGTTCTTATTTCAAGTCTCAAGTGCGTCTATTCGCGACTGAATGACGGAGAAGAAAATATAATATTGTTATATGTTCAACATTCACCATTAGCACATGGTGAATGTCGACATTGACCGGTGGTAAATCAGAAATAAGAGTATTTGGAAAATATTTCGGATATACACCGAGAGACTATGTGACTGTTGACATTCACCGGTGAAAGTCGACATTCTCCAGATTTCGGTGTTTCACCGTAACACATACATGTGTATACGTGACGAAAAATCTCTTTTGAATGCATTTTCAATGCTTTTCGCAAGCCGTTTTGGGAAAAAACGCCCTTTATTCTGTCCTTACGTACAGATGTCACGTAAAAACATTGTTAAATTGCATTCGATATCGGTTGAAATGGATATTTTCGTTGAAATATGATACCTGAAAATTTTCGCAATTACAATACTTCCTTTTCTTTGTACGAGGAAGTAAAAAAAAATTCTGTTATGATGAGCTGAGAAAAGAGTGAAAAAAATGTATTAATGTATGTCAACACTTAACACTGCATCGGAAATTCTACATTTTGCTAAGCAAAAAAAGTGTGATTTTGCTCTTGAATTGTATATATGGCGTACGAGTAAGAAAATGATACTTAATAATATAGCTAAAAAGACAAAACAAATTGCTTAGCAGTAGTGAGTGCAGCAGTAAACGAGTAAGTAGACTGCGAACTCTGCAAGAAAATAAAAAAAAACTTTAACAAATCATTTTGGACGACCATTAAAGTCTGAAATCTTTCAGATTTTTTCTTTAAATGAGGGTGCAAGGAAATATATTTCCTCAAGTGTGGCATAACTGAGATTAGTATAAGAAAAAACGCCAAGTGCATTTCATGATTGATTTTAACGCTTGCCCAACGCATTCAGATACTTAAAAGATTAAAGAAAGAACTGGATGCTGCCTTTTGATTATTTTTACTATTATCCTCTCTAAGACAACTACCCAAGGTTTGCAATAGATTTAGAGAACATCGACAGAGATTATACTCACAGGCATTTGCTAACTATGTGCTCAGAGGCTGTTCAGAGCTGTTCAGACAGAGGCTAATACAGAGGCTGTTCGCACATTTTGTAGACGATTTTGGTAAGCGGTAATAAAAAGTCGTTTGCTGCAAAAAAAGTAATTGCAATTGCACTATGTTTTTAAAAGTCAAAATTACCGTCTGTGGCTTGAAAGCTTTGTTTTTATTTAAAATGGAGAATTTAACACAGCAGTGGTTCGAAGGCTACATTTACACTCTTTCGAAGAGAAATATGCATACTCCGTTATCCAAAAACGATGTGAGACTCATGGTTTTGTGATATCTTAAGCGTCGATAGGTAATATCATCAACATGAAAGGAAAATAAAACGTCAAATTGGAGCCTCAAGTGGGACAAAAATTCCAAACAAGTATCCAAGTAAAAAACGGACATCTTCGACTATTGCAAAGGTACGTTGTTTAATGTTAAAAGAAAATCCCCTTAGTCAAAGGACAGTTGCAAAATCATTAAAATGCTCGGTGTCCACTGTAAACAAAATGATAAACGTTGATTTAAATCTTAAGAAAGCGAAAAAACTCAATGTGCATCGTCTTCTTCCAAAGCATATCGCTCAACGCAGGACACGCTGCAGAATTCTGTATGAGAAACACTTATCCAAAGAAAAATAGAAAACAATTGCCACAATAGATGAAGCATGGGTGTATTTAAATGATTGTAGCAAACAAAGAGCCATTTATTATCATAAAAGGGGTGAAAAAAATTTAAGTACATGGTTCAAAGAATCGAAAGAAATTTTTTCTAAGGGATTCATGATTGTTGCTGGTTTTCCTTATAATGGCAAGTTAAAAATAAAGAGAGGGCACAAAATGTCAAGATTAACTCCAAATACTATCAGGAACATATTTTATCGCCAATTCTTCTGAATGAAATACCATCGCTTTACCCACAGTGCCATCCATCTGTGAGACTCCATCAGGACAAAACTAGCAGCCACACATCAAAATTCACTGTAAATTTCCTAAAAAAAAATAGAACAAAAAACTGGTATCAAGGCCATACCCTTCACTGGTATCCCCACTAAATCTCCCGATGTGTCACCTATGGATTTTTGTCCTTTCGGACTTTTAAAAACTGCATTATGCAAACGTTGTCCCAAAACCCTAACAGGACTCTGGAAAGCTGTTCGGGAGGAATGGGATAGAATACCTCTTCTGCCACTTCAAAAGGCATTATTATCGTGGAAATTGCGGTGTCGAAAGATCGTTCAGAATAAAGGATGTCAAATAGAACATTTAAAAAACAAGAATTTTATGTAATTTAGTTTTGTGAATACAATATACCTCGTCTAAAAAATGTGTGAACAGCCTCTGTATAGGTCATTTCTGAAGGTGGTCGCCGTAAGAAATTTTATTTCAGCCAAAGTTTCGTTACGAAAGTAAATCTCTTCTAATCTGTACTGACGAGAAATTGAGTTTATGGATGACATTTATAAATAAAATTCATGCATACAACTTAAGTATTTAATAAATCTCCTATAGTGAATATATTTATTTCCAAATATACACTGCACTGTCTAATTGCAAATTTTGTCTCATTTCATTTATTTAAAAATGCAAGTTGATATTAAAATATTTTCATATCAACGCGACACCTAAACAATATTTGTACCGTAATATATGGCATTTTAAATTTGTTAGCCCAGAATCCCTATTAGTCTCAAAAAGGCATTTTGTGTTGAATCACTCAAAGCGCTGAATCATTTTTCAAATTGTTGCCACCCAATATAATCGCCCTGTATTATATTTAAAAAAACTAAGTAATGAAGAATATGCATGAATGTATGTATATGTCTCGCGTAGTGAAAAAACAACTGTACTTAAAGATTAATCAGATTTTGAATAATGTAATCCTCCACTTGAACATGGGCACCTAGAAGACCAAATTTACAGTTTGGAATTTGTTTTATTATCTATTTTATATTTTGTAAAACTTTAACGAATTTTTTATTTAAAAAATTAAGAATTTCAAAGCCAGCAGTGGCAACACTGTAGGGAATAAATATTTTTATCTCCAACGCGCGAGGCTGTATATCGGAAATTCTAAAGATATGCTGTTTTTTAATACATTTAGCGCAATGTGGCGTTAGCCCAAGTGCTCTCGAAATATGTACGTGTGTGTAAATGAAAACAAAAAGCCCGGTTCGGGATAATACAAAAATCTGAAACCTTTTAGATTTTATATATTTTTTAATAATTAAAAGAGAAAAAAAGGGAAATTTTACAGACATCAAAATCGAAGAAAAATTTACATACTGAGAAGTAAACTGCTCTTGTAAGCTTTCTTTACTTAATATAGACTTTATATAAGTAAATGGGATTGTTTCGTAATGTAAAGTTTTATACATTAATGTTTACATTACGAAACAATCCCATTTAGTTATATAAAGTCTATATTAAGTAAAGAAAGCTTACAAGAGAAGTAAACTGCTCTTGTAAGCTTTCTTTACTTAATATAGACTTTATATAACTAAATGGGATTGTTTCGTAATGTAAAGTTTTTAAAGGTCCTAAATCTGTACTCAGTAACCTGTACTCAAATACGTCAGTGATTTAAAATAATGTTTTCACAATTTCTAGAAAATCTCTTAACGACTAGAATAAGTTTTAAAACGGTCTTGTTGACAAACATTTATTTTTTCACCTACCTATAGCTAATTTGTTTCTTTTAATTCCGTGTTTGATGGAGATGGAGCTTTCGAAAGAACGCGTAGGTAGGTAGGTGTTCAGGAAAGGTTTTATGGAAGTGTTATATTTTTTAATTATTTAACGCTTTTCATATCTGGTTCCACATGAAGTATTTTCTTTATTAAGTGTCTGCCGGAAATTTTTACGGATCACTGAAACTTATAACTAGGCCTTCTAACCAGAAGATATTTTTTTGTCTCCCCAAAAATTACTGCCTGGGAAAGAACTTTGATAATAAAATCTGCATGAGATTCAATATCACTGAGGTTTTTTTCCTTAGTGTTTGCTGAAGGATCTGGTATGGTCAATTGAATTATAAACTCTAGTATTTTCAATGCTATAAAAATATAATAAGTAAATAATTTAATTTGTGGAGTTAAAACCTGAGAATGAAAAGGCTGAAAGTTCACTTCTTCCACATTGTGTGTGTATATATATATGTTACTGGCAAAGTTTGAAATCCGGCATTCTAGAGAATGCCTAGGCATTGTATAAAATGCCTAAAATTAACCGGTAAAGAACAAAACGTTTCAAATTTCACAAATTTCATGGGCATTCTACAGAATGCCAAATAAACAAACCAACTAAGTGTGAAATGCATTTCCAATTCGTTTATGAACTTGCCAGAAGTTAATAAAAGAAGTAAAAAGGTCAGAATACCTACTAAGAAAGAACCGCGGTACTACTGGCTGCTGAATCACTAGAATGTGATGTTTGTGGAAAACAAAATTACCTTCATTTGTCCTGTTAAAGAAAGCGTCTGTACTATATTACGTCACCGCCGCTAAGATATTTCCCGTGCTTCATGAAAACTCATTTGAGTACTGGACACGGACGACGTGACAGAAAGTTGAGAGAACTTTCAACTAAATACAAAACCATTACACGTAATGATACTGAACTGTAAAATCCACCTTTGTAATCCCTTGCAAAAAAAACTGATGTGAACACCACATGAGTTCCTTGTACGGAATATTAAATTATACGCATTTTTTCTTGCATTTCATTTGAACTTATTGGATTGAATTAAATCTACTTCGCCGACAGCCCAAAGACCACAGCAGAATAACAGTATTATATTCCGTTCATATTATAAATCAGAATGCACAAAATTTATATCATTTAAAGAATTATCTAATCGTTGCCGCATGTTCTATTCAAATACTATAATAAAGCTAGAACGATGTATAAAAGAAATTAAGAAAAGAAAACAAAAAAGAAACAGTTTTTCACAGACGATTGAGTATTTCTCATTCAATTAATTCAATTCTCACTTCGCGACAAGACAAAAATGCATAAAACCTCAAAATATCTGTATTAAAAATTACGAAGTAAATCTTAAACACCTATTTCCTCGAAAAAATTTCAGAAAGGATTAAGCATGATTTAATTCGCAATAATAAATGAAGGCATTAACTGTGTTGTTGCGAAGCTAAGTTTCTCTAGATTGGCAACAAATCCACTATTCTGCTGTTTCAAATGCAAACAAGCAATGGCCGCTATCAAAAAAATTATTAGGCTTAGCGGCACTTAAACAACTTTAAAATTTTACAGTTTGTACGCAAAAACGAGCACTTCGGTCAACGGATAGGAAGCAAAATTTTCGATGCACAAAACTGAAAGTTAACTTTAGGTCCCAATGGGCAAAATGACACTGAAGGAGCAGAAACTGACTTAATTCACTATTCTGCTAAGTTTCAAATGTAAACAAATATGGCTGCTCTGTTAGGCTTAGTCGCATTTAAAAAACGTTTAAATTGTTGTTAATTCTGCAACTATTGCATGCAGATTAAATAAAGGCATAAAAACCTTAACCGGAACATAAGAACAGCATAATCCAATCTCTTTTAAAACAAAAAATTTATAATTCACCAACATATAAGAATTAAAAAAAACTCAACTCACTGAGTCGAATGACAGAGTGGGTGTATATATATATATATATGTAAATTTGGTGCGTGCGATTTGATCCAGAAAGGGAGGTGCACAACTACATGTTATAGCAATGGTGTATGCAAAATTCCAACGCTCTGAGGTTACTTGTTTTTTGTTATGCGAGATACTTACGTACGTATGTACAGACGTCACGAAAAATATCTCTTATGAATCCATTTTAAATCCATTTGATAATCCGTTTTGGGAAAAAGACTCCTTTATTTTGTCCTTACGTACAGATGTCAAGCAAAAAATCGTTCATTTGCATTCGGTATCCGCCAAAATGGATATTTTCGTTGAAATATGATACCCAAAATTTCTTATGATTAGAATACTTCCTTCGCTTCTCACAAGGATGTAAAAATAAAATAAAAATTTTAAATTGTGAAAGGTAAATTTAGGGATCTTATGTTTCACAGTATGACAATAAACGCTAATAAGCAGAACTGCACGTGTCCACGCGACTTTACACAGACGAGTGGACAACAGATGCATGGTAGTGTGACACAATAATAACGGATCGGTCCAATAATTTTGAGAAGATTCTGTTAAAGTCGTTTCTACATCAAATGCAGCCCGCGTTTTGTTACTTTCTGCGAGAAAAATAAAAATAATATCTATTGCTCCGGTTCCTTTCCAAAATAATGATTTGTCTCAACTCTAAAATTACAATTAATTAACTTCGTGAGCAAATAATGATGATCCTTTGACCTTGGTTCCTGCATTTTAACTTTCTGGTGGTGCTCTTGTTGCATTGTTTCATCTACTCTGGACTTTGTAGCTTCTGGCCATTGACTTTGAGCAACAACCTTGGTTTAGCAAGAGCATCAGTCATGGACGTTCAATTCTTTTTATTTTTTAAATTATTTTTTGGCCTCCTATTACATTTCATGAGAGTTTTATTATTATTTCATTACCGATGGATTAGCCGTGATGTAAAATTTAGCAGTTTAATGAGGTTGTTAAAATTAAACCGTGTTGTTTACATAGTAAGGCCGTATTAAAGATGCACAGCGATTACTAGCTTATACGTAATACCACACTACTTACTCTTTTTCTTAATTCTAAAAAGATAAAAAGTCCTTAGGTTTCGGACAATTAACTTGCATCAGTTGATGCAAACAATACTTGTTTTAGTGTCTCTTTTTATTGCTCAACTAAAATGTAATTAGAGAATAGGGTGCATTTTAGCTCAAAGGGGCGTTAGCTTAGAAGGCCTATTAGTCTCGAAAAGGCATTTTGCGTCGAATCATTATGAACAGCTGTATCACTTTTCAAATTGTTGTCACAAATAGTATTAAATAATGAAGAACCTGCATGAATGTATGTATGTTTCTTGCATTCTGTGAAAACATCGATCCTTAGAGCCATCAAATTTTGATCAACGTAGTCCTCCACCCGAATATGGGCACCTGGAAGTCCAAATTTTGAATTCGTTTCATTAGCTATTTCATATTTTTTTAAAACTTTAATGAATTTTTGATTAAGAAACTCAATGATTTCAAATCGAGCAGTGGCAACACACGACGAGTGTGTATGTTTCCTTTAGGTGTGATATCCTTAAAGTATAATACCTTTCATTGACAGTACATAAGTTTGCCAGTTGAGGAACTTTCATATAGGACGAATTGTTTTCATTTCCCAATTGTTTTCATTTCCCAATTGTTAACGCATGTTTAAAAATTTATGCTATATTTAGAATACTTTTCGTTACAGACACATATGATCACACATATACACAAGGACTGAAAATTAGGCTAAATTAACTTTTTTTTTTTTTTTTAATTTCAGAAAATTTTGAATAGGAACTCTGTAATTTTAATTTTAATTAAATATTAAATTATTTTTCCTTTTCCCCGTTTTTATATTACTTTGTGAATAAATTTTTTGTGACGATACCTCCATTAGACGACGATCCAAAACTTCAGATTATATTGGTCTTTTTTGAAGTCTCTTTTCCTAGAAAACTTGACTGTTCGTGATGATAAATAATGTTATATATAGTGTTCATTTAGGTTCTCAAAACTACAAACGATTTTCGTAAGAGGTCGGTATAAGAGAGTTAATTGTATTTAGCTACTCAGATTTTGATATACTATTTGGTATTATGCAGTGTATCTCTTATGCTCTCTCTTAAGACTTTTAATTGATTTTCACTTGTTTCTTCTATTAATGTTTTGGTAGTAACACTTTAAGTTTTGTAACATTATTGTAGTTATGTACATCTGTAGAGACATTAGGTTTATTTCGGAAGCATGAGATATGAAAAATGAGCAATGCCTTCGCCGTGACTCGAACAATGGACCTCGAACAATGACCGAATTCGCGTCGGGCGTGCTGACCACTACACCACGAAGGCATGCTACGAAGGCGGGAGAAATACCTTATACATCTTACTAGCGCATGAGACGTTCACGTTTTCAAGCGCTATTTATAGTTTTTATCATTTTATTCTCTTTGTATTTAGTATATACTCATGACTGCTTTGTATCTGATTAGAACGGAATGAAAATGACTTTCGTCAGATACAAAAATGTGAGGAAATGTAAGTTTTTTTCCTCTCCCCAATTACAGGCATTAGGCATTATTAGGCGTTGGTTACTACTAAGGCCGGAAACAGTGGTCACTTTATAAAGATGCTATAGTGTGTACTTCTAAGTTACAGTTGAATGTGAAGAATATTAAGAACTAGTAAGCGAATAATCGCTTGAGTTCGTGAGACAGTAAATAAACTTGGAAAAGGGTTAAAGACTCTTTATTATTCAAATAAGATTCAACAGAACTCCGTCTTGGAGTTGTACAATAAAGCCGACACTCGGGCTTGAACTTAAGAGACTAAGAATTAAATTAAACTAATATGTTTATCTAACTTATATGTTATTACTAAATAACTCGTTTTATTATTACTATAATAATAATAAAACTAAACTAACATGTTATTACAAAATTATAGTTTGATAGCCGAGCTTCTAACGGGGTTGGCACCTTAACTCTAATTGACTACGAAGCTATCAAAGGCCTAAAGTACGACCGAGCGTAATAACAGCTTAAGAACGAGTAGCCTAAAAAGGCGGACGCGTGTTAGCCATAATCTCTGGTTCTCTCTGACTAAGACAGTAGAACTTCGAGGTTAAATACCGCTCTTCCTCAGTTTGCATCTAAACGTGATTCTAAAACTACGTTCTGGCCGGAAGTGATAAGTTGAAATTAAGAAGCGATAGGAAAGGAAGTTTAATTCAAAATTTAACTGTTAGTAAAATTAACATTCGTTACAACTTTATTATAAAGGAATCTAATAGGTGAGCCAACATTGCCTCCAATGAATCGACAGATAATTTACATCCATGCCTTCTCCAGGACTCGAACCCGGGCTGTTCGGTCTGGCCGTCAGACTCACTAACCACTTTCCCGTCTGAGAGGCGGGAACCTAAGTTTAGAATGTAATAATTTTTATAGTAATGTAAGAATCACTTGCACAGTTCCGAATTTTCCAAGCAAGTACGGTAATAACCACTTTCTTATCTGAAACATTTCCGTTTATAAGGTTTTTAATTTTATGATTTTAAATTTTGTAGAATAAGAATTTATGTTTGATGTCAAGTATAATAAAAAACTGTCATGGCGACTGCTACTAAAAGAAACCAGTATTTCTGAAAACATTAAATATTCACTGACTGTCATAGTCCCGAAGATATGGAACATGACTGACTGTTTCCCTAAGGCGATCGATCACCTTCACAGAAGCTCCCAAATTCTTCGGAACCATGGACTGTCATTTTGGGTTGATTTCACTGGATTTACTGGGTTTGGGGGCAAATTTTTCAACATGAACAAAGGATCTAAACAGTAATAACTCTCAGTCCTCAACTTTGGGAAGGACGTCGAGTAAATTGACGAGGCAGCCTATGTGGGCCAAGGAAATGGGAAACAACCCTACGGCAGACGATTCTTTCATCCAAACTCTTTGGAATGCGACACCAGTGCCTAAAATTTTGTCTTGGGAATTCTAACGGTTTCGATACCTTGACATTTCTTATCCCTCCGTGTAGGTTACACCGTCCAATTAATAAAAACAAAAAATACTTAGAAAACTGGACTTATATCTTGGTGGAACGCGGCAAGATGCCCGGGGTTATATAGTAAATCGACGCGGTTAATTCTCTAGGTCGTCAACATTTATTGCAAAGGTTGCGGTTTGGAAGGTCAGATGAGTTTCCCCTCTCTCCCCCCATTCTTAACTTTTACTGTGAGCTTCTTGCCAACCAGTTTCTGACAAGGACATCTTTGACCAGGACTCTGACTATGGATACCCATTCTCTTGAAATGGACACCATTTACAATGTGTTTCATGAAGTGTGTGGTTGTAAAATAAGAACTTGAGATCTTTTTCTGTTGCAAGGTTCAGAAAACACCCAAGGAGGTAATATATTTGGAATCTCAACTCTGATTTTGGATTTGCCATACTTGAACTTCTCCAGATATATTTTATTATTTAATATTCCATCAAATAGATACGATCTAAATTACTTTTTTTTGAAAGAACTATATTTTCAAAGTTATATTTCTTAAAATTACTTTTTCATACTTTTGTAAATTTTTCTATTATTAGCGTTATGAAATATTTTAATTTTTAAACTTTAAACTTCTTGAGATTGTCTTGAGAAATCGCAAAGATAATATTCTATCAAATATATATAATCTAAATTACATTTTTTGAAAGAACTATATTTTCAAAGTTATATTTCTTAAAATTACTTTTTTATACTTTTGTAAATATTTCTATCATTAGCGTTATGAAATTTTTTAATTTTTAAACTTTGAATTTCTTGAGATTATCTTGGGAAATCGCAAGGATAATATTCTATTAAATATATATAATCTAAATTACTTTTTTTGAAAGAACTATATTTTCAAAGTTATATTTCTTAAAATTACTTTTTCATACTTTTTTAAATCTTTCTATTATTAGCGTTATGAAATCTTTTAATTTTTAAACTTTGAATTTCTTGAGATTGTCTTGAGAAACCGCAAGGATATTTTTAATAATTCTTTACATACTACAGAAATTGGTGCTCTTAAAGTTTAATTCAATTTAGTTTACGTTTTCTCTGCAATACACTTGAGTTACAGGTAAAAACTTCATTAAAACTTATACATAATTTTTTCAACTTTTTTATATAAAATTGCTGTTTAATTATATCATTAAAATGCATTTATTTTCGAGCGCAAAATTTATCAGGATAGATTTTTTAAAAATGTTTTCCCATAGAAAACTTTAATTTCGGACTCAAACATGTGTGATACAAAGCATTTATGAAGTATTTAGAATAAGTGGTTCATAAATGCCGCTCAAGAACAATTTAAATTCCTGTTGTTTCCTGTTGTTAGGATAAGGAAATGGGATTTTACTAAAATGAAAGTATATAAAACAAATAAAGAATTAAGAAAGATTTGTCCAAATTAAAAGTTTTGTAGTTTTCCAGAGTTCCTTTTATTTGCGGCCCCAAACTTTCAAACTGGAGATTAAAATTTTTCTTATAAAAATATGAAAGTTATTATATTAAAAAGATTAATAATGACACCATGACACTTTGAGACAGATTCAAATTTTTTAATAAAAAAACTTTAAAGTGAAGTATTAAAATGTCCGTAATTTTTTTCAAGAAAATGACGACACGATGATTTAAAAAATGATGAAGACAAAGTCCGTATTGAAAGTATTAAAAAAATGGATGAAGTTAAAAACAGAAATAATTTTCTGATAAAAAATTTAAGCATCTAAAATGAAACAATATTTTTCAAAATGCAAAACGTTTTATTATTTAAAAAAGTTTAGAACTTTGAAGAGGATTTTAAAAGAATATTTTCATCCATCCAGTTGTTGAAGCTAACTGGATATCTTAACCCTTCTAAGAGAAACTATTGTTTCCTTTCTTCTTTATTATTTTCTCAATTTTATAAATTTAATCATTTTTCATCACATTTAACCAATTCTTTTTCATTGAAAGTTCCTTTAATTTCTTTATTGTTTAAATCTATGTCGGAAGATAAGTGTTTAAAACCTCTTATGTAAAGAGTTTATCTGTAATGTTTATATGTATATATTGGTCGCCGCCAATTAGTGCCTCCACAATAAAATGGCCACCACTTCCAACCTTAGGAGTGTCCAGTGTCAAAAGAAGGCAAAAAAGGCCCGCCGTTTCTGGGGGGGGGAATCTAATAGGAAGGTACAAAGAATAAAATATCAATAACTTGGGAAACTATTCAATTTTTGATCTGTATATATATGTGTGTGTGTGTGTTTGTATGTATATATATTCATATATATAAACGTACATGGATATGCGCATTATGTGCAAAAATTTAAAATTTATGTTATAAAATGTTACGATAATTTTTCAAAGTCATCTTCTGAAGTACTATATATATACATAAATGAGTAGTATGTATATACTATGAGTATAAATATTAGTAAATAATAGCTTAGAAATCCTGTAACTATTAAAAGGTTGCTTATCAAATATGAGAAGTTTAATTGGAAATCAGCTGCATATAACGAGTAATGTAGTCAATTTACCTGAATATAATTCTGCATTACATATTTGAAACTTCGGCCGTGAAAGATATAAGAAATATTAGTTCAGCATATCTTAAAGTTAAAAGTAAGTAACTACTTTTTTCCCAGCTCAAAAGAGCCAGCCCTGTTGGACAATTAGTCTCGAAACGGTTCGTCGTCCACTATAAATGACGAATCAGTTTTCAAATTGTTGCCACTGAATATTATATTTAAAGCTATTAAATAATGATGTACGCATATATGTATATATATCTTCCTCCTACTGTGAAAGAGTGACGGTACCTAGGGCCATATAATTTTGAATAACGAAGTTCATCCGAGCTTGTGCACGTAGAAGTCCGAATTTTGAATTTCGAATTTTATATTTCATATATTCGAAACCTTGAATTTTTGGTAAACAAATTGAACAATTCGAAAGCGAGCAGTGGCAACATTGCACGGAATGAAACATTTTTCTGTCCAGAGAGCGAGACTGTAAAAGATATGCTGTTTATATTTTGTGATTTTGTTGTTGAATTGAATTATATGGGGGTAAGTAGGCAGAACATGGTATTTAATCAATAAATATAACACGCCAAACAGTAATAATGAAAAAAAACAAAAAAAAAGAAGAGTTTTACAAGCCATCTTACTAAAAGTACTGAACATTAATATGATCAACTGAAAAAAGACTTAAAAATATATAAAAATGTTTGCGAGCACTTAATACTGCATAGGGAATTATAAACATACGCTTCTATGATTCTTTTCAAATTTTTGCAATATGCTACCGTGATTATTTTAAAATTTTGGCAATTTTATTTTTGAATTGTATTTGGCATAAATGCAAAGAAAATGTTAATAATAAAGATAAAAAGATAAAAAGGAAGTGGCTTAGCAGGAGTAAATGCAACAGTAGACTGGTAGACTGCGAGCTCAGCGAGAACATAAAAAAACTTAAAAAATCCTCCTCGACGACCGTTAAAATCTGAACCCTTTCATTTTTTTTTTCACTTGACATCAAAATTAAGAAGATAAATATATGAATTTATGTAAGTATTAGGCACACTCATACAGTTTCCGAAACGCATTTAAGAAAAAAAATTTAAGAAAAAAATGCATCGCTTTATATTCAAGTAATTATGGCGTTTTGAAATTACTTTCTCTCATATTGTATGGTAATTGATGAAATTAATTTTCTTTATTTGAGCCAAATTTTAAGTAAATAATAATACACGTATTTGTGACAACCTCTTAAGCAGATGGGAGTAAAAATGATCCATGTTTCAATAACAGGGTGTATTTTCTAGATTATTAAGATCAGGGTGTATTTTCTCAGATTACTTAATTTATCAAAGCAGCTGGGATACCAACATCTAATTAAATTGAAATAACATTGCGAACAAGAAGTCATTAATTTGTACACATAATGTAACGTTTTCGTCTTCGATCACTAATAACAATTACTTTTGCTACTGATTTTTGACACTTTTCTGAAACTAAAATTTATGATATTATTTTTAATCCAAGTGTAGGAAAAGATTTAATATATCAATTAATTGTAGACAAAATCTTGTGTTTACTTCTTTACAAACATGTGAATGAGTCCACTTTCATAATTGCGAACAGAAGCAAGACCAACGAGGTCTTCTACGCCTCAAGGCCAAAAACAGTCTGATGTTTTCATTTTGACTCACGTGTTTATAGAATAATTTAAGAATTAATTTTCATAGCACATTCCTTGCAACTTTATTTATACGTTATCTGTATTGCTGTCGGCAAAATACCATTTCTTGTACTCTGCACAAACTATCTGCTACTAAGTCAATATAGCAAATGTCTACTAAAATACTGAATGCAAAAATTATGCTCAAAAAAACTAGTTAAGCCGTACAAAATAAAATAACTACAAACTGCATGAAGCAAACGCAGTTCAATTCTAAGAATCTTGTACTAGACAAGACGAAGATAAAAAAATATGCGTAGCTTGGACGACCTCAGCTGATCAATATTATTTAATGTTCAGCAGTGATTAATAATTATTTTTACCAGAAACATTTGTAGTTAATAGGTTTTTTTTGAAGCAGAAGATATGGAAAATGTGCAGTCATAAGTTTTTTTTTTTTTTTTTTTTTTTTTTTTTTTAACTCCAAAGAGGCTTTGTCTCTGAGAGACTATTTTTGTTTTGGCATTTCGCGTTGAAATCTTTAAAAAGCTGTATCACTTTTCAAACTGTTGCCACCAAATATTATCGCCCTGTATAATATTTGAAGAAATTAAATAATGAAGAATCTGTGAAAATGTATGTATGTTTCTCGCATTGTGATAAAAAGACGGTACCTAGAGCCATCGAATTTTGAATGACGTAATCCTACTGCGAATCTGGGCATGTGGAAGCCCAAATTTGAAATTCGGAATTTGTTTCGTTATCAATTTCCTATTTTGTAGAACTTTAACGAATTTTTGATTAACAAACTCAAGGATTTCAAAGCGAGCAATGGCAACGTTGTACAGAAAAATCATTTTTATCTCCAGCGCGTGAAACATTGCATCGGAAATTCTTAAGATATACTCAATTTATAATTATTTTGAGGTATTGCTCTTGAACTGAATTTTATGGTCTAAGTGCGAAAGAACATGATATTTAATAAAATAAAAGTAACGCACAAAATGTTAAAAAACGCCCCTTTGCACGTAATTTAAAATCTGAAACCTATCAGATTTTTTTTTAAGCAGGAGACGTGAAATGCTTGGTAGGATTCAAACTCCGGTCTTCCTGAATACGCGTCGAGTTTGGTTCCAGTTGCACCACGAGGGCATGCGGAAATGAGGGAGAAAATATCTGATACATTTTGTACAGTGAAGTTATTGATTTATCTCACAGTGAAGTCGATTTATTTTGTTAACTTTGCTGCTGAATGTTGTGCAAGGTTTGAGTTTTTTTCAAAATAAAACAATAAAATAATTGATCCACTTTCGTTTAATCTTTATCTAATATGATTTAATTTATTATTTAATTTCGTTTAATAATATCACCAAGTTTCAAAATGTAAATACAACTTTAAAGGTGAAATTATGAAATTATTTTCATACATTTAATTCTCCCGTTCTCATTTTTATGCAATTCAAACGTAACGAATCGTAAGCTTCGTTCGTACGCTTATTTGATTTGCTAGAGAATCGGAGGGGGGGGGTTTACTACTTATTTATAGTATTACAGATTCCCCTTTCCTTCGAATGGATTTACAGGTTAACGGAAGCTATCCTTCTCAAAGTAGAAACCCACCAGCGGGGGAGCGATAAAATCGCTGAATACTGGTAGTTCGTCCGGGGTTTTATTCCTGGCGAACGGGCTGGCTGCATGGCCGTTTTCTTTGTTTTCCGCATATGGAACATCTATACTAGCCAGTTATCTTTAGAAATTCCTCCACTAAGGTATCAATCTTCATAAGCAAACAGCCCTTTTGACTGCTTTGCCATAATCAAATAAACCAAACCAAACCTTCCAAAAGTAAATTTACTTCCTTGTTGAATAGTTTCAAACTTAAACGCTTTGCAATTTATTTGTCATCAGAGTTCTAGCTAAAGTGAGAATTTTCTTTTTACTTTTCTTAACGAATTTTCTCTTCACGCTCATCAAACCTGTTAACTTCTGACAGGTGCCTCAATGCTGTACTTAAGTACTTAGGTGCTTAAGGCGTTAGGCAATTTGTAAAAGGGATTACAAAAACTCCCAAGACGAGAGGAGTTTGCACTCTATTAGTTAGTTTGAAATTGCCAGTGAATAGAAGGAAGTTCGCCTTGGTTGCGTTTTGGCGGATAGAAGATTTTAGAAAAGCGACTACCTGTCGCTTTCATGGAATTTGAAATGTTACGAAGCAAAGCAGTTACTCAACGAAGCGGTGCTGGGAATCTAACTGTATAGCTGCAGTCGCATTATGCCTCAACTTCATGAACATTAGTTGGTATCGAAACTCATCATAAACTTCACGAGTTGTCAAATGCTTAAGCTTTTAACCCGCGGGAAGGCGTGTGGGGTGTATCATAACCCAATCCTACATAAAAGTGGAATATCCCTAACTTGTGAAACTGAAATTCTTTGTGCTGCTTTCAGTAGCTGAGTTTCTAGTTGTGGTTGACTTTCAGAACCGCTTTTTCTTTGCCTGTGTATTTCAGAAAAAGATTTATCGGTATTTTGTTGGAACTGGGGTATGACACACCTCACGCGCCTGTCCGTGTAAGTGTTTTTATGACCGAATATTTAGTTCAGAAATTTATTTCTAGAGTGTAACAATAAATATTTTTACTCGCAAGTGATTTTAAAGTACTTGACATTAAATTCTGAAAAATTCCTAACTGCATTATGGTAAAAAGAATGAGTCCCTATGAACTGGAGATACAACACATGTGAGATTTATTAGAAATATTTGAAAGCGATGAAGATTGCATTTCGGAAACTGAAGATGAAACTAAGAATGTTTTCTACAATGTTTTGGTTTCGAAAAAGATAAAACATTAATTCCTGATGTTCCTAAAAAAGGAAAAACTGTTCTTATGCTTTCAATATTATATAACGATCATACTATAGATGATACTATTGGAGAAAATAAAACGTCAGGAATTATATGTTTTAATAATATGACTAAAGGAGCAGTGGATATGGGGGATGAAATGTCAGCCAATTATTCAATTGCCAGAATAACAAGAAGGTGGTCAATGGTAATTTTCTTTCCTGCACTGAATGTTGCTGTAATAAATGCTTGAATTATATTACATTCAACTGCTTATCCACCAACCAGAAACAGAAGTCTGTTTTTGAAGGACTTAGCATTACAATTAATGAAAAAAAGTATTGAACAAATATCAGAGATTAATACTTTTACGTACTGCATGCAAAATAAAAGCAGAAGTTTCGACGAAGAATTGAAACGAATACATGAAATTCGAAACAACTAAGTATGAAAGATATGTTAAATTTTTTACCCTCGCGCCAAGGACAGAAGAACGTGAATGCAATGTTTAAAATGTGAAAACATTCTGTGACAAGAACACATGAATGTATTTCGTTCAAAGTGTGAAGAAATAAAATAAGAATGGTGTATTAGAGATGCAATGAAACTTAGAGGCATGATGTTTATTATTTTCATTTATCTTAATTTTAACTCTAAGTTTATTTCGGAAATTAATTTTTTGAAACCCAATTATTATTCACTTATTTATAATACACGAGAACAAAAAAAAAAAAAAAAAAAAAAAAAACAGTTTTAAAACTAAATAATACTATTTTCATTGTATTTTAAATATTGGGGTATGTGATACCCCACGCGCCCACTCTAGTAACTTTTCTTGGTGCGACTTCCGCCGGGTTAACTTCATTAACATCATTCGTTGGTTATGGTAGATCGCAAGTAAAAGAAATGAAGAATGGCACAGAAGTGTTGGTTCTCAGCTGAAACAACTTAATAAAATGCAGATAAAGATTTACTACCTTAACTGTTTTTTATTGAACTGAAAATAATACTACTATATTAACATCTTTTAGTATAGGCGGTCAGCGTAACTCTGATTCAAAATCCGGTTACGACCACGTGCAGTGCTGATAAGGACCACGTGTTTCTGAGACTCCTTTGCCAATGCTTTATTTTTCGTCTTTTTCCCCTTTTTAGGAATTTCGTTCTCCTGATGAGGAGGGACCTTAAGCTGCTCTGGATATTGATTGAGTGTTTTAATATACGTACGCTAAATACAAGGTTGTTATTGCGATTTTGATTATCACATCTTTCGTTTATCAGTTCTAGTCGTAAAACTGATTTTTACTTCCTTGTACGAAGTGAAGAAAGTGTTGTAATCCCGAATAATTCCGAGTACCATATTTCAACTAAAATACCCATTTTGACCGCTATCGAATGTAATTTAGATATTATTTTTGCGTGACATCTATACGTACGGCTATGAGGGCTATTTTTTCCAAAGCGGATTATAAAATGGATTCAGAAGTTACTTTTAAGTGACGTATGTATTTCAGTTTAGCAGTTTTTTTTTTTTTTCAAGTTTTTAACTTTTTTGCGCAGCGAAAATTTTGTTTTCCTCTCCGTCGGCCAAAATTCTTTTTTTTTTTCCCCTGTACAAATTCAAATTTTAATTGTAACTTTTTTAACTGTTTTTAACTCCTTTTGATGTGTTAGGTTTTTCTGCATTTTATAATTTTTAGTTTTGAATTTTTGTGTATTTTTGCCTTGCTGTAAAGTGATAACTAAATTGATTGAATGAAAAATGTATTTCTAATGAAATTCCAAGAAATAAGCTTAAATGAAGTGCAGGGAAATGTATGTATAATTTTATAAGCCGTACATGTCAGGTGGTATCCACATCAGATTAAAAAAAAAATTGTATTCTGAAAGGAAATCCAATATAAAACCTTTTGCCAAAACATATAATACAATAATATGCAAAGTAAATATTTATGTGTATTAAAATATTTGTGGGTTACTTTTAAATTAATTACTAGCATGCTATTGCCGTTAAAGGAGCATTAACTAGATGGCGATCAATGAGTAATAATGTTTCAGTTAGAGAACTTTTGAAATAATTAGTGATTAATAGTGTTGTTGTTATTACTCTGACTCATCTCACTTGTCTGACAGCTACATCAGAACAAGCCAACGAAATTAATCGTACCTAGAACGTCAAAATTTTTACTGTAGCGACAGGCTCAAGAGCAACGGCAACGATAAGGCTCAAGAGAATATTTGCTCCGTACAGGTGATAGTACGACTTTGCTCAATTCAGTCCCCAAATTTAATGGAGAGCATCCTCGGGGACAGTTCCGAAGATCTTTCATATTTCTTTCCCTGCCATCAGCCCTTCGAGAGGACTTTCTGCTTGCTACATATTTAGCGTGTCCCCATGTCGCACAGACATTATACATTTACAAACATCCATGCCAGCTCTGGGATTTAAATCCAGGCCCTTTCGTACGACACTCAGCGTTGCTAACTAGTATCCCGGTTACGCGGCTCAGTAATATATTAATGATAGATTGTTCAACTACGCGTAGAAGTTATGGATGCTTCCCGATCTGAAAATTGTGGCAGCTGACTGCTGTATCACGGTGCCAAAAAGATGGCCCATTTGTCCCTATATGATCATAGCTTATAAAATCTGCATCTTTCTTTCTTTTTTTCTTTCCACCGAGAGCGAGGCAGCCGGTCCACTGGGTAGTTCAGCATATCGGCCAGGTAGCCCCGCTGACGGAAATAACTTGATCAACATAACACACTTATAAATACATATTGTGCTCAAGACGACTGCTGGGGGCAGTGCAAACAAATGCTGGACGAGACGATAGTGCAGTGATGGAAGAAGGGTGCATTGCTGGTGAGAAGAACAATTTCAGTTACATATTTACAGAGTTATGGGTAGGTGGTTACAAAAGACATCCACAAAGTGAGCAACAGGGAATTAAGAAAAAGGAAAAGGGAATTTAAAAAATGCAATACATAATTTTCAGTTTAAGGGCTGGTTTAGGGCCTCCTGAAAGACCTGGTGCCGCAATGGCTAAAACGCGTCGAGCAGCAGCAGCACAGAACCGGTGGATTTTTGGCTGGCCCGCTCCGGGAACTTAAGCCCACTACAGGTCCACTCCCCCTTTGGGCACGTCGTGAAGGTTCAACCTCCACTATTACTCTCCAGGAGAGCAGCGCACCACCTGGGGACAGGCTCCAGGCAGCACCGGTCATCTAATGCTCCTACCAGTCGCTTGGGCGAGCCCGTCGCAGCGGGACATTACCCAGCGACCCCGGGGGAGACCCCTGGGTTACTAGAACCACGCCGCGCTAGGACGTGCCAGACTCCGGGGCCGGCCAATAAGTGACCTTTCCCAGAGCCTTCAGAACCACCAAGTTCATAAATTTTATACCCCCGTGGCCGAGACTGCCTAGGTACAGATCCTAGCCAGTAGTTTCGCAAAGTTCTCTACGTCGACCCCCGGGGGTGAGCACAGAACCGGTGTTCGATCCCTCGGTTGGGCAAAGTTGACTCAGCCTTTCATTCCTTGAGAGGGTCGATGAAATGTGTACCAAGTTCGCCTGGGGACTACTCGGGGCTTATGCGACAAGCTGGTCACTTGTCCAAGGTATATTCATGCACCCGGAGCCCACGATAAAGAAAGCAGATATCAGGGAGCTCACTTAGGTCTGTTGCGCCATTTAGCTTTTAGATCTTCCTACGTCAAAAACAAACGCTTATTTAAAAAGCAATTTTTGAAATGCTTGGGCCGTCTTTGTAACTAAAATCTAAATCAAATAAATATATAGTTATACCACTTGCTAAAATTACTTTATTTCAAAAAGTAAACTTTTTCAGAATCTCAGTACTCGTTTCCTGATAAAAGTGACCGAAGTATAATATACTTGGGTTACCTAACTGTCCATCAGTTTATAAACTACTCCATTGTACTTGATCCGTACAAAGAATATCTTCAAAAATCACTGAAGCGGGCAAAAATATTTAGCTATCTTAAAAGCTATTTTGCATCTGTGTGAAAACTACCGTGAAGACAATTTACAACATGAATAGGAAGAAAGGACAAACGTTTCGTTTTGTATTACTGTTATTTTCATTGTCCTCTCCGGTGGCCGTAAATATATTTAACCTACTTCTTTCGCCTTAGTTGTAAAACTATTAATAGATACAGCAATATGTTTTCTATACCATGTGTGAAATATGATTTTATTACCGTTTTCAAAGCTAGCTAAATATAATTAATGTGTTTCCAAAAGCCGTCCAATCGGAACAGTAGTTGACAGCCACACCGAAGGGTCCAGATTCAAGTCCCGGAGAGGGCATGGATGTTTGTAAATGAATAATGCCTGTGCGGCATGGGGGCACTCTAAATATCTGGCGAGCCGAAAGTCCTTTCGAGAGGTTGCTGGTAGAGAAAAAAGTGAAGAGGTCCTGGGACCCGATCTACCGGGAATGCTTTCTAAAACTGTATGTATACAGAGGCTGTTCACACATTTTTTAGACTATGTATATTGTATTCACAAAATTAAGTTACAAAAAATTCTTGTGTTTTCAATGTTCTATTTGACATCCCTTATTCTGAACTATCTTTCGACACCGCAATTTACAGGATAATAATGCCTTTTGAAGTAGCAGAAGAGGTATTCTATCCCATTCCTCCCGAACAGCTTTCCAGAGTCCTGTTAGGGTTTTGGGACAACGTCTGGATAATGCAGTTTTTAAAAGTCCGAAAACACATAAATCCATAGGTGACACATCGGGATATTTAGTAGGGATATCAGTGAAGGGTATGGCCTTCATACCAGATTTTTGTTCCATTTCTTTGGAAATTTACAGTGGATTTTGATGTGTGACTGCTAGCTTTGTCCTGATGGAGTCTCACAGATGGATGGCACTGTGGGTAAAGCGATGGTATTTCATTCAGAAGAATTGGCAATAAAATATGTTCCTGAGAGTATTTGGAGTTAATCTTGACATTTTGTGCAATCTCTTTATTTTTAATTTACCATTATAAGAAAAACCAGCAACAATCATGAATCCCTTTGAAAAACTTTTCTTTGAACCATGTACTTAAATTTTTTCGCCCCTTTTATGATAATAAATGGCTCTTTTTTTGTTACAATCATTTAAATACACCCATGCTTCATCTATTGTGACAATTGTTTTCCATTTTTCTTTGGATAAGTGTTTCTCATATAGAATGTGTGTCCTGCTTTGAGCGATATGCTTTGGAAGAAGACGATGCACATTGAGTTTTTTCGCTTTCTTAAGATTTCAATCAACGTTTATCATTTTGTTTACAGTGGACACCGAGCATTTTAATGATTTTGCAACTGTCCTTTGACTAGGGGGATTTTCGTTTAACATTAAACAACGTACCTTTGCAATAGTCGAAGATATCCGTTTTTTCCTCGGATACTTGTTTGAAATTTTTGTCCCACTTGAGGTTCCAATTTGACGTTTTTTTTCTTCTCTTGTTGATGATATTACCTATCGACGCTTTAAATATCACAAAACCATGACTCTCATGTCGTTTTCGGATAACGGAGTATGCATATTTCTCTTCGAAAAGAGCGTAAATGTAGCCTTCGAACCACTGCTTTGTTAAATTCGCCATTTTGAATAAAAACAAAAGTTTCAAGCCACAGACGATAATTTTGACTTTTAAAAACATAGTACAATTGCAATTACGTCTTTTGCAGCAAACGAGTTTTTATTACCGCTTACCATAATCGTCTAAAAAATGAGCGAACAGCCTCTGTATGTGGCATTATAACCTTTTGAAGAATTGTTAAAAATGCCATTCTGCCTGCTAGCTGTAACCACGGATAGTAGATATTAGATGGCAACTGCCAACATGATAATTACACCGACAGACTCGTTAAGTCCTAGGGTCGTTGGTCATATTGGTAGTGTTTCCGGGGGGGGGGTGCTTCCTATCAAAATTGGGGCGGAACTGAGCTAAAGTTGGGCTGTCACCTACACGGTGTTCAAAGCTCTTGTCAGCGACAGTTGGATTTGATTCCTTTCTCGATGAATGTCGTGGGCGTATGCTGACCATTATCAGACAGGTGAGGTTGGTAACAACAGCAAGAATACGTTTCTAAGAGAAAAATTAATGTTAGCTTTACTATTTTAAGTATCCTTAATTAATATAGTGATTTTGTTTAGCATGTGGTGTGTTGACAATTTCAAAATATGAAATTAAGTCTTTTAAACTAATTAATAAGCTTGAAATTTCAGGTATATTAAACACGATTTTTAACTTTTGTATATTGTTTTAAGTAAGTGTTGCGTGTTTCTAATCTTTCCAAGAGAGTTCAATCTTTTTTTTTTTTTTCTCTCTGTCTTATAATAACTTCCTTTGAGGTAAATATATGTGTAAGGCCCGATTTACTGAACTAGAGGCCCGGGTGAAAACTCTGCATAGCTTCCTCCTTTTCCACATCTTTTAAATATTATAAATATCATTGGGGCAAATTACATAAAGTATATCGTGAAGTAGCTATGGTTTAACATTGTTTGAGTAAAAATTACATTTCATCCCTCTGTGTATTTTGTTTTGATTGGATGCTGCGCAAAAAGGCAATTTATTAATTTTAGAATCGTGTATCTTTCCTGGGAAAAGAAACTGGGGTAACACAGAACTAGAAAATTTCCTATTCTTACTGATTTTATTAAGGTTGTTAATTTATTAAATTACAAAGCTAGATATGAGATTTCAATTTTGAATATGAAAAAAAGGAACTTAATTGTTTTTCTGTTTCTAATTTCGTAGTCTTAAAAACCTAAAATTTAAAAAAAAAAATAGAAAGAATGATAAAAGAATCAAAACTTTAGAGGCCGATCTGAAAGTGGAGATCCGCCGCATAAATCAAATGTAAATGAGGCTGTGTATATAAGACAGGTACCATGGGTCAACTGGTAATGCCTTCTCACACTAACGCTTAAAAAAAAGAGAGAAAGGGTAAAGAGAGGAAGAAACTGCAAGTTTTATAAGAATTTACAAAGAAGGGTTGAGGAATTGGGAAACTGAAGCTTTCCAAATGATCTAAAGTGTGCCTATTTTATGGTACATCGTGCAATTCCGCCATACGCCCCGCATCCAGTATTTATTAAAAGTAATGGTTTAGGACATAAAGAGATAACAATACAATTTGAAATTCACAAATTAAACTGGACATCTGTTTTGGTGGAACATGAATAAGAGATAAATATAATTAGTATACATCATCAGTATATAAGGCTAACCCTTGAAGACATTATCAAGAGTAACTCTTGTAGGAGATTACTTCAGCTTCTCCTGAGTAAAATTTGCTTCCATAACTCAGTCCACTTGTCCCAGAAAGAAATCTGTTGCATTCTTACCTCTTGTTGCTGGCCATGATTGCCTTTTAAAACACCTGCATAGAATGAACATTATCCCAACCTTTATTTGTAAACTGTGCAACCTGCATGAGGAAACGAATGCCTCACATGAGTCGTTGCTTCACGTCATGATGGATCGCTCTGAAATAGATATTGGGAGGCGAGACAAAAAAATAGATTTACAGATTACATTACGGATTATTTTTTTAGTTTTCTTGTTCTCTTCATCTGTGCTTGTTCTGTCTACGACTTTCGTTGTAATCTGCCATTCGAAATAAAAAAAAAGTACTAGACAGTAACTGCGCGTCAGAACTTATCGATAGTCGGACAGATTGTTTATTGCAACGATAACAGATTGTTATTGCAGATTGCTATGCTTATTGCAACCTTATTCATATGCTTATAATTATTTCTTTCCTAAATGCATTCTAAAATATCCTGATGTGTATACAACATCACTTCCATGTACGGAATATTAAATTATACGCATTTTCCATGCAATTCATTTAAACTTATTTCTTCGATTCCCATTCAAGTAATTCAGTTCTCACTTCGCGGCAAGTTAAAAATACATAAAAACTCAAAATATTTTCATTAAAAATTGAAAGATATAGAAAAACATAAAACACAATACAGTTAAAACCATTCAGAGAACAATTTTAACAATTAAAATTACGGTTCCTACGCAAAAAAAAAAAAAAAAAAAAAAAAAAAAAAATCAGTAAGCAGGCAAGAAGGCAGATTTTTCGGTGCACAAAACTGAAAGTTTCCTATTGGTCCCATTTTGGCAAAAAGACGCTAAAGGTGCAGAAAGAATTTATTCACTAGTCTGATAAGTTTCAAATGTAAACAAATATGGCTGCTATGATAAAACATTAGAATCAGCCGCACTTAAACAACTTTTAAATTGTTGATAATTCTACAATTATAACATGCAGATTAGCTAAAAGCACAAAAACCTCAACCGGAGCATAAGCACAACATAATTCAATTATTTTTAAAGCACAAAATGCACAATTTACCAACATATAAGAATAAAAAAATGAGCTCACGGAGCCGAGTCACAGAATGGATATAAATATACTTTTGGTGCGGCCGATTGCAACCAAAAAAGTAGATGCACAACTACATGTTATACAAAATTTCAATATTTTGAGGATACTGGTTTTTGAGTTATGCTAGGTACATACATACATACGTACGTACAGACTTCACGAAAAACTCTTTTTTAAATCCATTTTAAATCAGTTTTATAATTCGTTTTGGGAAAAACAAAGTCATTTATTCTGTCCTCACGTACAGATGTCACGCCAAAATATCGTTAAATTGCATTCGATAGCGGTCAAAATGGCTATTTTCGTTGAAAAGTGATACCTAACATTTATCGTGATTACAATCCTTCCTTTACTTCGTACAAGGAAGTAAGAAGACTGTTGAAATATTGTTTTGTTTGTGTATAGTGTGCCTGCTAAAATATTCTAAAAACGATATTCAGTCTAAATCTCCATTTCTGAAAATGCTTAAAAATGTTGCATTGTTTAGTCGTTTTCTGGACTTCAGGTCCAGAGAAGTTGTTCTAGTGGTGTCAAGTACAGTAAGACCCCGCTTAACGCGGGGGATACGTTCCATCAAAGTAGAGCGTAATGCGAAACAGCGCTAAACGAGGCTATCTTTACATGTAAATATTGGGGTTAGGGGAAGATGGCTAGGAAATTGGCTAGGTATTAAATTTAAAAAGTATGTTTTTTTAATAAAAATAAAACCAAAAATTTATTTCTTAAAGCCCAAATTAATACCACATTATTATTTCTTGCAAAAATAAAAACAAAATATAAATAACAAAACGAATATTCTTAAAAAAAAACAAATAAAATTCTAAGTCAGTCATATTTAGTTAGCCTTCCGCGTTTTCAGTGTTCTGCCTTTTTGTGACAAAAGCATCTAATGTTGTTTGCCTTTTACTTTTGCGTTGTTCTCTTAAAAGTTCTTCATAAACGGATAGAGCATCTCTAACACCACGCCTTACTTTTGAGCTCCTGTCAAAATTCGGATCATTTTCAATGAATTGATCCATTATTTCAGTTATGGTAGACAAACTCCTTTTTACAAACGCCATCGAAAGTTCTTTTTGCGCTTCTTCTGAATCACTGCTGTCAACATTTTTGTTTTCTTCTTGTTCAGTTAATTCCTTGAGCTCATCATTAGAAAGACTAGCCGCTGCTTCTTGAATTAGTTCTTCGACATCTTCCACATTTACCCCTTCAAAATATGTCTGTACAATACCGCACAAACAAGAAATACAAGTACACTCTTTCGGATATGTATTTGAAACCTATCGCTGCATAATATTTCGGGGAATCCCCGTATGCTGCGAGCGATTTCGTGGAATCCCCGGGTTGAAATAAAAGAGCGCTAAACCGAAACAGCGCTAAACGAAACAGCGTTAAGCGGGGTCTTACTGTACTGTTAAATATTGATTATTTTTAATTAGGCCATTTTATCAATACGGAATATGTATCGTCAAAAATGCGCAGTTGCAAATCTCAGTCGGAAGTACGCGCGAAAATTTAACCATGATTTCAGAAGAAACCGCTGTCGCAAATCCACTAAAATTCTTTATTAGACACAGATACACCAAGAAACAGACACTTGTTCTAAATGGCGATCTAACGATGCCGAAAGCAGGGTTCTTTTTACAAGTATTTTGAAATTGTCTCAAAAGCTCTCGATCTGGTCCAGTTGTCAATCGTCTGATAATTTCCTTATTGTGTCAGAAGCAGACAAGTAAAATGGCTACTTCATCAAATGGAATATTAAAATTAATAAATAAAATAAGAGTAATACACGCACCGTAATAACTAGGTCGGCGAGACAGATATGGCTCGCTAGTTGCCATTTCAGCTTCTTCTGAAGTCCATAATTCCTCGCGTATACGTTACGCACGAAGAAGTCGACGAAGAAAATTCGCGAAGCCAGCCGGGAAGAACAAGCAAGAGAAAAGAACTTTAAACTTACGGATGGGAGAATTAACATTTACGAAAGATAAAAGAAGCATCTTTTTAAATCCGGTGGTTAAGTTATCAAAAAATACAAGCGTATTGAAAATGATTAATGATGTTTTGTTTTGTACTCATGTTTGATACATTACTTGTTGTTTTGTACCTATGATGTTACATCTTACACTTTGTTTTTTTCTCTTGTTTTTGTCTTAGTTTGATGGATATTGGAGATAAATAAGGAGTCTGATCGATATCATTTACAAGCTTCATAAGGTGCTGAACAGTTGACATTCCATTCCTATCTGAAGTTAAATCTCATGAAATTAATGAATAATAGATTAACGCAAAAAGTCTTTATACAAAAGAATTCTTGTATTGTAAACAGTCAACTGCGCATTTTATTTAATAATAAAATGTGTGAGGAGAATACTAAACAACAGAATAATTGAAATAATAATGTACTATTTGAATAGGTATCAATTTGTTTTCTTTTTGACAATTGAAATAAATTTAGTTAGTTTCCGTATTAAATTAATAAGCGTTAAGAGAACATTCTTACAGTAATGTTTTTAATGAAAACCTGAAGAATTAAATTCTTAAACTTTAAATCTTTCTCATAATACGAGTATAAAATCATTACTTAAAGTTAGCTTTTGTATTATAACATTTCTAATATTGACGTTTAAGGCTTTTATACACAATAGTTCAGCTTTCAGTTTTATTGCTTTTAGAGAATGGTTTTGCTTTTAACTATAAACCAAAATCTAAATATACGCACATGTTTATAAAGTAAGAAACCCGAATTTACTTTAATCTCAAATCTGGTTTTGAATTTTAAAGTAAACGGAATTTACAATGATCAAACGTGTTCAAGATCTACAGCAAACACTCTTCAGTGATTGTTGATCTTTCACACATCAGAGCTTTTAAAGTTCTTTAATCAGTAGCTAAAAGGATACATCAAACACTAAAACAGTTGTTGATCTCAGTTTGTTATACCAAGGAACGCCAACGAGCTGTCCTTTCTCGTCCACTAAAGGATCGGTACTAAACGTACATGACATAAAACTTCAGATACCGCTCTTTTCAATGAGCGCCACCCCACCCTTCTCGGAATAAATGTCGCCAGATGGCGCGCGTTTCAAATAAGGAAGTTTCCCTGTCCCACCCTGTATTATAGAAATGTATTCTACAACATTTTAGGAAGAAAGAAAATCTGGTGTGGACACCAAATGAGTCTTTTGTACGGCCTATTAAACCGCCGGAAGTCGCACCAAGAAAAGTTACTAGAGTGGGCGCGTGGGGTATCACATACCGACATACCCCAATATTTAAAATACAAGAAAAATAGTATTATTTAGTTTTAAAACTGTTTTTTTTT
This sequence comes from Stegodyphus dumicola, assembly GCF_044657685.1. Classification (NCBI taxonomy): domain Eukaryota; kingdom Metazoa; phylum Arthropoda; class Arachnida; order Araneae; family Eresidae; genus Stegodyphus; species Stegodyphus dumicola. Next base: position 171,741,875 of record NC_140776.1, read on the forward strand.
TTTTTTTTTTTTTTTTTTTTTTTTTTTGTTCTCGTGTATTATAAATAAGTGAATAATAATTGGGTTTCAAAAAATTAATTTCCAAAATAATTTTACAGTTAAAATTAAGATAAATGAAAATAATAAAAAAATAAACATCATGCCTCTAAGTTTCATTGCATCTCTAATACACCATGCTTATTTTATTTCTTCATACTTTCATTCATACTGGGCACAGAATGTTTTCACATTTTAGACATTGCTTTCACGTTCTTCTGTCCTTGGCGCGAGGGCCAAAAATTTATCACATCTTTCATACTTAGTTGTTTCGAATTTCATGTATTCGTTTTAATTCTTCGTCGAAACGTCTACTTTTGTTTTGCATGCAGTACGTCAATTTCTTGGAAAAGTATTAATCTCTGATCTTTGTTCAATACTTTTTTTCATTAATTTCATTAATGCTAAGTCCTTCAAAAACAGACTTCTGTTTCTGGTTGGTGGATTAGCAGTTAAATGTTATATAATTCAAGCATTTATTACAGCAACATTCAGTGCAGGAAAGAAAATTACCATTGGCCACCTCCTTGGTATTCTGGCAATTGAATAATTGGTTGACATTTCATCCCCCATATCCACTGCTCCTTTAGGCATATTATTAAAACGTATAATTCCTGACGCTTTATTTTCTCCAATAGTATCATCTACAGTATGATCGTTATATAATATTGAAAGCTTAAGAACAGTTTTTCCTTTTTTAGGAACATCAGGAATTAATTTTATCTTTTTCAAAACCAAAACATTGTAGAAAATATTCTTCGTTTCATCTTCAGTTTCCGAAACGCAATCTCCATCGCTTTCAAATATTTCTAATAAATCTCACATGCGTTGCATCTCCAGTTCATAGGGACTCATTCTTTTTACCATAATGCGGTTAGAAATTTTTAAAAATTTAATGTCAAGTACTTTAAAATCACTTGCGAGTAGAAATATTTATTGTTACACTCTATAAATAAATTTCTGAACTAAATATTCGGTCAGAAAAACACTTACACGGACAGGCGCGTGAGGTGTGTCATACCCCAGTTCCAACAAAATACCGATAAATCTTTTTCTGAAACACACAGGCAAAGAAAAAGCGGTTCTGAAAGTCAACCACAACTAGAAACTCAGCTACTGAAAGCAGCACAGAATTTCAGTTTCACAAGTTAGGAATATTCCACTTTTATATAGGGTTGGAGTATGATACACCCCACGCGCTTTCCCGCAGGTTAAATTATACACATTTTTTCTGTACGTCATTTAAACTTATTTCCTCCAATTATTATAACATGATTAACCGATTTCTGAAAAGAAATTGAAAATAGTATAAAAAATTGCATAGATTGAAGGTAAATATCTCGACCAACTTTTGTCGCATGGGATTCAAACTTCTTATGATTTCATCTATTCATAACGAGTGTAAAACTTTCCCCAAGTAATAGGAACAGGAATATGTTTGGTATTGCCGATTCCTATGAATATAAGAGGTGCAGATCTAGATGTTATAACAGTCCCATACACAAAATTTTTATGCTTGATCGATCGATATTTTATGTCGGTCTTTTAGGCGAGACCAAACACATACCTTCCGTACAAACTTTGACATTGATACCAAAAACAAATTAAATCTTTATTCATACACCAATCAGTTACAGCTTGCTTACCCTTTCGCACTAAATCCTGAAAAGAATTGAGTATATATGTTACCGTGAAAGACCGAAATTGGAGAATGTCGACTTTCACCGGAGAATATCAACATTCACCAAATACGTCGGTGAAAGATCGAATATTGTACTACATTCTTGTATATTCGGACCCTCACCGGTGTATGTCGACAATCACAGATATGCTCTGGTGAAAGTCGAAAAGAGAGGTCATAAAGTGCCATAATAGTTTAAGTTGTTGCAATAAATAAGATTTCAATCACATAATTAAGTTTTTTATGACTGTTATTTTATTTTCTCATTTAGAACGTACTGTATAATGAAGTAAGTTTTTAACTTCTATTATTTTCCTTTCTCATTTTGAATGTATTGTGTGTTTTAGGTTCTCACGTTCTTAAGTTCTTATTTCAAGTTTCAAGTGCGTTTATTCGCGACTGAATTACGGATAAGAAAATATGATATTGTTATATGTTCAACATTCTCCATTAATACATGGTGAATGTCGACATTGACCGGTGTAAATCAGAAATAAGAGTATTTGGAAAATATTTCGGACATTCACCAAAAGACTATGTGAATGTTGACATTCACCGGTGAAATTCGACATTCTCCAGATTTCAGTGCTTTAACGTAACATATATAGTACCAAGCATACTTCTTCTTGGAAGTGATGGGACAGCCAGCTAACGAAAACTAAAATTCGAATAATTCAAAATGCAGTCAAAATTTAAAAGCGGTTTGAAGAATGTGATACACGTACTACAAATCACATAGCCCTCCATCACTAAACTAAGAAGTTCCAGTTTAACGCCAAATCAAAGAACACACTTTTCTGTATTAGAATCTAAAAGATGTCTATATGCCTAAGGGGGAGGATTGTACGGTTTCCCTTATTTTGCATAACAAATTTATTTTAAGTTTGATACCTTTACTGAACTTCTCAACTTCCCTTCATATTTTCTCGCCAGGATATAAATTTAAAGTTAAGTGAAGTGCGTATTTAAACGGGTGAATCTCTGAGTTTATTCAGAGTGTGTTTTTGCTAGCCAGCTCACGTTTCGTTGTTTCGCTGTTACGCTAGTAAGCCCCTTGGCCATTTCTGATTTTCATCCCACCTGTTAGGTTTTTGTGAGCCAACTTGTTAGGCTTAACTCCAGCACTACTTATTTGAGATTTTTGACTTGAATTATATCCTACGGAGACATTGTAACGCTCGAAGATCGTGCCTTTCTGTTTATCTATTTGAATTTAATAAAGGGTTACTTTTACCCTTTTTTAGTGCTGGTAGTTATTCACATCCGTGCGAGAATTCGCCAGGTTCATTGTAGGATCTAATTTAGTTTATGTGGAAAACAGCGAACGACACAACAGGCTGCCTTCAAGGAAAATTTTCAATTGAAAACTGTCTTTTATTCAAGCCACACTTGTATAGACCACGAAAAATCCATTAAATTATTCGTTGGAATTCTAACATAGGTCGAAGTTTTTATAGTTCTTATATATTACCAACTGAGGAGGGGAGGACGTTCATTTTTAAAATAATTTGCGTAAAGTTTCCGTTTCATTGCTTAAAACCAGTCGATAGAAATAGTTATTTTCATATGATTCAGTACTAGTTGACTTTGTATCCGGTTATGCGTTTTTGCTTTATTAAATAAAGGATCGGAAAGAAAACGTATCTTCTACATGAAGTTTTGTTTGAGTTGTGTTGCTCTAGTTTCTGAATAGCTTATAAGGTATTTCTCCCGCCTTCTTAGCGTGCCTTCGTGGTCCGCATGTTGGGCGCCTATTCCAGAGGTCCGCGACTCGATTCCCGGAGAAGGCATTGCTCATTTTTCACTTCTCTTGCTTCCAAATAACATAATAGCTCTACAGTGGCGCCCGAACTAAAAGGGCGGTGGATGATGATTCTCCACAACCAGGATTTGGCGATTGGGTCCCCTAAAACCCCAGTCGCCCTTTAAAAGGGGGATATATAAGATATTTCTCCCGCCTTTTTAACGTGCCTTCGTGGTGTAGTGGTCTGCATGCTGACCGCGTATTCGAGAGATCCATAGTTCGATTCCCGGCGAAGGCTTTACTCATTTTTTCACAGCTTCTGCTTTCAAAAAAATCTTAATGTCTCTACAAGCTATTTAAGAAATTTAACCTAAACTTAGTAATGCTATTTTCACGCAATGCATTCATCATTGTCATATTTTCAGGCATGTCATATTTTCAGGCATTGCATTGTATCTGTAAATGTAACTCAAACAAAGGTGCTGCAGAATTTGCTGAGTTTTCTTTCAGTGCAAACAATCTAAAAGCTTAACCTTCAGACTGTTCAAACAAAAATTGAATAATGTTCATGCATGTGAAAAATCGCAAGTGCTATAGCGACATCTTCCGCATTCGTACAAAAGAAAGAGAATTATGTAAAAAAGAGCTTTCAACACCCCGAGTTTTATTACTTAACAACTATATGCACGAGAAAGTTATATGAGTTACAAAATGGGTATTTAATTACATACACCTACATAATTTTACTTGATGAATAAAGTAAAAGTTAAGAAATTTAAATACTGCTCGTACGCTCGTCTGGAAGAGAGTAAAACAGTTCAAATAAGCGGCAGTGTTTGCTTATTAAAACGAGAAAGCATATGTTTACTTGCGTTAACTAATGTTCTTTACACACAAACCTGATTTGTGCGCAACACAATTAAAAAAACAGTTTTTTTTTTTTTTTTTTTTTTTTGTTCTGATGAAGCAGGGTTTCAAGCAGCTCTATTAAACAAAAAAGAACACGAAAGGGAAAAGTGTGTTTTGTTTCTTTGACAAAAATACCGTTGGACAAAACTACATAAATACTTGCAATGAGCCGTTCTTTTGTTCTTCGGGAAAAATGAATTTCACAGAATTATTGTTATTAATATTCTCGATCACGGGTCAGTAATTTGACTGGATCATTTCAATTTATGATTCGACCTTATTTCGAATATTGTCTTTATGTAAACGGTGCTTGATGGAGTTCAAAAGCTTGTTTAATATCAGAAAAATAATTTCGGTACTTTTTCTTTCTTTAGAGCTCAATTATTCTCAAATTCTCAACACGGTCGCTTGCAGTACGGATTCCATTCTTTCAACGACTGATGCATTTTTCTTAGCACTAACAATATCTTTTCTGTCGAGTAACTTCTGAACCACCTTGAAGCTAAGTTTACATCTATTATTGATAGTTCCAATAATATACCAAGCTCGATTTTCTGAATCACCTGATAAGAAACTAGGAAAAAGGATAGGCTTAGAATCAGACTAATTTCCCTGGGTTTTAATGTTGTTGTTATTGACTAATTCTCACTTGCCTGATCTATAGTCAGCCCTAGCCCACGGAATTACTCGTGGCAAGGAGCTCAAGATACGCATGCGTTGGCAACAGCCTTGAGTAGCTTACAGGTGACAGTCAGTTTAGTACAGTTCTGCCCCCCCCCAATTCTGATGGAGAGCACCCAGCGGGATCGGTTCCGAGGGTCTCCCACTTCTCTACTCCTACCACTAACCTCTCGAGAGGACTTTCGGCTCGCCGCATATTAAGAGTGACCCCATGCCGCACGGACACTATACACTTACAAACATTTATGCCTTCTCTAGAATTGGAACACGGGCCCTTCGGCAAGGCAGTCAACGACGCTAGCCACTATGCCGGTTGGGCGGGTTTTAAAATTCTGCATCATAATGCGATTATTGCGAGTAATATAAGCAAATACAACCAGCACCCCACTAAATTAATTTACCTTTGAAAATTTAAAAGAAACTAAAATGGAATTCTTACGTTTGTTTTATCGAACGAAACTAAGGTCAAATTACTGCCGCCCAGTCAGGAAAGTGGTTTACTTAACTGTCGTACCGAAACTGCCTTTAACTGCCGTACCAAGAGTCCTGGGCTCGAATCTCCGAGAAGGCATGGATGTAATTTGTCCGTCCCTTCATAAGAGGTAACGGGGACTCACCCATTAAGTACCTCCTTAATGAACAGAACATCGCTTTTAGTCTTAGTAGTGACCATGCTAAGATTAGAGCCCACCATTAGAAGCAAAAAAAAAAAAAAAAGTTTAAAAAAAATCAAATTACGTAAATATATTTTATTGGAATTATACAGATTCCTTATGACGCCGATCAACTAGTGGTTAGCGTAGCTGACTGCCGTCGCAGGTTCGATTCCCGCAGAAGGCAGTGATGTTTGTAAGTATGTGGGCAGAATGAGGGCTCTCTAAATATGCGGCGAACTGAATGTCTTCTCGAGATGTTGGTGGTGGGAGAAAAAGTGTGGGAGACCCTCGGACCCATCCCCCCGGGGTGATCTCCATCAAAATTGGAGGGCGGAACTGAGCTAAATCCCACCGTCTCCTGTAAGGTGGTCAAGGCTGTTGCCAACGGCAGGCTTATCTTGCGCTCCTTGCTGCGAGGAATTTCGTGTGCTTGGGCTGATTATAGGTCAGACAAATGGGCATTATTCAGCAACAGCAACAGCAACAACAGATTCCTTATAGTTCATCGATTGGCAAAAAAATCTTCTGCGAAGATATTTTTGCATATCGCTTAAGAAAGAATGACAGAAAGGATGATAGTGAAGTGAAACGTTACGAATTGTTTTGAACAAATTGTCTTTCTCTAATAAACATATAGCTCAAAGGGAATTTCTTTCTTTCCCCATAAAAGAAAAATATCCATGGTCACGACCATGACCTATTCCTGAGAAAGCAATCCGATCTGTTGTTTTAAGACGAACCTGTTTATGTTTTCGATCCGCATCGAATATACGATCTTGAAAATGAAGATAATGAAAGAAATTGTTGGTGTTTACAGTTTTAATAATTCCGGATCGAACGGCGAGTTTTGCTGAATTAGGAAGCTATAGCGTTTGCTTTCAGCATTTGGATTAGAATCCTCTAAATATACGTTGAAAATTTTAATACAAATCTTGTCGTTTTGGGATATTATTACTACGATTTTAAAGTTTATCCATTAATAATTTATAAAAAAAACATTCACTGTTAGTTAAATAATCGTATAATTGTACATAAGTTATTTAAAGACAGCAGTTTTTCTTTCTTTCTTTTTTTTTTTTTTTTCCATTAGCGGGCACTTAGCCGACTTAGACTTGGCCATTACTAAAGCCGGATGTGGTTTCCACTTTATTCTGGAAGCACCCAACAGATGGGCCACCGTTACCTCCTATGAAAGGACGAAAAATTACAGCCTTACCTTCTCTGGGATTCGAAACCCCGTCCTTCGGTATCGCAGCAGGCTCTTCTTTCCAGTATACCGTCTGGACTTGGCAGTTACACTGAGAATATGAACACAAGTTGCTTAATAGTTTTTAATTTAGTATGTTCCTCTTCAATGAATTTTAAATTCTAAACATCGTTGTTGTTATTGTTACCAGTCTTAGAAGTTATTAGTCTGCTGTTGTTACCAGTTACCAGTCTGTTGAAGGTCAGCATAAGCCCATCATATGCGCCTCTCGTTGTCAAGAATCTTGACTACCATATAGTATAGAGGGCAACCCGACTTTAGCTAAGCTCCGCCCCCAAGTTTGAGGAAGAGCACCTTGGGGGAGACAGGTCTAAGAGTGTCCAACCTCTCTTTCCCTAGCACTAACCTCCCGAAAGGACTTTCGGTTCGCTGCACATTTGGAGTGCCTCCATGCCGCCCAAACACTCTACATTTAAGGGGTAGCAAAAACCCCTATACCGACAATGTTAAACTGGCCATTTTCGATGTACCTTTTCTCAAAATCTGCTGTAGATACAAGCTTGAAATAATTTTTTCTGTAAATAAAGTATACCTATCTGATTATACTGAAATGAGCTTTTGAAACATTTTGAATTTTAAAGTAAATTACAGAATATTTTGTTAGGTATAGTAAAATTTAGCACTTTTCTCAGACAAAAAAAAAATTAAAAAAGATTTTTTTTACTAAGTTTATGACAAAAAGCTCATTTCAGTAAATATTAGGGAACCTAATAAATAAGCCATAAAAAGTTTAGATACCTGTGAGCAGTAGTTCCTGAGAAAAGGTACATCGAGTATAAAAAAATCACGTTTGGAGAAAAACGCGTTTTTATGTAAAAATTCTCATTGATCAAAGCAGTAGATGACAAATTAAAGCTAGATTTTTTTACAATTCTAATTTTCATAGAGATTAAAGAATGGTATTTTTAGAAAGATAAAAGTGTAGAGAATTTGAAAATGCAAGAATCCGAAATCACAATTTTTTGAAGATTTTGGGGTTCCAACACCCCTTAAAAACAACCACACCTTCCCGGGATTCGAATCCGAAACCTTCGGTATGGCAGCCAGAGTTACTAACCACTGTTCCGATTGGGCGGGTTTCTAAACCTTCGCGTGCACATTGGTTTTGAATAAGACTTGTGCTTGAACATTCTCCTTCAATGTCATCATCTCTTCTTGCATCATAATATCAAGACCAAATATATCGCATTCAGTAGTCCTACGAGTCATGCTGACACATTCAAAATTTCAATATCTTGGAAAGCAAGTATTAAGATGTTCTTTTAAATCCTGGTTTTCACATTTTTATGCTGAATATTTTGCATGAAAAATGAGTTTTGAATTGTTTTTCTCTCTAAGCGCCATTCTACGACGTAATTTTTGTGTTACGTATGTCTTAAAATGTTTCCGAAGTGAGACATTTTCAGGATCTTCTGTTGTAGCTTGCTATTGTTTTTTCACCCACGTACTTCTATGCAAGGAAACTAGCGACTTCAGATCAATGTGCATGTGGATAAAGAGGCAGTCCCGACCATTATATATTCAAATGCTCCCTTACAGCTGAACATCGTCTAAAAGTCCCGAATTAAGAGTGAAGTGACTCCCTTTATTAGATACGCTACCAAGAACATCCATCTCCGAAAAAAAATCATAATTATAATGAGCTTCCTGCCCACAAGAGGTACTGAGCTATGCAGCGCAATCTAGAATAATAAAACAAAACTATTACTTAAAACATAGTATGCAAGCAGACCTGGAGCTGCCCTCCATAGCATGTAAGTGCAAAAGGCACCAACTGTAAAAACACCAATGTATATTTAACTCGGCGGAAGGCGCACCAAGAAAAGTTACTAGAACGGGCGCGTGGGGTATCACATACCCCAATATTTAAAATACAATAAAAATAGTATTATTTAGTTTTAAAACTGTTTTTTTTTTTTTTTTTGTTTTTTTTTTTTTTGTTTTTTTTTGTTCTCGTGTATTATAAATAAGTGAATAATAATTGGGTTTCCAAAAATTAATTTCCGAAATAATCTTAGAGTTAAAATTAAGATAAATGAAAATAATAAACATCATGCCTCTAAGTTTCATTGCATCTCTAATACACCATTCTTATTTTATTTCTTACCACTTTGAACGAAATACATTCATGTGTTCTTGTCACAGAATGTTTTCACATTTTAAACATTGCATTCACGTTCTTCTGTCCTTGGCGCGAGGGCAAAAAAATTAACACATCTTTCATACTTAGTTGTTTCGAATTTCATGTATTCGTTTTAATTCTTCGTCGAAACTTCTGCTTTTGTTTTACATGCAGTACATCAATTTCTTGGAAAAGTATTAATCTCTGATCTTCGTTCAATACTTTTTTTCATTAATTGTAATGCTAAGTCCTTCAAAAACAGACTTCTGTTTCTGGTTGGTGGATTAGCAGTTGAATATTATATAATTCAAGCATTTATTACAGCAACATTCAGTGCAGGAAAGAAAATTACCATTGGCCCCCTCCTTGTTATTCTGGCAATTGAATAATTGGTTTACATTTCATCCCCCATATCCACTGCTCCTTTAGGCATATTATTAAAACGTATAATTCCTGACGCTTTATTTTCTCCAATAGTATCATCTATAGTATGATCGTTATATAATGTTATAATGAACGTTATATAAAGCATAAGAACAGTTTTTCCTTTTTCAGGAACATCAGGAATTAATGTTTTATCTTTTTCGAAACCAAAACATTGTAGAAAATATTTTTAGTTTCATCTTCAGTTTCCGAAATGCAATCTTCATCGCTTTCAAATATTTCTAATAAATCTCGCATGCGTAGCATCTCCAGTTCATAGGGACTCATTCTTTTTACCATAATGCAGTTAGGAATTTTTCAGAATTTAATGTCAAGTACTTTAAAATCACTTGCGAGTAGAAATATTTACTGTTACACTCTAGAAATAAATTTCTGAACTAAATCTTCAGTCAGAAAAACACTTACACGGACAGGCGCGTGGGGTGTGTCATACAACAGTTCCAACAAAATACTGATAAATCTTTTTCTGAAACACAAAGGCAAAGAAAAAGCGGTTCTGAAAGTCAACCACAACTAGAAACTCAGCTACTGAAAGCAGCACAGAATTTCAGTTTCACAAGTTAGGAATATTCCACTTTTATGTAGGGTTGGGGTAGGATTTACCCCACGCGGCTTCCCGCGGGTTAAGGGAAAATGAAAGGCACTGCCCGCGGTCTGTAAAATACAATGTATTGCAAGTAACGCCTGGCAGAATCCCCTGTAAGTCCTGTGGGGTGTAATTTATCTGGATATCTAGTCTGGCTGGACAATACCCACATTGCCAATGCTTAAACAATGGGCGTCCACCACATTTCTCCATATCCATATCCATATTGCTTTCTCAGCATGATATCGTTACGTGAAAATTTGCGTCTTACACCGTTTTGCAGAAATTTCGAGGATCAGAGAACTAGAGCCATTTTACTTTCTTCTTCTTTTTCTAAAGGCCATTGCTTCTACTGTTGCCTTTTGTTCTTGTTTCTGTAGCAGTGCTAATTCTTTCTGGTGAAGCTCTTTTTATGGTCTTCTATAGTAACTTCTCCACTCTTCATTGTTAACAGTCTAGCCCATGGTTTTGTCAAGAGATACAATATGCAGCTCAGTGCCTGCTACCTAATCCGATCATAGTTATTTCCTGGTCAAATTCACGGTCCTGTAAGTGACTTGCTGCCAGGCTTTGATAACGATAACTAAGCTAAGAAAATATTAAAACGATTTTTGCAGAAGTCCATGAGTTTTAATTATGTGGCATAAGTTACCATAAAGCACCTTTGAAAATCACAAATTGCCGATTTGAGCGCCTGGAGGAAATGGTCGTCACCCAAGAAGATTTTGTTTAGATTATTAGTGCGTGAACCGAAAGTTTTGATGTGATATGGTTTATTTAATCACAACAAAGCACAAGGGGACTCATACACCTTAAGCCCCTCATGATCTTCGAATATGTGACTATTGCAAGAATTGGAATATTTTATTTATTTTAAAAGCAATTACTTTCAACTTTTTACATCTGACTACATGATATAGCTGCTTTGGAAATTAGTAACCAGAAAGTTTGTGTTGACACAAATATTTTTGTAATTTAATCCTCTTTGTGACAAAATATTTCGCCATGTTTCCACCTTGCGCGCACGATATTTTAAAAATGGCTAATGGTACATACTTAAAATTGGATGGAATTCTTTATATGGGCACTATTTTCTAACTGAACCAACAATCTGATGAATATTTTAATATTGAAAAATTTTATGGACGAAAACATTACAAATTTTTTTAATAAAATGCATTTTATAAACTCAACTCCAAATAAAATAAAAATTTAACATGAAATTTTTAGAATTTTAGGTTCACAGTAGTTTCCAGATGTTATACAAGCTATATATTAAATATGGAATTAAATTATGAAGCAGAATGTTTTAAACTGTGTGCGCAAGTTGAAAACATGACGAAAAATGTTGTCACAAAGCGGATTAAATTATAAAAATATTTGTGGCAACACAAACTTTCTGATTACTATTTCAGAAAGCAGCTATATTATGTAGTCAGCTGTTAAAAAATGGCAGTAATTGCTTTTGAAATAAATAAGTTATCCCAATTCTTGCAACAGTCACCTTTTCGAACATCTTATGGATTTTAAGGTGTATGAGTCTCCTTAACGGCTATCTAAGGGAAGAGATGCCTTCGTGAAGGACTTTTTAAGGTAAACTGGCTCTTTTATAAGTTGCACATGGGGGAAAACCACGAAAACGTCCATGCAGCCGGGATTCGACCCCCGGATCGAATTATCTGTATTCAGCGACTTTACCGCTTAGCCGCTAGTAGGCTTTCTAAACGAAGTGTAATCTAAGATTCCACTGTACTGAATATTTAAATATAGTACATAAGTTAATTGAGTAGTGTTTGCATCACTTTCATTCTGAATTCAGTTTCTTTTTTAAATGAAAAAAATTAAAAAACAATTGCGACTTTTGCATGAAATTGCATAAAAATTTTGCAGTTTAATTTTGAAATTCTAATATAAATTCCTCTTTATATTGCAGGTAATTCACATAGCTGACGACTAGAAGCTAAAGTACAATATCAGGTAATGTATCTTAACGATTTATGAATTTATAACTTCAAGAATAACATTGTTCACAGTTTCGGTAACCCTTTTTATTTGCTTGTAGTTTAAAAAAAAGAAAAAGCAATCCTTGTTATTAAATTCCTACTATTAGCTCACACATTCCCTTTACCTTGTTCAAATTTCAATCGTTAATAAAATACTTTGTATTCATCCACAAGTTCAAATACAATTTTTTAACTTGTAGTGGATCACACTTGATGTTAATACAGTTTTTTCACATATTAAAATTTTTAGTTAATATTTTTTATGTATTTTTAAAATTTTTTTGTTGACCCAAGTATTTTTTTTTTATTTAATTAATTATAAATTAGTTAATTTTCAGTCGTTAATAAAATACTTTTTATTCATCCACTCAAGTTCAAATACATTTTTTTTAACTTGTAGTGGATGACACGATGTTAATACAGTTTTTTCACATATTAAAAATTAAAATTTTTAATTAAAAAAACTTTTTTTGGTATTACATTTTATTTTATTTTATTTTATTTATTTATTTATTTTTTTGTATTTTAAAAATTTTTCTTTGTTCACCTAAGTAGGAACTGACTTTTAAAAAAAAAATTATATTATTTATTTTTTTAGTTAAACTAATCGAAAATGTTTCTTTCCTAGCTTTGTAAAACTTTATGAAACAGTTTGTAAAATTTAATAGATATTCATATGAGAATAAAATTGTGTTTAATATAATTAATAAATTCATTAAACACGGTTAAATTGATTATTTTTGTGTTCAATTTATTTTTGTTCAAAAGAGAAAAATAACTTTAATAACTTGCAATTAATGTTTCGTAACACCAATTTAACTGTTCAGTCAACGCGTGGACGTAATTAAAAAAAAGTCACTTTGGCTCATTCGGCTTATCTTTTCAATTTTTTTTGCGGGGGGGGGAAGGAAATCCCTTTCAGAGATTTTGATAGATAATTTTTACAAGGAAAAATATGCCTTTAAGCATATTTTTAACTTAAGCCATAACTAGAGAAATCATACAAAAAGGCTAAGTTCTACTCGACATAAAGTTCTTAAAAATATGTTATAAAAGAAGTCAAAGTAAGCAAATTAAAGATTGCCAAAGATCGCCCAAATGATTATTTCATGATAAAATAAGTAATATATGACGAAAGTAATATTTTTCATTAATTAAAATTTTGATGAAAAAGTATATTACTCATTAAGGTGCCCACCGAAAACATCGCGGAAGAAACAACGCAAAGGGGAAAATATCGACGTCCAAATCATTGCGGAAAAAAATTAAACGAAGGAGAAAACATGTCGATATCAAACATCGTTGTTCAAAACCGCAGTTTCAAACATATCGCAGAAATTACCGTGGTAAGAAATAAAGCACCCACAAAGTGCTGCGTGATGCTGACATCGCAGACATATATTTGTAGGCTTTAAACGTTTTGTACATGAAGACGTTCAAAACACTTTAAGAACACTATTAAACTGACACTAGATAAAACTTAACTTTCACTAAAAGAATATCAGTTTAATAAATGTGCAAGGAAATAATTTTATGATTTGATTATTAATTAAACAGTTTTATTTTAGCTAACCTCATACAGTTACTCATCCTCCATTTTCTAATCATTTTCATGGAATATTTTTCTTAAAACGTTCTAATAGAATTTTTAAAAGAGATGATTAAACAATGACTTTTAATAGTTAATTACATAAGCTTAAAATTATATTAATTGCTATATGCACCATTAATTTCTACTCATTTTCAATTTTTGAATACTCAAGTTTCATTTGTGCCTTTATAGTAAAAGTTAAGTAATTAATTCAAAAATATGAAGGATAGAGGAAAAAGTATTCCTCGTTTCTTCTTGTGCTACAAAAGCATTGTGCAAACATGTATATAAAATTTTTAAATCTGAAAACACATGTCTGTAATATTATCATCATGCGGTGATTTCTAGGTGCTTTAATTTTACCGCGATATTTTCTGCGATGCTGTTTTAAAACTGCAAATTTTCTGAACTGATTTATTTTCTACGACAATATTTTATGCCACGAAGTTTCAGAACTGCGATGTTTTGTGCTTGCTTTCTTTTCTTCCACAATGTTTTGCATGGTGATGTTTTCACCTTGCCCTGTATCATTATCGATGTTCTGCACCATTTTCGTCCGCGATGGTTTCTCCTGAAACCTTTATAATTCATTATATCTATTTGTATATTAATTTTAAATGCTCAAGTTGTTAAAAACAGGATAAGTTAAAAATTTGCCTTGTCGAAGGGTATTTAACACCTGTAAGAATTGGTAGTATGCTAGGTCACATAGATGGTAAATATTCTGGTAGGATAACGTAACAATATGGGAAGCGAGAAGAGAAAGGTTATGAATTTTCAATTATTTGTTTAATGATGCCTATTTTGAAGGCAAGGTATTTTAAAATAGTTTTTTTTTTTCTTTTAAATAAGCATTTGTGTGTTAAAAGAAAAGAGTAAAGTTTAGAACAAAAGTTGTTCTGCAAAGAACTTCTAACAGCTATTGACAGGGGCTTACCAACCCAACATTATTAATCAAGCAGTTAAAAAATTCTCATCTCAACACACTAAAAGGCACACTATTGTTTTAGGAGATTATAAAAATTCTGTTGTCATTCCCTCCTTTCCATCAATTAGCTATAAAGTTGCACATATTTTGCAGAAATTTAACTTTCGGGTTGTTTATTCTCCCATCAATAAAATTCCAAGTTCCATACTCAAGGACCCCATTCCGGATATGAATTCCTGGGGTATTTATAGGATTCCTTGCCAGTGTGGTTTAATTTACATTGGCCAAACTAAGAGAGCCTTAAAATTTCGCGTCAAGGAACATGAGGCATATGTTAGAAAAAAGGAAACACAGAAGTCTTCTGTTGCTCAACATTGTTGGTCCGAAAACCACACTTTCAGTTTTTCTGCTGCCAAAATTATTCAAAAAACATCTTCCATTGGAGAACTGGATTTTCTAGAGGCATTTCACATTCATAAAAATCTTTCTGTTCTAGTTGACGATCCTAATTCCAATCCAAATTTGCCTTCGGCCTTTAAAGAAATTATGTTTTAGTTCTGGTTTCACCAACAGATGGCGCCACTTGCTTATTCTTGTCCAGGCTTTCTTATCTTATCTAATCATTATTTCCTATATTGTTCATTTGCGGTTTTGCAGATGTTGGTTCGGTAAAACCATCGAAACTAGTCCTGTGAAAATTGTGTAAATATAACGCTGATTTCTGTTGTTTGACTTCTGAATTGTTATTGTGTCTTAACTTCTAATTACTTAGTAAGCAATAAAAAAGAGAAAAGAAGACTTGCAGATGGGACTTATTTCTCAAATTTGGTTATTAAATTTATATATAAGAACGCATATAAGATATATAAGAATTTCGTATAAGGATAATCTTTTTACAATGAAAAAAACTGTTAGTTTTCTAGCTCTTTTCGTTGCGAAGACTATCAAGACTAAAAATTTATAACGTAAATCTATTTTCAATTTATACAATTTAACCAAATATGGGCAGTGTGTAAAAGAAATATTCTTTTCTAAAAACTAAAACGTCATTTTATATATAAAAAAAAAAAAAAAAAAAAAAACTGCGTTAACGAAACAGTCTTGAGTGTGATTGTATTTTTACTGATTTGGAAAATAGTCTTCGTTTTAATTAAATTTGTTTAAAAGTAAAATTAAATTTTTATATTCCGATAACAGAAAAGGCGGAATCCACAAATACGTAAAGAGCAAGAATAACGCCATTTACTATATTCATTGATATACGTTTCCGCGTTTTCCTTAGATAGTCCATTTTCCTTTAATACATAATTTATTTAACTATACAAATAATATATCTATTCCCAAACTAATTCTAAAAGAGAGAAGCAAAATTATAATCTGAAACATTTATAAGTACACTGTCGAAAAAAAAAAAAATGGGGCAGTTCTATATTGTTACGAAATGTCCAGGCGCGGTAAGATAGCTTCCCTGCAAAGCAGTTTTAGGGTTGCCATAAATGCCAAGAGAAGACCGGGTTGCCACATTTGTCGAGAAATTGCCCATTTGGTCACAAAATTGGCGATAATCCATGGACGGATGGAGAACCTTCTGGAACGAATTTTTACCGGTTTAGCCCAGAATGTTCTCGAACACCAGTAAAAAGCTATATAAACCCTGCTGGTACGCGGAGAGTAAGTTAGTATCTAGTTGGTGTCTAGTCTAACGAGTCAATCCCTGCGGAGTCGATCGAGTTGACAGCCGGGCAGCGAGTGCCGAGTGGGTCGTCGAGTGCACCGAGAGTCTGTTAGTGTATCGCGGTTAGTGCATCGTCGAGAGAGCGTGTTGAGCTCTGAGCCGAAGAGTCGGGGGCTGTGCTCTGTATGTCGTCGATTGCATCGCGAGTTGTAGCGTGGAATGTCTCGAGAGTACGTGGAGTTCCGAGAACGACCAAGCAGAGTCAGGAGCTGTACTGTGGTGCTTTGCAGTGAAGCTGTCTCGACCGTTATAGCTCGATAGTGTCGCTGATTGTGTCAGCGAGTTTATAGTAGTTCTTCTACGACTGTAAAATTGCTTTGGAGCTGTCCTGATTAGTATTGGGTAAATAAAGTGTGTTTCGATACTTCATCAAGTATCGTCGCTATTCACTCCAAATCCATACGAACCCCGTACGAACGTGAAAGAAGAAATTTAACGTACGAACTGGTGTCAGAAAAGAAAAGAAAAGTGCAACAATATCTCCCGTTCTAGTGAGCTGACTGACGAAATTCAGTTGTAGGGCTTTAATATTTGGTGGCAACAATTTGAAAGTGAATGGACATCTATATTGAACCAACGCAAAATGCCAAAACGAAATTAATAGTCCTTCAAGGTAAATTGCCTCTTTGGACTAAACACTAAGCAAGTTATCTGCAAATGTAAGTTCACTGGGCCTAGAAAGAAAAACTAGTGATCCAGATCACCATTCGGAATCGCTGGCGTCAGGATAATTAGAATTTTCCTATACTCAGCAGAACCAAAATAAAAAATAAATATTCCTTACTTATTGCTCAATTTAGATGGTTACCTTCATAGAGGCCAATAAAGAAGTTGCAAACCTTAAAGCATTTGTGAACCTTGGTGCTAAAGAAATAAATACTTTTCTAAATCTCTACGAAAGTCTAAAGAACTTGCTTATTCCTGTAACATATATTTAACAGTCAATGCTCTTAGGAACTGTTGAAAGTTTCTGCAAGCTATAAAAACGTGACTTGCATTTTCAAATCAATAGCTCTTAAAAAAGCTCGAACTTCGTTGACATGAACAAAAATGAGTTGAAAATTGTATGTCATTACATTTTTGTTTAGTTTATGTCAGTGAAGACAGATTCACTGTTTATCTAGAGAAGAAGTATCGTAATGGGGGTAAACTGCAGATAAATAATACAGAGGCTGTTCACACATTTTTTAGACGAAGTATATTGTATTCACAAAATTAAATTACATGAAATTCTTGTGTTTTAAATGTTCTATTTGACATCCCTTAATCTGAACTATCTTTCGACATCGCAGGCTTTCGACATCCAGGATAATAATGCCTTTTGAAGTGGCAGAAGAGGTATTCTATCCCATGCCTCCCGAACAGCTTTCCAGAGTCCTGTTAGGGTTTTGGGACAACGTTTGGATAATGCAGTTTTTAAAAGTCCGAAAGCACAAAAATCCATACGTGACACATCGGGAGATTTAGTAGGGATATCAGTGAAGGATATGGCCTTGATACCAGTTTTTTGTTCCATTTCTTTTAGGAAATTTAAAGTGGATTTTGACGTGCGACTGCAAGCTTTGTCCTGATGGAGTCTCACAGATGGATGGCACTGTGGGTAAAGCGATGGTATTTCATTCAGAAAAATTGGCGATAAAATATGTTCCTGATAGTATTTGGAGTTAATCTTGACATTTGTTTTTGCACTCTCTTTATTTTTAACTTGCCATTATAAGAAAAACCAGCAACAATCATGAATCATTTAGAAAAACTTTCTTTCGATTCTTCGAACCATGTACTTAAATTTTTTTCTCCCCTTTTATGATAATAAATGGCTCTTTTTTGTTACAATTATTTAAATACACCCATGCTTCACCTATTGTGACAATTTTTTCCATTTTTCTTTGGATAAGTGTTTCTCATATAGAATTCTGCAGCGTGTCCTGCGTTGAGCGATATGCTTTATAAGAATATGATGCACATTGCGTTTTTTCGCTTCTTAAGATTTAAATCAACGTTTATTATTTTGTTTACAGTGGACACCGAGCGTTTTAATGATTTTGCAACTGTCCTTTGACTAGGGGGATTTTCTTTTAACATTAAACAACGTACCTTTGCAATAGTCGAAGGTGTCCGTTTTTCCCTTGGATACTTGTTTGGAACTTTTGTCCCACTTGAGGCTCCAATTTAACGCTTTTTTTTCCTTCCTTGTTGATGATATTACCAATCGACGCTTTAGATATCACAAAACCATGAGCTTCACATCGTTTTTGGATAACGGAGTATGCATATTTCTCTTCGAAAGAGCGTAAATGTAGCCTTCGAACCACTGCTTTGTTAAATTCGCCATTTTGAATAAAAACAAAGCTTTCAAGCCACAGACTATAATTTTGACTTTTAAAAACATAGTGCAATTGCAATTACTTCTTTTGCAGCAAACGACATTTTATTACCGCTTACCAAAATCGTCTAAAAAATGTGCGAACAGCCTCTGTATAAGACCACGTCCTAAAATGAATTTCTGAGATAAAACAAGTGTACTTTTCAGAGATTTTCTTCTTACCATTTTCATGTATAACTAACTAGAGTAAACATAGCAGAGCAAAGTTTAGGCACTTTTCCCCCTGAATCAAAAAGATAAATGTGCTGTCCTATATACAATCAAATTAGCTATATCTGTACACTTTATATTCAATAAAGATAATTACATTAAATCATAACATAGGCCTTATAAACAAATTTAATCGTAACTTAATGTCTTCAGAAAATAATGGGCGAAGGCGAGGTGAGCGTCACAAAATTCGTTTGAAAAGTGACGTTTGAAAAAAAAAACTGTGTAAAACCAATAATTGATAAAAATGGAAACTTCTGCTTCATTGCAGTCGAAATTTTGAAGAATACTTAATTTTTGACGAAAATATGCATTGAAAAGTCAGTTTATTTATTTTATAATAATTTCGCGGAATTTGGGACACAAACGATAAAATCTTTAATTTATTAACGAAAATTTTATAATTTGCTTATTATTTGACATTTTATTTTGAAATGTTTCCTCTATGAGGGAATTTAAAAATGTTAGATTTGTACAGATATTTCCCCTGTATAGTGTCGTCGGCTTTTTTTAAGTTTTCTACCTTATGATGAGAAACTTAACTTTCAGCCATGTATGTCTTAGATCAGTATTTTAGAAAGAAAAGATTATAGTCACCTTTTTTGGACTTCTTATATGGGAATTATTATAAAATTTATTTTTTCTGAATAAAATGAGGAGGAACTCTTTATAAGGTATTTCTTCCACCTTCTTAGCGTACCTTCGTGGTATAGTGGTCAACATGCTGGGGGCGTATTCCAGATGTCCGTGGTTCGATTCCCAGTGAAGGCGTTGCTCCTTTTTCATCATTTCAGCTTTAAAAAAATACCTAATGTCTCTACAGTGGCCCCCGAACAAAAAGGGTAGTAGATGATCATTCTCTCCACCCAGAGTTTGGCGATTGCGTCTCCTAAACCCCAGTCGACCTTTAAAAGGGCGAGTATGTTAGGTATTTCACCGCCTTCTTAGCGTGCCTTCGTGGTGTAGTGGTCTGCACGCTGGACGCGTATTCCGGAGGTCCGTGGTTCAATTCCTGGCGATAGCGTTGCTCATTTTTCACTTCTCTTGCTTCCAAAAAAATACCTAATGTTTCTACAACTTCACATAAGTTTTTTTTTTTTTTTTTTTCAGAGGGGGAATTATTTTTAGCAGTTGAATGCAAAAATAAGCATCTGTGACACTGTTAAGCAAAAGTCTATTACTGCAATACATTTATATGCTTGTATTATAGCATATTTACGTACCTTTTCGCACAAGTATGATCTTCATTTGGTTATTAGCCCAAAGGGTCAATTTGCACAGAAGGGCTACTAATTTCGTTTTGGCATTTTGCGTTGGTTCACTATAAAAGCCTGAATCACTTTCAAAACTGTTACCACCAAATATTAGACATCTGCATTATATTTAAAGAAATTAAATAGTGAAAATTCTGCATGAATGGATGTATGATTCTCTCATTATGAAAAAGCAACGGCACCTAGAGACATCAAATTTTGAATAATGTACTCTTCCACTCGAATATGGGCATCTGGAAGCCCAAATATTTTATAAAACTTTAAGAAATATTTTATTAACAAAACTGAACGATTTTGAAGTTATCAATGGCAACACGGTACGGGAAGAAAAATAACTTTATCTCCAGCGCGCGAGACTGTATCAGAAATTGTAAAGCTATGCTCTTTTTAAATATTTTCTGATAATGCTTGTTGAATTGAGTTTCATGTAGTTTAAGTGACAAGAACATGATATTTAATAAATAATAGTAACAAACTCTCGCTAAAAAAATGTCTCTTTGGGCGCAACATAAAATCTGAATGCTTTGAGATTTTTCTTTATTATTTTTTTTTCTCTTAAATCTTACGAGCAATTATATTGCGCAGGTATTTCACGTAATTATATTAGGAGCAATTATATTTACAATTATATTGTAAATCTTACGAGCAATTATATTGCGCAGGTATTTCTTGCAATTATATTGCGCACGTCACGAAGAATATTTCACGTTTCATTAATTTTGCATTTAATACACTGAGGCTGTTTATTTTCATTATTAAATAACTAACTTCATTATAAATTACTAATTGATGAAGCAGTAAAAACGTTGATTTGTAGAAAATATTGCAGTTAAAGATTCAATTTACTTTTTTTAAAAACTAGAAAGCAGACATTAGTGTTTTTAATACTTGAAGAACATATCAAGGTCACTCGAAGTAGGAAGTGCCGTTAGTTCAAGTATCATGATGTCTGTTACCCGCGGGTCGGACAGTCTATGAGTAGGAAGTACTTTAGCATACGCGGCATACATTTTAATTTGAGTCTTTTAAATTTACCTCTCATATATATGTAACATAGAAACATGATTTTAACTTTAGACACTTGAAGGGCATTTTGAATTAGGCAATTCTCCCTTTCAAGTGAAATCTATTTCTAATCATATATCATGCTTTGTTTTATATCTTAAATTTAAAAGTAATGATTGGAAACCTGTTTGGGATAATGTTAATCTAATTCAAATGTTTCTAAATGTAGCACGTTTCCTTCTTGAAATTCAGGCCTTTTGGAGTTAGAAACACGTAATGTGTTTAAGGCGCAAGGCTCTTAGAAGTTTAAATGACTGCATTCTCATACAATCTCCACACAGACACATATCATGAATGGTTACTAATATGTTACCGTGAAAGACCGAAATTGGAGAATGTCGACTTTCACCGGAGAATATCAACATTCACCAAATACGTCGGTGAAAGACCGAATATTTCACTACATTCTTGTATATTCGGACTCTCACCAGTGTATGTCGACAATCACAGATATGCTCTGGTGAAAGTCGAAAAGAGAGGTCATAAAGTGCCATAATAGTTTAAGTTGTTGCAATAAATAAGATTTGAATGACATAAGTTGGTAAGTTTTTTATTACTGTTATTTTATTTTCTCATTTAGAACGTACTGTATAATTAAGTAAGTTTTTAACTTCTATTATTTTCCTTTCTCATTTTGAATGTATTGTGTGTATTAGGTTCTCGTGTTTTTAAGTTCTTATTTCAAGTCTCAAGTGCGTTTATTCGCGACTGAATTACGGAGAAGAAAATATAATATTGTTATATGTTCAACATTCACCATTAGTACATGGTGAATGTCGACATTGACCGGTATAAGTCAGAAATAAAATTATTTGGAAAATACTTCGGGCATACACCAAGAGACTATGTGAATGTTGACATTCACCGGTGAAAGTCGACATTCTTCAGATTTTGGTGTTTCACCGTAACAAATGTATTCTAATAAAACAATCTCTAGTGAGAAAAGTTAAAAACTTATAAATTACTTGCTAACTTTAAAAATATGTCATCCTTCTTTTGATACCTTGCCATGGAATCTGCAAGCTCTCTTTTTATTTATGGTCAAGTTATTGATTGAAATGGCAAATACGATTAGAAAGAAGAGTTTTTCAATTGAGATAGGTTATTGTCTGGTGATTTATCGCGTTCAGATAGTGATAACACTCTTGAATCTTAGAAATATGTGCTTTTCTATTGTTGGATGAGATTTAAAAGTTCAATTAAGAGAAAATTAAATTAATAAGTCAAGAAAATTTCAGCGTATTGAAACATTTGTTCGCGAAAGAAGTTTCATTCCTTTATATAATGCGAACAAACACTCATTGTAACGAACAAAAAGTGTATATGTACTATATGACGATAGAAGTATTGACAGCATAAATCTAGAAATACTACATTTCGTAGATTCTGAATCCGTAATGAACAGCAAGTTGGAATTACATTTTCGATAGCTTTGCAGTAAGAAGAGAGCAGCAAGCAGCAGTCCAGCTAGGCCGAAGTGTAGAAAGCAAGTTCAAGATGAAATCCTAATTTAGAAAGAGTTAGTTTCGGTTGTCAATGCATTTGACTGGATAATTAATACTGTCGTAATATTATTATTTAGCTATTGAGTTTAAGTTCTATTTACATCACCAGAGTTATATAAGATTCATATGATACGGATTAGTCTCGAAATGATTATTATTTTTAGAATAGATGAGGAAGTACAAAATTAAAACTAAACATTAAGTGGCTATTGCTAATTTAAATTGTTATTTATATTTATATATATTTTTATTATAATTTATATTTACATATTTTATCTTACATATATATTCTATATATATATCTATATCTATATCTATACTTACCTCGGAAAACTTCACTTTCATTAATTAATTTGAATTATTGCGTAATAACTGATAAATCGTAAACTGATTTGTGGCAGAAATAATGAAGAATTTACTAGCACATAAATATTATACGGAATTGTTTTAGTATTAACGATGTGAAACATTTACTAGAAATACTCTCTTCTTTTATAAGTGCTTACTTGACTTGTGCTGTGCCTAACATAAAAGAATGATTTTAAATATTCACGACTTTGTGTTCTTAGATAATGTCTCCGGCAAGTTCGCCGATCTCATCAACAATACATCTAAATTTATTTTATGCGCCTATACGAATAAAGAATAAGCATTTCTGATGATTACAAAAAATGGTTTTAATTTAATGGTATGTTTCACATTAAGATATTTTCGAGTTCATGTTCATGTTGCAAAACACTTACATGTATAAAGTTAAGTTCTAAAAATTTTCGATCCGAAAGCTTTTTGGGAATTCTCCGCTTCCAACATTCTTGGAGCTTAACATGTCAAATACAAGGGAACTGGATTCGACTATATAGCAACGAAGCGAGGGCTATCTTCGTAAGAGAAGAAATACTTTCTTAGAAGATCATATATGCTCCCATGAGCATTACAAACAGGATACAACATTAGAATTCTCCTGCAACCAGTATGATAGCCAATATTTTAACTTGGATTGAACTACCAGTGTTCAACGTTTTTAATATTTGGCCGCTGTGTGGGCCGCGAATACGTGTAGAGCTCAAATGGAACTTAAGTTACGCTAAACAAAACTTAAATTGTTAAAATAATGAAAGTATCTTTTTCTACATACAGTACTTTGGATCTTTTTCTACATATAGTATTTTGCAACAAAGATTCAATCAAAAGAAGTTTCAGAATGTAATTGGAATTTTAATTGATTAATTTCTCTGATTTTACTGCCATCTTGCCTTTAAATCAATTGATGCTAACTTATAGTAACATGTCAACATGTAATAGTAACATGTTAGCTAAGGCGAAATTCAAATTTAGTTGCGTATCGATTTCAAATAAAAATTCTCAATACATTTCAGGAGAAAGACTATTTTAAGCTTGCAACTATTGGTACGCGTTTTTTCATTTCTTTTGATAGAGATTTTTCACTTGAAATTAGTATTTTTCATTTGAAATTTAATAAATTTGCATTATTCTTTCTAAAATGGGCTTAATATTTTACCACTTGTTTCATATCCACGTTCATTGTTTCAGTTCGCGCTGCCATTCTGTTAGGCAATCAGCCCTATATGCAGATTTTGTTTTACTAGTGTGTTTCTTTAATTCTATTAGAAAACGCTTAATGTAGTATTTCTTATTTCCAGGTCGGCACACAACTTTTAATCTCAGGTTATTTTCCGGAAGTTGTACATTTAATCTTCCAACATGGCCAATTTTGTTGAAAGAAGAGCATTCAACCTTATGGGAATCTTCGATGGACTTGGCGAGTACTTGAATACCGGTGGTAAGTGAATTTTACTATTTAGGATATAAAGAAATAAAGAGAAATGT
Source organism: Stegodyphus dumicola (assembly GCF_044657685.1). Classification (NCBI taxonomy): domain Eukaryota; kingdom Metazoa; phylum Arthropoda; class Arachnida; order Araneae; family Eresidae; genus Stegodyphus; species Stegodyphus dumicola. The sequence continues at coordinate 171,766,543 of NC_140776.1, forward strand.
TAACCTCTTTTAGAATCCTACATTTTCAAGCTATTGTGACAAAACCTGTAAGTTAAATGCATTAATCTAATAATCATTTGTAATCGGTCTTCAGTTTACAAATGCTTTCAGAATAACAGCACACATTATTGATATGAATAACATATTTTTTTCTATTGTAAAACTTACAGAAAAGGCTATTTCCTCTGCATGAGTCTGTGATAAAACTAACAGTAAGCATCAAATAATATCTATCTATCTAAATAATCCAACGGGAAGCAAATAAACGTACAATTTTAAATGATTTTTTAAAGAAAACTAACTTGTAAAATGATATTATCACTGATTTTCAGTCAGTGATAAAAATGTGAGTTCAGTCAGTGAGCCATATCACTGATTTTTTTCCTTTTGATTGTGCTGTTTCGTGCAGATTTCCGCGTTTTGTTAACTTTTTATCCATCGTATCAGTAGCAAGGCCAAACTTAGCAGAGCTTGGACATTCCGTGAGCATATATGGATATCGATTGTAAACAAATTTATTTATCATTTGACATTATGTTTTGCTGTTTGGGCAATAAGGTACAATTTGTTAAATCTGTGAAAATTAAGTTTTTTTTAGCAGAACTATCTTCTGTTATATTTCCTAAAATTAAGGCAGTGGATCATCAGCAAAGATTTTTGAGAATTGCAGAAGGAAAAAAAAAAAAAGACTTAATGCAATTTTTTTATTTCTTGCAATTGTAATGGTTTAATTTACTTTACCGATTTAAATCACTTAACAAGCAGCTATCTAAATATCTTAAAATTTCATTATTTTACTAATTAATTTAGTTAACTGTTACCAATGTTGTTAGAAAGAAGCATTCTTCAAACGAAGATTGGTTATTGTCTGGTGGTTTAGCGAATTCTGATGCTGATAACAGTTATGAATCTGGAGAAGTAGATGCTTTCTCTAATGTTGGACAAGGTTAAAAAGTTCGACGAATAGAAAATTAAGTTAAGGTAATAAAGATGATTTAAATAAAGTTCTTTCAACAACGAATTCTCTTGATCCTGCAATTCAGTTCACATTTGAACTTGAGACTTGCAATTCTCTTCCATTTTTCGACATTCTGGTCACACGTAACACATCCAACTTCAGTACTTCGGTTTACCGTAAACCTGATCATCGGTTTCCACGACACTTTAAATCATGTCATCCGACTAAACAAAAGTTAGCTTCATTTTATTCCTATGTTTTCCGTGCTCTTCAAATTTGCTCCTCCAAACTATCCCTTAATGAAGAACTAAATTATTTAAAAGCAATAGCTATTGACAGGGGCTTTTCACCCAACGTTATTAAGTAAGCAGTTAAAAAATTCTCATCTCAACACACTAAAAGGCACACTCTTGTTTTAGGAGATTATTATTCGTTCTCTCATCAATAAAATTCCGAGTTCCATACTCAAGGACCCCATTCCGGATATGAATTCCTGGGGTATTTACAGGATTCCTTGCCAATGTGGTTTAATTTACATTGGTCAAACTAAGGGAGCCTTAAAATTTCGCGTTAAGGAACATGAGGCATATATTAGAAAAAAAGAAACACTTCTGTTGCCCAACATTGTTGGTCCGAAAATCACACATTCAATTTTTCTGCTGCCAAAATTATTCAAAAAATATCTTCCATTGGTGAACTAAATTTTCTAGAGGCATTTCACGTTCAAAAAAATCTTTCTGTTCTAGTTAACGACCCTAATTCCAATCCATCTTTGCCTTCAGCCTTTAAAGAAATTATGTTTTAGTTCTGCTTTCATCAACAGATGGCGACAGTAGCTTATCTCCTGTCCAGGCTTTCTTATCTTATCTAATCATTATATCCTATCTCCTTCATTTGCGCTTTTGGTGGTGGTTCGGTAAAACCACCGAAACTAGTCCTGTGAAAATTTTAAAACATAACGCTGATTTTTGTTGTTTGAATTCTGAATTAGTATTTATTTGGTGTGTTATTGTGTCTTAACTAAGTTAAGGACTAAACTTTCTCTTATCTCTAGTGCGTATCGGAGCACTTGTTCGTGAAAGAAATTTCCTTCTTTTATATATATATGTGTGTGTGTGTGTGTGTAAGATGTAACAAACTACGATAGCTGTTTAAAAAAAATAATTGGCTACCTCAAAATTAACGATTCTAGATTTGGAGATCTCCCACTAAATTCCTCTGTTTTCCTAAATTCGAGATTTTTCTATGTTATGTAATGCTACTGGAAAAGGGCAACTAAAACTAATATTAACCAATCATAGCTTGTTTCTAGAATCGCACTTACTTTTGTATAAATACCTCTGGAGAGCTAACTACGTCATTATTCTGCTAGCTTCTACATTGCTAATATCTTCCCGCTTCGCTTCTTTAAAGTACCTGCGTCATTCTTTTTAAAAAACCAATGTGTATAATAAATTATCGTGATTGTATGATTAAAGAGTGTGTTGTCTAAGAGGAATAATTAGAACTTGCTTTAAAATCATTACATATATATTGTTACGAAACACCCTGCTGCGGTAAGATAGCTTCCCCGCAAAGCGGGTTTAGAGTTGCTGGAAAGTGACAAGGAAACGCAGGGCTGCCATATTTGGCGCGAAATTGGCCATTTGGAGACATCTGGAGAAAAAATACGCGATGTGCATAGACGGATCGAGAATATTCTAGAATTAATTTTTTCCGGTCTTTCCGCGAATGTTCTCGAAGGCAGAACAAAAGCTATAAATACCCTGCACGCGGAGTCGTAGTTTTCCGTGGAGAGTATCTTAGAGAGCATGTTGACTTGTTCTGTCGATGGCGACAAGAAAGAAAGTAGTGTCTTCAGTTCAGAGATTAACTCGAGAGTGATCGACCGTGTCGGAAGCTGTACTTTAGTGCCTTGCCGTGAAGCTGTCTTCACCGTTACAGCCTGATAGCCTGAAGGCTGTGTTGCTGATTGTTTCAGCGTTTTTATCGTAGTTTTTTGACGGCTATAAACGTGTCTTTGAAACTCTCCTCTGCAATACTGACGAATAAATTGTGTTTTGATTCTTCAGCTAATGCTGTCATCAATCAATCCAAATCCACGAACTCGTAGAACACAACAATATATTTAGCAATGTTGATGGCGTAGAAAGTTGATCCACAATGAGCAACTTGGCAGCGACGACAAATTAATTATTTATCCTTATTTTATTTTAAAAACATGCTGCGAACACAAACAACTTGGTACACTACATGTGCATATATCAAATCAAAATTTTTACATGTTTTTAATAGCTCTATAGTATAAGGAGATGAGCAGGCAGGAATCCGGCTAGGCAAACGTCTAGAGAGAAAGTAACATGTGTTCAGAATGAAATCTTAATTCAGAATGAGTTAGTTTCTGTTCTTAGTGCATTTAGTTTCATTTACCGTGCATTAGTTCACAGTTGCAATGCTTTAGTTTACAGTGTTTTCAGGGTTTTAGTTCCATTTACATTACCAGCGTTATGTAGGAGTCCTAAGACATAGATTAGTCTCGAAATGACGCAGCGCAGAAAACGATTACTATTTTTACTATTTTTAGAATAGAGGCACTATACCAAGTTAAAATTAAGCATCAAGGGGCTATTGTAAATTTAAATTATAATTTATCTTTACATATTTTTCTTTTATTTTTCTTACATCTGTCTACCTATCTATAAATCTATATATATACTTTTACGAGATGTATATATAGATATAATGCGTAAATGGAAAGCACTGCAGTTTCATTATTTAGATTGCAATTAGCGGGCTATGGCTAAGGTTCCCACCTCTCCCGGAATTGAGTCCTGAAAATTAACAACTCCGGGCTCCCGGAAGGAATTTAAAATAAATATTACTCTCCCGGAATATCAAGTTTCTCGAAACTAACGACACAATGTTCACGGAAGAATTGGTTGAGAGCATCGAAAATCACACGACCGCGCACAGCACCCAAAGAACGTCTATGTCGATACATATTCTTTACAGCAGCGACCTACGGTGAGCGGTGAGTAAGCGCCTTACGGGATGAATCGTGGTTTTATGCCGGCGTGTCGAGCGCATGCGCACTCATCTCCCCTCATCCTCATTTAGTCCGCAGTTAGCTAGCTATCTACAAACAAGTGCGTATTTTGAAATTATTGAAATGCTTTCATAAAAAAAAAAAAAAAAAAAAAAAAAAAAAAGACAAAATATTCGACGTCCTTTCAAGACAAGTGGTTAACTGAATTTGATTAGCTTATGAAGAGAGACAACTTTCACGGAGAATGTAAAGTATGTCGCAAAATGGTTAATATTAAGTACGAGGATGTTAGAGCTTTAACTGTTCATTCCCAAAGCAAGAAACACCACCCGTTAAGGGGACTCATACACCTTAAAACCCATTAGATCTTCGAATAGGTGATTGTTGCAAGAATTGGGATAACTTATTTATTTTAAAAGCGATTACTTCCAACTTTTTACAGCTCACTGCATAATATACCTGCTTTCTGAAATAGTCATCAGAAATTTTGTGTTGCCACAAATATTTTTAGAATTTAATCCGCTTTGTGACAACATTTTTCGTCATGTTTCCACCTTGCGCGCACAGTTTAAGACATTCTGTTGCATAATTTAATTCCATATTTAAAATATAGCTTTTATAACATTTGAAAACGACTGTGAACCTAAAATTCTAAAAATTTCATGTTAAATTTTTATTTTATTTGGAGTTGAGTTTATAAAATGTATTTTATTAAAAAAAATTGTAATGTTTTCGTCCATAAAATTTTTTAATATTAAAATATTTATCATATTTTTAGTTCAGTTAGAAAATAGTGCCCATATAAAGAATTCCATCAAATTTCAAGTATGTACCTTTAGCCATTTTTAAAATATCGTGCGCGCAAGGTGGAAACATGGCGAAATATTTTGTCACAAAGAGGATTAAATTACAAAAATATTTGTGGCAACACAAACTTTCTGGTTACTAGTTTCTAAAGCAGCTACGTTATGTAGTCATCTGTAAAAGGTTGAAAGTAATTGCTTTTAAAATAAATAAAATATCCCAATTCTTGGAACAGTCACATATTCGAAGATCATGAGGGGTTTAAGGTATATGAGCCCCCTTAATATTGAATCGGGATTCTTCGCAATCGGTTTGGAACTTTTTCGTGAAGAAATCTTCAGAAGAACAGGACAATATATTAGAAATTGAATTATTTCAGTTTAACATAGGGTTAAGCACCATCACACTTTTAATAGCCAGGATGGCACAAATTATATAGCACTCTATTTCCAGATTCTTCTTTGCCAAAAACGATGTCTTGAGGTAGAACAAATGTGCAAGTACTTGCTCCTGCAGCTCAAAAAATACTTTTAAACGAGATTTTTTCAATTCAACTTTTTGTCCCTTCTCCCGGAAACTTTTTTTTTTCCCTTTCCGGGATTTTGACAGCTATGACATGGCAGCTCTAGCTATGGCCAAAGCAATATTTATGTATTGAAAAACTGAAAATAAAATAAACTGTTAATTCAGTGCCCTGTACGCATAGTTGCTAGCTGCGAAAAGCCAAAATTTATGAGTTCTACGTACACCTGAAAAGAAGTACGTAAAAACATTTCAGTATGAATGAAGTCAGCTCATTCTTTCCAAAGAACAAACAATTCATATTTAATTTTTTTGTTCCCAAAGCAGGAAATAAAAACTTCGGACACTTCAAGTTAATACACATACGTATGACGTATTGGTTTACATTTAACGTGATATAACAACCTTTTCTCAATATTAACAAAAGAATTAAAGTGGCAATACCATACTGTATCAATTTTCTTAATCTGAAACAAAACACTTGACAACAGCAGTTTTTTATTTAAAATACTGAAATTAACGAAACATTTTCGATATATAATGACGTCACAGCAAATTGCATGCTTTCTTTTACGTCAGAACAATACCTTATTTAATGTTTGGCAATGATATTTTTAGTCCAAACGGATTTGAATCCCGAAGGACTATTAGTTTCGTTTTGGCATTTTGCGTCGGACTCATAAATGTCGGTTCACTTTTCAAACTGTTGCCACAAAATGTTAGAGTCCTGCATTATATTTGAAGAAATTAAATAATGAAAAATCTGCATAAATGTATGTATATTTCTCGTATTGTGATAAAACAACGGTACATAGAGTCATCGAATTTTGAATAACGTAATCCTCCAACGAATATGAGCATGTGGAAGACCAAATTTGAAATTTGAAATTTGTTTTATGATCGATTTCCTATTTTTTAAAACTTTGACGAATTTTTGATTAACAAACTCAAGGATTTCAAAGCGAGCAATGGCAACGTTGTGCAGAAAAAACATTTTTATCTCCAGCGCGTGAGTCTCTGTATCGGAAATTCTAAAGATATGCTCGTTTTAAAACTATTTTGCGATATTGCTGTTTCACTGGATCTTATGGTTTAAGTGCGAGGAACATGATATTTAATAAAGAAAGGTAACACACAAAATGTTAAAAAACGCCCCTTTGGACGTAATTTAAAATCTGAAACATTTCAGATTTTTTTTTTTTTTTATTTCATACATTGTAAAAAGTGCAATATTTTTATTCACAAACTGTACGATTTGGAAGCGAGCAGTGGCAACACTTTTCGAAATAAAGCAGATTTTTATCAATAGCGTGCGAAACTGTTGCCACGAGGATAAATGAAGGCGAAGATCAGCGTTTTCAATTAATCAGCGTTTAATTTCAATTAATATCTCTGCTGATTAAAGTCGTTACGAAGATAAGAATGGTCGAAATGGCTTCCGCAAATTTTCGGAATCCGGGTTACCCCTCTCGAAACTCAACTCTTCCAGAAGAGATAAGGCCACAAACAAACAGATTTTAGTAGTATAGTTGGTTATTTAATAATAACTAAGAATTATCAATTTGTTTCATGACAGAAACAGTAAAGATATTACTATTACCTGAATATTTTGCGAAATTTTTATTCTTTTATGTTTCATTACCTAGTCGAATTTTATTATTTTTATATTTTACCAAATATACTGAAGAAACAGACTACACAAATCTGACACAAACATAAAATAATTCTAGCTGGAAAAAAACTGTTGTTTTAAAAGAACACATTAAAAGAGCTATCTGTGAGAAATGAGAAATCATCTCTTAAACGATCACTAAATTATTTTTCAGTTTGTTGTTGTCTGTGGCTTCATCAAGGTCACAGATGATCCAGGAACAATAGAATGTTAGTACACATATTCAAAAGAAGCACACTCTTCGCGTCAGGTAATTACAATCAAACAATACTCTAATTAGCATTTTGCTTTAAAAACATTATCTGAGTCAATTCTTTGCTGTCTTTTGCTTTCGTTACCTTCTGACGGCTGAGAGCAGAGAACTCATTTCATTTGTATTTCGAATGGCAAGTATACTCTAGTCACGTGACATTTCAAGGCTGAATATTCCCAAGTGCATGCACTGAATAAATAACGAGCACTATCAACAAACCGGTATTATTGACCTAAACCTGCCGTATAGAATAAGGAATTCGATAGAGAAGTTCTGATGGAATAAGATTAGCTGCTATTTTTTGTTAATGCTAGACGTTAATATTTACCTTTTAACTAACTGCTTTTATCTTGCGATATCTCTATGATCATAGCTGCAGTTAGAATAAAACTAAATTTACTTGCAAAAGTTCTCCACCCGTTCTTCATGCATTTTCATGACTTAGGATGTTACGTACCGTTACCTAACCTTACAAAGCATTTATTATCCGTTCAGTCCTACATCTTTATTTTTATATCTTCCGCGTAAACTGACAAATAAATAGCCAGCTGTCGTATTGTTACCATCAGATATTAGATAGCATTTTTATGCTTCAAATTTTCAAAAAGTATTGCTTTAAAAAATTTAGAAAAAATGGTCTTCAAGTCTTCCATCTTTATGTGATTATCTAGTAAATAAATCAAATTTCAAAGCATTTCAGGATTTGGAAATACATTAAAGAAGTAACTTGTGAAATCTAAACAATTTATCTTTTACTTATAAATGATTTAGATATTTAATTTATCTTAACTTATTTGACTCTTAAGCCAAGGATATACTTTATTTGCTTTAATGGATGCATGGAATAAAACGTAGAATAAATTTATTCATACACATTTTAATATATAGTGGCTGGTCTGAAGGCACATGGAAGTCTTTTATCAAACGAGTATTAAACCTGTAACTGCCTATCTGCTTGTGTTGTACCCCAGTCCATCCATGAATCATAACTAATACCACTTTACGTCCTCCAGACAGTCAATACCAACCTCTTTGGAAACTTCATGTACATTGTAAACAATGCGTTTTTCAGAGTTTTAAACGAATTATGGAATGTTTTTGAATTTCTAAGCAGCCTAAGTATAAATTTTAATTAGCTGTTTAAGAATAATCGTAATTAAAATACTTCTGAATTTCGCAGGAAAATAAAGAACCAAGTCAGTAACATCAACTAATAATGACGAGTAATTCTGCAAAATCTGCACTTTTTATCATTGTATTCTTACAGATAAAGCCTTAATTAACAAACTCTCCCTGCAAAAGAAGATTTATTTACCAGAAGATTAATTTATCTACTAGTTTTTCCCCAAGACAGCGTGTTCGAAAGAATGCACAAATTGCCCAAGGGCAACACAGGCAAATGTACAAAATATCCTGACCGCTGTGTCATTTTAATCATGCAGCGATGCCTTCTTTTTTATTTTAATTTGCATGTTCCTAGGGTAGGCATGTTAAACTTGCGGTACTTGGCTCATTTTTATACTGCTGCCTCTTCTGTCTGAGAAAATAAAAAAATGTGAAATTATATCTTGTAAGGTTTATCCTAAGTTCTTACCCTTTAGTTAAAATTACTTTCCTATCCCTTCTAATTTCAGCTTACAAATTTCCGGCCAGAGTGTGTTGTTAGAATCGCGGTTAAATGCAAATGAAGGAAGAGCAGTATTTAAAGTTAAAGAGAAGTCAACTGACTTAGTTAAAGAGCTAGAGATTCTGACCAGCTCGCGTTCGCCTTTTGAATACACTCTCTCTAAGCTATTTCTACGCTCGGCCGTATTTCAGGCCCTTGATAGATTCGCCGTTTAGTTAGCGTTTAACCGTTTGCGGCACAGTGTGTCCGGTCTGGACATACCTAAAAATTTCCTTCTATACGCACAGAAAAGTTGAATGAACAAGGATTTATAGGTTACTATAGGTTTCTCTGAACCTTCTTTATTTATAGTAGATGGCAGCTCAGCACAAACCAGTCCATATATTTTATCCATGTTTAGTTTATTAAGACCCTCATTTTTCAAAGGAAGTTTCAAGATTTTGTTTAGGGTATAAAAGGAATTGTTTGAAAAGAAATTTCTATGTTATTTTTTGGCTGTATGTTAATCTCCTTATTCTATATTAGTTTTAATTTTTTACCTTGAAATCTTGCCTAAAATCAAATGGTGAACCCTAGGTGCGCCCAGACCGGGCTCACCGATCATCTAGGACAACTGAGAATCTGTATTCTTTGTTTCTCCGCATCTCATCGGTCAGTTCATTGACAACAATGGTCGTTTCAGCACTCTTTTCGAAGCTCTATTCAATCAGTGTGCCACTTTGAGCACACGCACAGAATTAAAAAATTAACTGCTATCTTGATAAAATTTTGCTTGTGTACTCCTCTAGGCCTAATTAGACTGCCTTTTTTTTTTTAATCGAAACGCCGACTTTAAAAGGTAGCGTGCCGGAAATGGTTAAGGGGCCAATTCCTGTAGAAATTTGATAGCTTCGGTTGTTTCCTTTTAGCTAAGTTTTATTTCTTTGTATATCTTGAGTTCAAGCCCAAGTGGAGGCTTTTATATACGTCCTGAGAAAGGGCCAACTGTGAACTTATGCAATAAAGGTTAATCAACCCTTCTCAGGTTCACGTTTCCGTCTACTGAACTAAAGCGATTATTCGCTTACCAGTTCTCAACGTTCCACGCATTTGGCTGTAAATTCTAGGTTGGTATATTACAATCTTGTTAATAAAAACTAGAACTACACTGAATATCGAGACGTATCACACTTAGGGAAAAGAGGACACTTGAGACGATATTTTTATAAGCATACTTTTTTAACCAAGCATGAAAAACTGGCAACCTAACTAAAGATGGCGTCAACGAAATTTCATTGCTACTGAACTCTATTGAAGCAAAAATTCTGTGAAGTGTATTGTTACGAATACTTTCCTGCAGGGCTGCTAAACAGCCGCAAATTTTGCATCCTACGTGATTTCTCTGTTTAGTAATACGTGTCAGAATGAATAGCTTTTCTCGTGAAAAGAAATAGTCTCCAACATAATCCAGGTTAACAGACAGTTCTCTGACCTCTGTTCTGAAAACGGCTAGTGCAAGCAGCTCGTCTCTAAACATTTAAAAGGTTACTGTGTGTGGGGGGGAATACAAGGTTTCGGAAAAGAAACAGCAGGTATTCATTTGCTGTGTGGATTTTTTTTATGTTCTTTCTGTTCATTTTGAAAGAACTGCAATATCATGTAAAGTGTTTTGTATTTGCTCATTTTTACATTCATTACTACGTCATAAAATATGAGCAAACTGGTGTTTTGTTTGTTATTGCCCGCACTTTTATATACTGATAACTATTCATCTCACTTGAGATACTGCCTTTGACATGCTTGTTCTAGAAAAACGTTGTTATTCCCAAAAGAAGGACGGATAGGACCCGGCAATCTAAATTTTAACTCAGTATTAGTTAAATTGAAAATTTAATATGGACAGAAATGTTCAGCATCAAGGTATTTAATCATCAGTTTTTAGGATAACAGACACTTTGTAAGGAAAAGGCATTATATCCTCTTCCAGAAAGCCCAGACCAAACCGCGCACGAATTTTACCTGTGCGTTTTCGCTGAAAAGTCCTGCTTTTGCACTGAAGAAGGACATGCGTGGTAGATTTTGTTTCAGTCATTTACTGAAGATCGTAACTATTTGAAAGAAAGAACTCATTTGCCTGACGTCATATTGATCCTACCAGCATAGAACACTTGTTGGTGGCTTGTTAGCTTTGATTGAATCGCTATGTAGTAAACAGAAAGGGATTATATTGCGTCATATAAAAAGTCTTCGAACTTCTTTGCCACTAAATGGTATCGATGCCTATATATCCGGCAACAGAAACTCACCCGATTGTCTCAAACAAGCATGTGCTTAAAATGTGACATTCAGGTTCCATTTTTTGTGAAGATAGTTTTCTAATTCGTTGTTCCTGTAGAAAGTTATACTGATTTGAAAATGAGTAAAATATCTGAAGAAATACGCTATTTGATGCTTTTTTACTATAGAAAAGGTAAAAACGCCGGCAAATCATGCCAAAAAATTTGTGATGTGTACAGTAAGAATGCTGTGAATGAACGAAAAGACCCAGGAGTGGGTTGCTCGAATCCGTTCCAGAAATTTCGATGTCGAGATTGGAAGGGAATTGTCCATTATGAGTTGCTGCAACCTGGTGAAACCATCAATTCGATCCTGTACTGTGCAAAAGTCGACTGTTTGAACGAACCAGTCCAGAAAGGGCGACCACAATAGGCCAACAGAAAGGGAGTTATGGTCCATCGTGACAATGCGCGGCTACGCACATTTTCGATGACTCAGAACAAATTGACGGAACTTGGTTGGGAAGTTTTGATGCACCCATTGTATTGCGGAGACTTTAGACCACCTGAATACCATTTGTTTCGGTCTCTGCAAATCTCTCTTGATGGTGAAAAACTGGCCAACCAAAGCACCGCCGAAAATCACTTGGCCAAGTTTTTCGACAATAAACCACAGCAGTTCTACACCGATGGAATTATAAAGCTACCCAAAAAATGGCCAAAGGTCATAGAAAATAATGGTAAGTTAAAAACTGGTCTTCAATAAAGAAAATTGTCGTTCAAAAATATACCAGAAAAACGCGGAGACTTTTTATATGACCCAATATATACTGATAGATCACTGATTTGAATCGCTATGCCGTAAATAGAAAGGATCACTTCTACTAGAGAAATTCTATAAAATATTCTGCAAAATAACCTATTATGCTAGCTTTACAGAACTCATTATAGAATATTATATTTTTCTTATAGCGGAATAGTTTTCAAAAGTCACCATGTAGATAAACATAACGTAAATTTCAAACCAAATATATATATAAGAAAAAGACTGTTTCCTGCTTAGAGTAATTGCAATATATTTTACATTTATTATAATATTTCTGTATTCAGCAACATATGTGTTCTTAATTTCTAGATCCCATCGTTCGGGAATGGTTCTTGATAAAGAGCAACTTCTGGCCCATTTTCCTATGTTCCATGTACCTGCTTACTATCAAAGTGATTGGTCCATCTTTTATGAGAGACCGAAAGCCATTTGAACTCAGGAAGACCATGATGGTTTATAATCTTTTTCTCGTCGCCGCTTACGCTACCTGTGTGTCCATAGTGAGTATCACAAATTTTGTCATAACTTTGTAAATCCATGCAAGCTTAGAAGTCATCTAATATTTGCAGTTCTTCACATTTTGAAATTCAGTTATCATATACGTATTAATGTTATTATACATTTGTAGTGTCTAAAACGTGCTTTGCTATAAATGCATAAAGGTGTCCTTATTATAGACATAACAATACCGTTGCCTTTAATGCAAGAAATAAATGACAAGAACTGTAGGTTTTGCTTTTTAATTCCCCGAATAAAAATATTTACATTTTACAAAGCAAATTTGGTACTATTCAGTTTTGAAGACTATAAAAAATCGCCAAACTATTGATGATGCCAGTGCTTCCAAAACCAATTGCGGCAATCCTAACCCAAGAAAGGAAGTATAATAGTAAATAACTATCTAAGATTGATGTTTTAATTTGGACGAAAGGTTATTTTAATATAATACATTTTTATTATTATAATTTATATGAAAAAGGCTAACTATAACTGAATGGGAGCATAAGAGTAAATAACTATTTCAGATCATTATTATAATTTATATAAAAAAAGGCTAAACATAATTGAATGGATGTTTGCATCGCTATTTCGCTACCGAGTTATCGCTAAAGCATTATTTCATCTCGTTGGTTCAAACATAATTTTTTATAATGAATGATGCCTTTTCTTTGAAAAATTCTATTGCAGACTTTTCGTCATGGGCAAATCCCAAATTGTTAAATCCATAGGATATCAAAAAGGGATATGGTACTATTCCATTTTGAGGGCCGTAAAAAAACTGCAGCGAAAATGTATGCGCAAAAGCGACTAATCTAGCAAACGCGCAGATTTAACAGCGTGCCAAATCTAGCGTACGCGCTGATTTCAGATTGCGTAAGTTTATATAGTTCTATATTTCTTAAGACGCCATTGAAATACTAGTTTAATTTTTAAATCCTTTTTTGATATCTTATGGATTTAACAATTTGGGAGTTGCCCATGACGAAAAGTCTGCGGTAGAATTTTGCGTGCAGAATCACCCACTGCTTGACGCGATTTTAAGAATTGCACATACTCGGTATCCATGTACACATTGACTTATTTTAACTTTAAAAAAATCTCAGAATTGCACAAAAATGGCATTGCGCACACCTTTGATTTTATCTATGTACACATCGACCTATTGTCACTTAAAAAGTAAAAGATAATTGCGAAAAAGTCAATTGCTTTTACCCTTGTAAAAAGCGGCAAACAAATAAGTGGCCGATTCTGCACTTTACCGAGAATGTTTTCAAAGAAAAGGCATCATTCATTATAAAAAATTATGTTTGAACAACCTACGAGATGACGTTATGCTTGGTTACAGCCGAAAACATCGCGGCAAAAACATCGCAGACGAAAACGTTGCGGAGAAAACAACGCAAGGCGAAAACGTCGTGCTACAAAACATCGTGGGAGAAAACATCGCAAAGAGTAAACATCGCAGTTCTAAAACATCGTGGTACAAAACATCGTCGTCGAAAATAAAGCGGTTCGAAAACTTCGCAGTTTAAAAACATCGTCGTCGAAAATATCGTGGTAAAAAATAAAGTATCTACAAATCATCGCATGACGATAACATCGCAGACATGCTTTTTTCAGGCTTTAATAACTATAAATGCATATTCCCGTAATGATTTGTGAGCGCAAGATGGAAAGAAGGATAATTTTTACTTTCATATTTTTTATTAATCAATAAATTTTTGCTGAGAAAATATAAAGGAAACTTAAGCATAGAAAATTAATGCAACTTATAGCACTTAATAGAATTTTAAACCGACATACTAGTTAACTAACAGAGGTCATTAATAAATCATTTTTTATAAAGTTTTTACTGGTAATTTTTCATGAAAAGTATAATCTATAAGTTGCATTTAATTTTCTATGCTTAAGTTTCCTTTATATTTTCTCAGCAAAAATTTATTGATTAATAAAAAAATGTGAAAGTAAAAATTATCCTTCTTTCCATCTTGCGCTCACAAATCATTACGGGAATATCCATTTACAATTATGAAAACCTGAAAAAAGCATGTCTGCGATGTTATCGTCATGCGATGATTTGTAGATACTTTATTTTTTACCACGATATTTTTGACGACGATGTTTTTAAACTGCGAAGTTTTTGAACCGCTTTATTTTCGACGACGATGTTTTGTGCCACGATGTTTTAGAACTGCGATGTTTTCTCCCACGATGTTTTGTAGCACGACGTTTTCGCCTTGCGTTGTTTTCTCCGCGACGTTTTCGTCCGCGATGTTTTCGCCGCGATGTTATCGGCGGACACCTTATGCTTTAACGATAACTCGGTAGCGAAATAGCGATGCCTTCATCCATTCAGTTATGTTTAGCAATTTTTATATACTAAATTATAATAATGATCTGAAATAGTTATTTACTCTTATGCTTCCATTCAGTTATGTTTAGCCATTCATATATAAATTATAATAATAATAAAGTATTATATGAAATTAACCTTTCATCTAAATTAAAACATCGATCGTAGATAGTTATTGCCTTTTCATGTATTACCATAAATACGATTTAGTTTCCCTTCAGATAGCCATCCACGAACATATCCCTTTCCCTAAACAAATAGCCCTCACGTGCTTTGTGTCATTTTCTTAAAACTTTCATTAATATCAATAGAACAAATGGTTTAAGAGTTCTGTGGAAGAAGAATTCATTTTGCGTGTTTAAGAATCCTTTGATAAAGAAATGAATATGAATTTTTCACCTTAATCTTTCCTCTTGCGCTTTATTTTGATTACCGTATATACCCGCGCATAAGTCGAGAAATTTTGGACAAAAAAAAAGACTTCAAAGTGGGGGGGTCGACTTATACGCGGGGCCGTAAAAAATTAAAAGAATCGGAAGTTCAAAAATTTCTTTATATAATGCAGTTGTTTTCTTCCCGCACTCAAATTGGACGACTTATCAAATAAGTCACTTACTTGAAGTAATTTCATGACTTAAATTATGTGACGAACTAATTACAGAGTTTCATACTTTAACTAGAGTAATTTTCGATTAAATCAAAGAATTTTCGGCCCCGAACAACCGATCAATATCGAGCAATAAAAAAGTTTCGCCAACACGCCAAGGAAAGAGAAATGAAGATAGTTTTTACGTACGTATAAGTCTTTATAATAGTTATTGTTTTATTGTTCATTCATGAAATACTTTTTTAACAGGCGTACACGTCAAAATTCAAAAAAAATAGCCCACGCAATAACTGAACAGTTTTGAATATTTCTTTTAACTTTTAAAAAGGGAAAACGCAGATAGATTTTACGTACGCGAATCTTTTCCGGAACAAATTCTAGAAGGTTACTATATACGATCATTTTCGAATCTGACCATGAATCGGACGTTGAATTACTTTGATTTTGTTTATTTACCAAGGTATTTTTATCGTATATTTACTTTTTTTTTCTCAGATGATTTTGAATAAATGTAGTACTTGAAAAATTTTTTTCGAAGTTTCTCGATCGATTTCGGAAGTGGGGGGGTCGACTTATAGGCGGGTTTCTTATTTTCTACGAATTGTTTATGTCGAAGTGGGGGGGGGTCGACTTATACGCGGGTATATACGGTACTTTTACTAGTAGAAGCCATGTTTACACATTAGATGACGCTCTAAAATTATTTCTGATGTAAAATACTCCTTATTTTGTACTTAAAAAGATTCCCTTCTTTAGAAAAGTTGGTCAAAAATATTTCTCCTATTGAATCACTCCGTTTTTAATTTATATTCCATGTACCAAAAATAAGCAAATTTTATCATTAAAAACTTCTTTGCAGCTAATTTTACATTCATTTAATAAAGGAAATAGCTGCGATATAGTCTATAAACGCTGTAAGGAAGAGAAATTATGCTATCTTGTTGTCGTGCAACTCAATTTGACGAGGAGAAAGTATAACCTTGAAGCATTTTGCACGTCTAGACGCAATTATAGATTGCCTTCAAACTTAAACTTTATTTACCGGAAATATCACCTTGAAGTAATTGACACCTTTGAAGGTGAACAATTGCGAAATTCGTACTTATATTAAATATGTACATTTTTTATGGAAATTATATTTTTACGCAGCATAAAAAACACACAGTCAAACAAAAATCTGATGTGTACACCACACGGATTCCCTGTACGCCTGCTAAATTGTAAACATTTTTGCTGTACGTTATTTAAACCTATTTAATTTAAGAAAGATACGATACTCCAGTTCTTAAAATCCTTACAATGCCTGTGATCATCTTGATAATTAAAAAGCCTTTCCTTTTTAGAACAACAATAAACTATTTCATATTTTGTAAATCTTTAAGGAATTTTTGATTAACAATTTCAAAGATACGACGCGAAGAGTGGCAAAACTATGCGGAATAATTTTTATCTCCAGTGCGGGAGAGTATCTATCGGAAATTCAAAAGATTTGCTGTTTTCAAATATTTTGTGATTTTATCTTTGAATTTAATTTTATACCGCGGAAGGGCGGAGAACTTGATATTTAATAAATACAGTTAGCGCATAAAACGTTAATAAAAAAATCTGATGTGTACACCACAGGAATTCCTTGTACGAAATATTAAATTATACGCATTTTTTCTTGCATTTCGTTTAAACTTATTGGATTGAATTAAGCCTACTTCGCCGGCAGCGCATAAACCACAATAGAATAAATGCATTTTTTCAAATTCACTCTACTTGTTTACCATAGCGACACTCTGACGCTAGGTTCACTTAACACTATTATATTTTGTCCATAATTTAACTCAGAATGCACAAAATTTATAACATTTAAAGAATTATCTAGTCGTTGCCACATGTTCTATTCAAATACTATAATAAAGCTAGAACGATGTATAAAAGAAATTCAGCAAACAAAACAAAAAAGAAACAGTTTCTCACAGACGATTCAGTATTTCTCATTCAGTTAATTCAGTTCTCACTTCGCGAGAAGGCAAAAATACATAAAAACTCAAAATATCTGTATTAAAAATTGCGAAGTAAATCTTAAAAACTTATTTCCTCGAAAAATTCCAGAAAGGATTAAGCATGATTTAATTCGCAATAATAAATGAAGGCGGTATCTTTGTTGTTGCGAAACTATGTTTCTCTAGATTGGCAACAAATCCACTATTCTTTTGTTTCAAATGTAAACAAGCAATGGCAGCCATCAAAAACATTATTAAGCTTAGCGACACTTAAAAACTTTTAAATTGTTGATACTTTTAGATATATTGCATACACCTTTACTAAAGGCATAAAAACCTTAAACGAAAGATAAGAACAACATAATTCAATCATTTTTAAAGCAGAAAAATGTACAATTTACAAACATATAAGAGTAAAGAAACTGAGATCACTGAGCCGGGTAGCAGAGTGGATATATATATATAAATATATTTATATAGGTTTGGTGCGACCGATTGCAACCAAAATACGAGGTGCACATCTTCATGTTATAGTAGTCCTATATACAGAATTTCAACGTTCTGAGGCGACTCGTTTTTGAGTTATGCGAGATACGTGCGTATATACGTTCGTACAGACGCCGCGAAAAATTCTCTTGAGAATTCATTTTAAAGCAGTTTTATAACTTTTTTGGGGAAAAGCGTCTTTTATTCTGTCCTTACGTACAGATATCACGCAAATACATCGTTAAATTGCACTCGAAAGCGGTCAAAATGTATATTTTTGTTGAAATATGCTGTCTGAAACTTTTCGCAATTACAATACTTCCTTTTTACTTCGCACAAGGAAGTAAAAAGAATTTTTGTTAGCTATTTTACTAAGCAAAATGATTATTTATGTTATGAGCTGACAAAAGACAAAAAATATATAAATGTTCGCCAACGCATCGGGAATTCTAAATATATGTTTCTATGCTGCTTTTTTAATTTTTTAGTTTTGTTGCTGAACTGTATGTGGCGTAAATTCGAAAATAATTACGCTTAATAATTTGCTGAAGGAGCAAAGAGGAATGGATTAGCAGGAATGAGAGCAATAGCAAACTGCTAAACTGCAAGCTCAGCTTAACGAATCCTTCTAGGCGATTGTTAAAATCTGAACTCTTTCAGATTATTCTTTTTATCTACCTTGTAATTTTTCTGATTGAAAATTTCTTTTTAGGTCATTTATCTTATGAAAAATACCGATCATATGGTGCTTTGTAAAAACACCGTTGTTACAAGAGAGAATTCTACATACACGGTAAGGAATTTGAAATTGAGTTTTATTTTAATTTTTGTTGCTGTTAAAAGTTATTTGTATTGTATAACTTTTAACAAATATATTTATTCGTTTTTGGAGACACATTTTTAAACTAGAAAGATATTTTTTATTGTAAATCTAAAGAATTTATGCTAATGAATTTGTATTTTAGTTACTCAAGTCATGTTCCACGAACATAGATAGGAATAAAATAACACAGTGTTACAAATTTGCATATATGTAAATAATTTTAGTGAAATTATGTGCGAAGTTTTTGTCTCTCTTGTAAAATGGAACATTAAAGACTTCAAGAGCGTTGAAAAGAAAAATAAGATTACAGGGAAAAGTGAATTTAGAATTGAGGTAAATGGCTTCACGATATATCTCCAAGCTGGCGATGATTTTGACAGCTGATTTTTATCCTCAAATTTGATTACCGTTTGGAGATATTTTGTCTTGATTCCTACATAACTGTAATTGGTTTGATCCGTTTATTTGACTACTAGTAGCTTCGCTGCCAGCCTTCGTCTGGCTTTTAAATGTACCGGAAAAATGGCTGAAGAGAGCAAAACGTTAAATTTAAAAACTGCGTAGAATTTTACTCTGCAGAACAACTTCATAAAAAAAGGTTATTACGTATAACAAAATTACAATAAAATAAGCAATATCCCTTAATACAAATATCAATTATTCTAATAAATAAGTTAAACAACTTCCCTTGGCAAAATCTTAAGAACTCAAATGGTATAAAGGAGGTTAAGGAACTTTGTTTCCTAAAAAAAAATCATTCAAAACTTTTCAATATCTTAAAAACAGTGAAATGAGCAATAAATAACATAAAAGAATTTTACAAAATACTGAAAAGCAAAGTATAATTAATGATATTTTATCTTATATTTTCAAAAGAAGAAAATTACAATGAAATAAGCTATATCCCTTAATACAAATATTAATTATCTTAATACAAAAATTAAAACCAACTTTCCGTTGAAGGAAAAAAAATCATGCAAAACTTTTCAATATCTTACAAACAGTGAAATAAGGAAAACATAACATGAAAGAAACTCAAAAAATATAACATTCCGCGTAGAATTTTACTCTGCAGAACAATTTTAACAAAAAAAAGAAAAAAAAAAAAATCAATAAAAATGTATTATATATATATATATATATATATATGACAATGAAATATGCCAATATCTTAAAAACAGTAACATAAGAAATACGATGAAAAATTGTTGCCAAACCCATATTTCTAAAAGAATGAAGCTATTCAAAATGATCCGATTTCATCAAAAATCTATCAACAACAATAAGACGGGAAAATTGTTGCCAAAATCACATTTTAAAGATGTGAGATGTGAGAAGTGTACTCGGAAGCTTCATTTAAAAAATATTTTAAAAATACAAGATATTATCATTTTTCCAAAATTCTTTTTGTAAAAGCAGTCGCAAGGATGAAAGTTTAACGTGTCCAAAAATCAAAGAAAAATAAACTGTACATTTTTAAAAATAAACTTTTTTAGAAAAAATCCCGTTGAAAAGGTGTGAAGCCCCCTTTGTTAAATAAATTCGTATTTAATCGATTTATTGAAACACGAATTTTTTTTTAAGTTCGTAAAATAGCTAAGTGCCTAAGTTTCATGACGATGTGAAAGTGGAGTGTGTAGAGTAAAATCTCGCTTTCCTATAGCCTATTATGTCTCAAAATGACGCGATTTGGTCACAAAACATAAAATAAAAACAATTATAATTCGAATTTCGAAAAAATCGCTTCGAGGTGCACTGACTCTTGTCTAGATGTACCTATGTACCAAATTTCTTAGCCGTAGGTCTATTAGCTTACACGCAGCGCGAACGAAACACACACACACAGAGACAGACTCTTTGTTTTATTATATGTAGAGATATACGGCCCGATATATAACAGCAACTGTATATGCCTTCCAGGAATTTCAAGAAGTCGAAGGTACTGGAAATTTCTCGGCGGCGGAGGAAAAACTGCATAAGGTTTAAAAAATCATTAGGTTTTTTAGTCCAAAGGGATTTGAATCCCGAAGGACTATTAGTTTCGTTTTGGTATTTTGCGTCGGACTCATAAATGTCGGTTCACTTTTCAAACTGTTGCCACAAAATGTTAGAGTCCTGCATTATATTTGAAGAAATTAAATAATGAAAAATCTGCATAAATGTATGTATATTTCTCGTATTGTGATAAAACAACGGTACATAGAGTCATCGAATTTTGAATAACGTAATCCTCCAACGAATATGAGCATGTGGAAGACCAAATTTGAAATTTGAAATTTGTTTTATGATCGATTTCCTATTTTTTAAAACTTTGACGAATTTTTGATTAACAAACTCAAGGATTTCAAAGCGAGCAATGGCAACGTTGTGCAGAAAAAACATTTTTATCTCCAGCGCGTGAGTCTCTGTATCGGAAATTCTAAAGATATGCTCGTTTTAAAACTATTTTGCGATATTGCTGTTGCACTGGATCTTATGGTTTAAGTGCGAGGAACATGATATTTAATAAGGAAAGGTAACACACAAAATGTTAAAAAACGCCCCTTTGGACGTAATTTAAAATCTGAAACATTTCAGTTTTTTTTTTTTTAAATTTTATTTTATTTTATTTTATTTTTTTTTTTTTAAGCAAGAGATGGGAAAATGTGCAATATCTTTCCCGGGACTGGAACCTTGGACCTCTCCAATATGAGTATAACTCACATTACGAAGGCATGCAGAAAAGAGGAAGAAAATGCCTTGAAGACTAGAGAGAGGGCATCAGTTCTCAGTTCAGCTGAGATCTGAGTTCAGAGTTTAGCTCAGAGTATTGACATATGAGTCTTCAAGCTTACGCATTGAGGCTTTGTATACTATCTTGTGCTTAACGTTCTTAATAGTTTGAAGTGGTAACTACTGTTTGTGCTTTGTCATGCTGAGGAGAACTGTACGAGTACTTTTGTGAGAAGTTCCAAAACTAAAAAGTGTTTGTTTGAGGGAAAATACATTTTACCAAGCTGTCATCGGTCCTGTGTACATTCAATCCATTACAAATCTGTGCTAATGTAACAGCTGCAATAAAAGCATAGCAGTTTCTTTTTCGTATGAAAAATTCCAGTGATATCAGTAATATTCACAGACTCACTAAGTTATGAGGATTATATGTTTAAGTTTCAAATCACATAGAAATTTAGCTTGTTTGGAAGCAGACACAAGTTTTTCATAAATCTTTTAATTATCTTTGAATTCACTTACAGTTTTAGAGTTATATAATACAATTTTGTTAGGGTTTTCTGGAATACTAATTGCTACATAATCAAAAAGCGAAGACATATCGATTTTACCTCTGGAACCAATATGAAAGATCTACCTATATGTGGTATGCCATTTAAAGTCGATATCTTCGCGATTTGAATATTTGATGAGTATGATGGGATAGATGGTGTGTGTACGCTTCCATTAAGAAGAAAGATGCCGCTGAAAAGTATAGATGACGCAAAGACATACCATCTCCATTGTCATATTTCATTTGATAAAACTTCATCTGTAAATATCATTAAAATACATAAGTTTACCTCTCAAATAGTTCAATTAAGTAATTTAGTAACGTAGATTCATGTCGGCTGTCTACTACTTGCCTAGAAATTGAGCAACATACAAATATTTTTTAGAAGCCTTTGATAAGTAGAATTAATACCATGATTTTTACTTCCAAAATACGCCTCATCAATATGGAATAATGAGCCCAAAGCTATCAAAAATATAAACTGAAGGTAGTTCATACCAGGTGCTCTAACAAGCAGTAGCGTGAAATAGCACTGAGAAGATTCGCCTGAAACTCTTTAACTCTGCGTTTACTGAATCAAAAGCTTTCTCTGGGGGGGGGGGACACACATATCCACCGCATTTATTACATCGCATCGGCCAAACGGTACAGTGGTTAGCATCGCTGACTGCCGTGCTGAAGGGTTGGCGAGTCCAACGTCCTCTAGATAGGCTGGTGGTAGGCGAAGAGGGGTGAGAAACCCTTGGACCTGTCCTCCTGGGGCGCTCTCTATCAAAATTGAGGTCGGAACTGAGCCATGCCGCACTGTCACCTGGAAGGTGCTCAAGGCTGTTGCCAATGACAGGCATAATCTTGCGCTCCTTGCCACGAGGAATCTCGTAGGCTTGGGCTGACTATAGGTCAGACAAGTGAGCATCAGTCAACAACAACAACATCACATAAGGCTCAAAGAAATTTAGTTTACTACGGAGATTTAAAATCTGTTACATATTTAGGAACAGGAAACTGCAGCCTCTATCGAATTGGTTTTTTTTTTTTTTTTTTACTCTTTGGTGAATGAATTCACTAAATGAATCAATACATAATTTTTTTTTGTCTACAGCCCATTTTAAAAAACTTAAATGAGTGCCAATAGATAGTGCTCTTACTTCTGTAAAATAATAAACAAGAGGGGAAATTCTAGAAATTTCAAAATTTTGCTTCCTGTTTATAGAGACATAATAACTGACCGATGCAGTTTTTTTGGATTTGTCAGGAAGACTAGTATCTATGCAGCATTTGTTAGCTAAATTTTTATAATTACTTATTTTAGCCTCTATTTTTCATAAACTGGCATTATTTAAGATTACATTTACGCTATTAAAAAAGTAATAAAGCAAAATAGCTTAAGTTGTAACCTAATTCTTTACAAGTGACAAAAAATCTCATGAGCGGATAAAGTCGGCCATGCCGCTCAGAGGGTTAAATTACATTTGGATACATGTTTTTTTCCAAATGGCAGGTACTATACACCATAGGCGTTGGCCAGTACTGAGGCCGAAGGCTGTGTGATCACTTCTAACAGATGAGCCACTGTTGCCTCTTGTGAAGGGACAAACAATTGACATCCATACCTTCTCCGGAATTCAAACCCGGGCATTTCGGTACAGCAGTCAGTGTCACTAACCACTTTCCCGTCGGGATGGCTCAACTGGATAGAATTGTTATATAGTTAATATATAAGTCATAGATATTAAAAACACATTTTGTTACTTATTTTTAAATTCAGGAGAGCAAAAAAGGCATAACAGTACATTTATCTCAATTACAAATAAATATTATAATTTCATTGCACAGTAATAACAGTAAGCAATAGAAAATATTGCGAATTCCTATTTCATTCTCTTCGTTAAAAATTCATCAAGCTACCTGAAAATGCGAAGTCCTTTTTTATCGTCTGCGTTTTTTGATTCATGTAAAAATTCGTTAACACTGAAAAGCAGTTTGGGCTTTTACTGAGTATAATTTGTACTTACTCATTTAAATTTTTCAGGCTACTAATTTATTTATTTCCTTCCTAGATGGCAACATGCGGATGGGTGATATATCTTTTGAAGTACATAGAATTTCTGGACACGGTAAGAAAATTTTGAAATTATATGTGCATCCTGTATGAGTGATACAGCTAGCAATATATGATTTTCTATAGTTGTTTTTTGTTTATAGTTGCAAAGATTATTTAGTATATAAAAATATCTCATTTTCTTATGAATAAGAAAGCAATAAATGATATATAAATTATTATTAAAAATGAGATATTTATTTTCGTCAGGAGATTTTTGTCAATGAGTTTCTGTTACCTCCCAGTATCTAAATTTTGAGGTGATGTTCCTAAGAATACCAAAAAATCTTGTAAAACATCTTGGATGGCTTTCAAAAAGGCTAGGGCTCGTCTTCGTGGGAATAGCTGAATGGATCTTCTTCACTAAGATCCATTGAGCTATTCTCACGATACTATGCCCTCATCACTATGATCCGTTGTTCTTAGTGACTCATTCTTGCCTAGTTTAAAATTTTGGTTTAGAGCTGAAAAACTGAAGAAAAAAAGGTGCGCCATTTTACGTTAAGCGAAAACATATGTTAATTTGGTTTTTCAACTGAATACAAATGGACACAATCTGAATTGACACTGAGATTAAACAGAGCATACGAAACCTAGTTTTTCAACGCATATACCAAAATGCCCGTGTGAGATTCTTCATCCATCTTTCACCCACATTTCAACTGGTTTAGTCAATGGAGAAACTATTTCATGTGACTTCCTACATATTAAAATCATTTTCCTTTGAAATGCTTTTTCTAAGAAGTGCTTTGAAAGCGTGCATGTTGATTGCTCAGTATTATTTGAAACCGTGGCATGAACAAGTCCTGCCATCGTTACAAGAAGGGAAGAACTGCTTAGATTCGCATTTATACATGGGATGGGACTCACTGTATCTCTGGTAAAGACATTTCCAATCGCAGAATTCCTTGAAGACATAATTATCAGTAGCAAATCTCATGATTTCCTCGATCCGCAAGCATTATTGTGCTTGAAACCGTATGGTTTCTGGTTAAGCCTTTTTAAATTTCAAGAATTTAAAATTCTACTTGTTGTCACCTGAACTCCATTCGTCTGACTACGATGGACAGAAATGAAGAACTGTAGTGACTTCAGTGAAAAACCGTGAAGGGCAAATTGATTACTCTAACCGAAAACGTTTGTTACGACACATGTATTAGGATTAGGTCATTGAGTTAAATTTGATGTAAATAAGTTCTTGATGGAAAAGGTAATACTAAACTAATTCATAAAGTATTTAGATCATGAAATAGCCAAGCAACTTCACCAGAGGTAAGGATCTGGGGAAAAAATTAGCACCACAGTTTTATTATTGTGATAGAATGTTGCTTCAAAGTGTGACGAGATTCACTCCGATCCAGAGATGGATTTCAGATGCTAAAGCAGAAGTGTGGGATGCTTTTATCTTTCAGTGCTTTATTAGAGCTAATAGGCTCCATCACTGAAGCATCTTGTCAGCTGAGCCGTTGCCGAAATAAACTCATTTCCTCTTTTCATTATGAGTTCCTCTAACGGGGTAAAGGAGGAGAATATAAGAGTGTATCAAAAAGCTCCTCGACTGGCTATATTGACTAAATTACACAACACTTATCTAAGTTTAAACATCATCTTCTTTGCAATAGTCACATTGCGCAACATTGCACCTTTTCTAGTGCTCATGCCTATGAGAATGCAGCCTGGAAGTCATTTTGTATAAGCATTTACATAACCGTTTTGCAGTTTGTCTTGGATATCGTCACCGGTATCGTCACCGGTGTCAACATGTATCATCGGTACGATCAAGCAGATCTTCGCATACTGTAATGTGAGTTTTCCTTCTACTCCTGAACCAGTAGGCAGGGAACAAAATTGGATGCAGCATGCTACATATTCATTTCACGAGGTCCAGATTCTCTGTACGGACATCAAACGAGTTCGTTCGGGCAATCTTGCTATCGATCTTCCTAATATGGTCTGATCGTCATCCGATGCCACACCAGCTATGTCCAAATTGTCGTTTGATGGTCCTTCGATGACCAGCATGCGCAAGTTCCAGAATTTGTTCCATATACTTGCTGCTGATAATCATGAAAGATCTTCTAAATGGCTCCTTGCCTTCAAAAGCCTTTACCACACAAAAACTTGCGTAAAACTTGTTGCCTCATGATCATTAGTTTACCTGAAGCATGATTAGTATCTCTGTGGCTGATCTGTGTAGTTTCTAATGCTCATGCCTTTGAGAATGTAGCCCCGAAGTCATTTTGTATAAGCAATTACATAACCGTTTTGCAATCTGTCTTGGATATCGTCACTGGTAATAATTATCAACATGTATCATCGGTACGATCAAGCAGATCTTCGCATACTGCAATGTGAGTTTTCCTTCTACTCCTGAACCAGTAGGCAGGGGACAAAATTGGATGCAGCATGCTACATATTCATTTCATGAGGTCCAGATTCTCTGTACGGACATCAAACGAGTTCACTCGGGCAATCTTGCTATCGATCTTCCTAATATGGTCTGATCGTCATCCGATGCCACACCAGCTATGTCCAAATTGTCGTTTGATGGTCCTTCGATGACCAGCATGCGCAAGTTCCAGAATTTGTTCCATATGATTGGTGCTGATGGTCATGAAAGGTCTTCTAAATGGCTCCTTGCCTTCAAAAGCCTGTACCACACAAAATTTTGCGTAAAACTCGTTGCCTCATGATCATTAGGTTACCTGAAGTAGGATTAGTATCTCTGTGGCTGATCTGTGTAGTTTAACGCAAACCTTCACATCACCTCATTGTTCCATCCTTCTGACCATGATATAATCGCAAGGTACCACGTATACGTAATAATAAAAACGCTTCGTTATAATAACTTTTGATGTTTACACAGCGGTATATTTTAATACTGACTTATTAAAATTGAAAATCATTCTAACTGCGAGCCTAGCTCTGTATTGCTACTTGTTGTCTCTTTATAAACTTAATTTGGGATTTTTTAATGAAGCCGTTTATATCTCTTGCCTCTAATGTCTCTACATTCAATAGTTATTACCTTTTTCTTATATGAGCATATATATTTCCAAGGCAACTAACACTGATATGCATAAAAATTAAAACTATTAAAAGAGGGCTAAGTAATTTTATCCATTAGCTGGGATACTAATAGCAAAATAATTAATGCCTTGTGGCATTTTAAATTACACAGATTACATTTTCATGAATTTTATTTAGCACGATTCATGAAGAAATCCCAATTAGCTTTCGATATGGATTGTCATTATTTAAGCACAGTACAAACGGCATCATTTTGAAAACTTTTCATTTGGTTTTTAACTCTGAGGAATATTTCATAATTCTCATTCGTACTAGTACTATTAACCATTAAATTTTCAAAATAGTTTTCTCAGTGAAGTAGCATTTCCCGCCTTAAATAGATGGAATACTTCGATAAAATTACTACATAAATTGTTTCACTGTTTGATTCTACAAAATTGGTATTCTTGGTGATTAAACAAATGTTAATTTGACACTGTGCAGAAAAATGCTGTAAAATAATTTAGTTAATTCCAGAGTATATTTTTGAGCAGCATATTTCACTTGCAATAAACAGCCAGAAAATTGAATTGAATAAAATCTCTTTAATATTAGTACATATGGTTAAAAAACACATACATACACAAATATGGATAAAAAGATATAACTTAAATTATAATTTTATTAATAATTATGTATAACTTAAGTTATATCTTTTTATCTATATTTGTACTCTTGAATTACAAATGTATTATTTTCTTTGTGAATTATAATTTACTTCACATATATGCAAATGTAAGTTTATAAAATGAGAAATATAATGAAGTAAAGATTTAATTACGGATTTTAATACTATTTGTTTAAAAGCATAATCATTTATTCTTCGTTCATTGCTTCAATATTATTTTTCCATGCATAATATTTGTACAATTTATTTAGTGGGCAAAAGCAGAACTAGGTGTAAATTGAATAAAAAAACGTTATTAAAAGCTGGACACAGTTTATGACTTCCAATGGCTATCGTCACAAGAGTTAAAGCTGAGATAACCCTTTCAAATTTGTAAGCATATGCCAATACATTTGCTGTATTTATTCTGGGTAGAATTTAATTTATCCACCACTAAATACATAATGTATAACATAATACATAATGTATTTAGTGGTGGATAAATTAAATTCTACCCAGAATAAATTAAACAAGGAAACGTTGCTATACGTTTGGAACGTAATATTTATTCCGGAACAATTTAATTTCAGTACTTTAAAGCTATTATTACTTTCATTTGCGTAATCAAACTTCTTCTTCCAGATATTCTTCGTCCTCAGAAAGAAAGATAACTTGATCACAAACCTTCATGTGATTCATCACTTTACGCTTCCCCTTTGCGGATGGATCTTCTTCAGAACAGAAAGAAGTAACTATCTATTCTTATTTTGAAATTTTTTGTGAATCTAATATTATACTAAAATTTAATATTTCTTTAAAACAGAGATAATGTGAAACAATGCTGCAATATATTTATAATGCTGCATTGTTGTAATAGTCAAGAATAAGTATTGTTGTGATACTGCATACATTCTAATAATATTTATAATATAATATGCGTGGCATCTATACTTGATATATTTTATACGCTTTTAACATTGTTTTTAAAAGAAATATTCACGCACCAAATAAGAGAAAAGTATTCGTGTTTAATATTTTGAAATACCTTAACAAATTTAACCTCGGTTATTGGCAACGAAGATGTTCAAAATATTAAATATATCTTTAAAATAATTATTTTTGCATACCTTCTTTTTTTTCTTTATCTTTTGTGAGTGATTTTCAAATTGATAATATTATATAAATGTGAAATTTATTAATTGTATTAAAACAATATAAAAGCATTACATAAAAACGTAAAAGAATATAAACAGAATGAAACTGATGATTTTTAATGCAAATATACTAACAGTATCTCTGTATTTTATATAACAGTGAACATAATTAGTCAATAGACATGTGTTTGAAGATAATTCAGAACTTAATGTATAAAGGCAAATAAATCCAAAGATAAGTAGTAGTGCTGGACTAACAATTTAGTTTAACCTTTTAACTGTCATGCCCGAGATAATCTCGGGTACAGCACTGGTGTTCGAAAATGTCACGCCCGAGTATTACTTGGGGTAATTTTTTTTTTTTTTGAGTGCATCGTATTGTTATACCCGAATATATATCGGGAGACGTTTATTTCGGCTTCATCTTTTTGTCAAACCCGACTGTATCTCGGGAAAAATTTGACAATTTGTGTACCCAAAGCATCAAAATAACTTGACAGTTAAAGGGTTAAGGCTGACTAAGGTGACTCAGCAACCTACCCGGTGATAGACTTGGCCAAAAGGTGTATTAGCAACTCACCGTAACAGCAGCGAGGACAAACTCACAACGTGCGCTAGAGTAGCGAAATTACTCTTTGAATAATACTCTCTTCACTTAACTTTAATCTGAATCTTGGCGAGGAAATGCGAGGGAAAGTTGAGGAGTTCAGAAAAGATAACAAAAATTAGAATAATCGGTTATTTAAACTAAGGGAAACACTACAGTGTAAAATTTCTCCATATCGAGCTATTAATTATTTTATTCCTTGTTTTGGAGCTGGATATAGTTCTTCATTATGATCAATGTTCTCCAAAATGTTTTAACTCTTTTTCATTTGAGACGAAACTTGCAATTATCAAATACATTTTTGCTGGATCTGGGTTTGAGATGTTGGCTTTAGTAGAGATTTGTTCATACATCTCTCTAAGCTTAACAATTGTCAACTCTTTCCTATGCTTGCTGACGTCATCATAATCAAATTCCGAATCTAAATGCTTGGCCAGATTCATAACTTCTGTTACATGAGTGACTTCATCACTTAATTTTCGGCGTTGTTTCCCTTTCGTTTTTGACAATGAATGGACATATTTATTTCCTAGTCGTCATTCAAGATTTTTTAGGAAATTTCATTCCAATATTCTTCAGCGATTTTTACAGCACATAATACACTGATTTAGTCTTTAACAGGCCCACCAGCGGCTGAGCGGTAAAGTCGCTGAACACTGGTAGTTCGGTCCGATGTTCGAATCCCGCGAACGGGCTGGCTGCATGGGAATTTTCTTGGTTTTCCCCATGTGCAAAGTGTATACGAGCCAGTTTTCCTTAGAATGTCCTCCCCGAAGGCATCCCTCCCTTTAGGCACATAGCCCTCGACGCTTTGCCATAATCACACATACATACGTGTCTTTAACAGATAGCTGTGTCTTTTGCCTCATAAAGTTCAGATGCGCGAATGACCGTCTCATGTCGTAAGCCTTGAATGTTTCGAGGACTTCCTGATTGAAGCAGACTGGTTGTGTTTGAAGGTAAAAGACAAGTTTAATACGAAAGTGAAAGTCGAAACCAGGAAGTGGCAGGAAGGTTACCAAGTGCATTAGATTATTTTAAATGGATTTTCTTTAAATTGGCAATAATATGCATCTTTGGGTATAAAGTAATAACTAAACGAGTCCTCAAAACCATACACTGTCTTACGGAGCTTTAGAATTTTGTTTGAAGGACCTCCTCATCTCTCGTGGCAAATATGACATTGATAAACGCTAGCAAAACAATCTGCGTGAAGTCTGGTGAGAGGTGAGCGACGCAGAACGGGGTATTACTGTATTGCAAAAACATTCATGTAAACGGCTTGACAAAACAGTATTTTAAAGACATTATCTTTTTCTTCCTACCTGTAAATATGTTAAATGCTTCAAAACTGTTGCTAGACAAAGACATTTTTTTTATAGTCTATACACAGTTCTGCAATTCTTTAAAGTGCATTTTAGACTGTCACAAGCACAAAACTGCAGTTGCTTTGTGAAGAGGAGAAAATGACGATGCTTCAGAATGGAACTCCGTCATAAGCGGTCACTAACTTTACGCGAGTTCGAAAAACATGTTCGAAAAAACAGAAACGTTCGTAAAGGAGCTCTCACACTAATGAAGATCAGTTTTTTTTAAGTTGAGAAAAACAGTCTCTTTATAAAACAGCGCGCACTTTCTGCCGAAGAGCTGCTATGCAAATAGGATTTTATCTTACTGTTTTCATCAACAAAGCAAATGCAAATTTCTCTTGTGTTGAGCATCCCTCTGTAAAGGCGCCCCCATCTCTACACAGGCTACTTTTCTTTTAAAGTTGGAAATTAGTTTTCATATGGATAAAATCTGGGTTATCCTTATAAAGGTTTTCTCTTTTTTATGAACAATATCTGACCTACATAAAGGTGTCGGCACCTTTATGACGCAGCAGCGTTGTCGAGGCATCCCGAAAAATGGAGCCAGAAAACCAGTGAACACAAAATTACCTTGCATTTAAGTGCTGTGGTACAACGACGGTTAAGAGAACGGTTAAGTTAAGAGAACGAAGGTTTCCACTGCCATCCATGGCAGTGGAATTATAGAAATCTCGAGAGCTAATCACATGCCCGCATTACAAAGCAGTTCAAATGCCAGAATCTGTCGCACATTAGTTCTTTTACAACAGCAATATGAGATTCAGCTGCCACATAACAGACTGGGGATCGAATCCCAAGATCATTATCACCTTCAAGGGCATGAGAAACTCGTGCGTTGCTGCACTTCTCATTAGTGCTAGTAAGGGGTGATGCCAGCAAGTAACTACTACTTACACTGCGAAAAAAAAGGGACAGTTCTATATCTCCCGTTCTACTGGGCCGATTGACAAAATTCAAATTGCGTTCTCCATGTCTCGAAAGCGCCACTTAGGATATATATCAGATTAATATATAACATTGTTCTAACATAGGTATTTTGACACAAAATGTGACTTTTTCTGAAATAACATACCAATTTTTTCCATATTTCGATTCTACGACTCAATTTGAGTCGATTAAATTGTAAAATATGGTGCGAAATTTATGGAGAAATGGAGAAATGCAAAAATTTATCTGGGCACAATTTTTTTTCAGTTTGCGCCAAGAATAATTCACTTGGCGAACTTCTTAATATGTGGCAACCAATTTTCCTTTCCCTTCCATTATGCCGGACGGAAAAAAAAGGTACCTCGTTCCTACTTTTTTACATTGTGCATGAGCGGAAAAAAAGTCCCATCGTTTCTACTTCCATATAACTTTAGGAAAAGTGTCTAAACCACATTTGATGTTTTATCGCTTTCAGCAAATATGCCAAATTTCAAAACCCGCCAATGTATAAATTCACGTATATCTTCGGAAATTTTGAATAAAAAACTGTAATTTTTTGCGGGTATGCAAAGACCTACGTTTACTTTAAGATGATGGTACAAATTTTATAGATTATAATTCAAAAAGTTTTGCAAAAATTTATAAAAATTATTTAAAAATACAAATTTAAAAAGAAAAATCATAAAAAAATGGGTGTATTTTATTTTGAATGAAACTAAATTTCGAAATGTGAAAGGGAGAATCAAATAAGTTTAATAAAAAAGAGAGATTAATAAATATATACCAAACTCAATCAACATTGAGGAGCTAAAATTTTGAAAGTTAATTTTTTTAAAAACTACTCTTGCGATTTTTACAAAACTTGGTAGTTTGGCGTCGTTTGAGTCGTCGAATCAAAATATGGAAAAAAATTGGTATGTTATTTCAGAAGCAGTCCGAGTTTGTGTCAAAATACATATATTAGAACAATGCTATATATAAATCTAATACATATCCTAAGTCGAGCTTTCGAGACATGAAAAACGCAAGTTGAATTTCATCAATCAGCCTAGATATAGAACTGGCTACCTTAATTTTTTTTTTTTTTTTTTCGCAGTGTATCAAGAAGTAGGACAAAGCGAACATACCACCGCGTGATCGCTACACGATTCTATTATGTGTAGAAAGAATTCTGTGCATGTAAGGTAAGAATATTTTTAGGGACAAATGAATTAATTATCATCGCTCTTTTTCAGGTGGTTTCCAGGCTTATCCAATCATTATCAATTCCATTGTCCACATTGTGATGTACAGTTATTACGGACTTGCTGCCATGGGACCCAGCGTCAGAAAGTACTTGTGGTGGAAACGATACCTCACCATTGCTCAAATGGTAAGAAATTTCGGTGCAATTTTACTTTAATAGGGAAGATAACCAAATTAATGTAGCAAGCATTTACACTGATTTTCAACTAATTAGCAGTTCATCAGTACTTAGCATCTATAAACATATATTCTCGAAACCCATTCATTAGCTTTTCAGTGAAGTGACGGG
The DNA here is from genome assembly GCF_044657685.1 of Stegodyphus dumicola. NCBI lineage: Eukaryota > Metazoa > Arthropoda > Arachnida > Araneae > Eresidae > Stegodyphus > Stegodyphus dumicola. Next base: position 171,799,901 of record NC_140776.1, read on the forward strand.
TTTTAAAATCTAACTCTATATACATATAATATAAAAATTTAATGTGTACACCACATGACTCCCTTGTACGGAATATTAAATTACACGCATTTTTCTTGCATTTCATTTAAACTTATTGGATTGAATTCAATCTACTTCGTCGAGAGAGCATAAACCACAATAGAATAAATGCACTCTTTAAAATTCGCTATATTTGTTTACCATAGCGAAACTCTGGCGCTACATTCACATAACAGTATTATATTTCGCTCATATTATAACTCAAAATGCACAAAATTTATATCATCTTAAGAATTATCTAATCGCTGCCACATGTTCTATTCAAATACTATAATAAATCTAAAACGATGTATAAAAGAAATTAAGCGAACAAAACAAAAATGAAATAGTTTTTCACAGACGATTTCGTATTTCTCATTCAATTAATTCAGTTCTCACTTCGGGACAAGGAAAAGTACATAAAAACACAAAATATCCATTTTAAAAATTTTGAAGTAAATCTTAAACGCTTTTTTCCTCGAAAAATTCCAGAAAGGATTAAGCGTGATTTAATTCGCAATAATAAATAAAGGCGTTATCTTTGTTATTACGAAGCTTAGTCTATCTAGATTGGCAACAAATTTACTATTCTGCTGTTTCAAATGTAAACAAATATGTCCGCCATGTTATTTAAAAATTAGGCTTAACCGCACTTAAACAGCTTTTAAATTGTTGATAATTCTACAAATATTGCTTGAAGATTTTCTAAAGGTATAAAAACCTTAACCTTAGTAGTCCTATATACAAAATTTCAACATTCTGAGGCTACTCGTTTTTGAGTTATGCAAGATACATACGTAAGTACAGACACCACGAAACATTTTCTTCAGAATTCATTTTAAAGCAGTTTTATGATTATTTTGGAGGAAAAGAGTCTTTTATTCTGTCCTTACGTACGGATGTTACGCAAAAACATCGTTAAATTTGATTCGATAGCGATCAAAATGGATATTTTCATTTAAATATACTGCCTCAATCTTTTCGCGATTACAATACTTCCTTTTTACTTCGTACAAGGAAGTAAATATGAAAGCAAATTATTAATTTTAATTTTGCAATAACCCTTTTATTCCTTATTTTAATTTGGGATTTTTAACTTTCTATTTTTAAATAATAATCACTTTTCTGAACTTCATGATTTATAGATTTACCCATTATATGACTTTTATGTAACGAGGATGACGTAGCAAATTTGAACAGAAACCTTTCTCTTAATAAACTTCCACACTGTATAACTACACATTTGCTATCTGCACTTCGGCTGAAGTAGATTGCTGCTTACACTTTCTACCAGGCGCAGCAGTACAAAAAAGTGAATGTTTTGGAATAGGCGTGATTGTAGTGTCCAGTTATTTGTTGCTTCAAATGTCAGTTGAAATAAAAATGAATATTTAATCTGCTTCGGTTGTTGAGTTTGCTGTTCATTATGGATCAATATCGACGCTATCAGTATTTCTACAACATCATTACATCCATATATATTTCCTTTTCCTGAGTTATACCATCAGAGACTGCGTATGTTATAAAAATATAGCTTGCGGTAAGCGTTAAAAAATAGAAATGGGAATTTGTCTAATATCCTTAGTTAGGTATTTCCCAAAAATAGCATTAGAAATTTTTGTGGCTTTGTTCTAATAAAGCATTGGAATCATCTCCAAGCAAAAGCTCTCCAAGGATACATTTTGGTCCCAACAAAAGGGAATACATGCGGTGTTCTGAGGAAATCAGTTTAAACGACCCTTTATTTAAAATATTTCTTTAGTTTTTATCTCTTTTAAGTGCATGGCTCTATATGAGCACCCTACCCATCTCTTAATGTGTCTCTGTCTCAAACTTCAACCTTCAAATTATAAACAACTTGTTTTCTGACGTCGTATGCACTTTATTGAAAATATACAATTCTTGTCAAAAAATTCTGTTTCATTCGATCCTGATAATTTAGTGTATGCCCGGATTGTCATACATTTCTTTTAGAAGCTTAAAGTTTTGATTAATGCAATCAGAAGAACATAAATTTGACTCTAATTTATCTTTTTGCAGGCAGTATTTTTTTAAAAAGTATTTGAAGTATCTTTTCACTATTCGTAAATTGCTAACATAAGTGTAGATATTTGTGTTTAAGGTTATATTGATTCGTCTTTCATGACTATGTACAACTGTTGTAGTAAATATTTTGATTCCATCGAAATTTATTGCCAATTCCTTGCGTTCTATGTTTTAACAATAACAATGTTTTCTTTATAATTCTGTTGGATAAGTATTATTTGTCCTAATTAAGCACTGAAAAAGTTAACAAAAAGTACCTTCCGATTTAAAATCCGTTACTTCTATAGCAATATATTAAACTCAAACAGGAAACTTTTTCTCGGTTATGATGGCAATTCTGATTAAATGTAATGCGCATCAGTTTAGCAACTAAGAGCTCTTGCATGCGATGAATTTCGCGCTCGGTAAACGATAGATGGCGCCACCACCAGAAAGCTTTATTCATTATAGTATAACGCCGATTATGAATACCCAAACTATTTCTTCCATGGAGGTCTACCTCCATGATTTCTTCGCAGGGAGGAAAAAAAAAATGGGGAAGGTAGTTCTGTGAGTTACTATAGAATTGGTTTCTTTCTTTCTTTTTTAAAATTTCTGTTTTTATGAAAGCGTGTTCACTTAACTATATTAAAAATGCTTCTTGAATGTCCACGAATTATCGTTCTGATTGTAATTATTTTCTAACACTGGTTCCCAGCACTTTTTACCCTATATACCCCTTCCACTATTGCTAGACGATGATCTTATATCCTTCCCAAACTCAAAAAAATCCATCAAGCAAAAGGTAAAAAAAAAAAAAAAAAAAAAAAAAAAAGCTAATAAATACCAAAACTTGAATAAAAGTAGTTCTTAATATTCATGAACAAGAACTAAATTCATAACAGCTAAATAAAAGGCTGACCACATTCCCCACCCTAAAAATTTGAAATTCCTCCCTGGGGAAGATTCTTCCCTGGTTTAGAACCTCTGTCTTGTACAAATACAGATTTAAAATTCAATAAACTTCATTTGTCCATTTCTTGTGAGCTTTAAAATTAGAATTTACGAACCGAAAAGTCTATTAGTTATTGGCATCACATTTAATACTTCAGGCGACTTGTCTTTGCATTTCGAATTATCAGAATTAAAGCTTCTAAAAGAGATCCTTGGGTTTTATCGCTAATCACTATATAGAAAGCTGGGATGCAAGGGGCAATTTAGAATGTCAACGGGAATTGATATGGCGTCTGACCATGACTAACAGTTTCCCAAATAAATCGGAATTACCTCTAACGAACAGACAGACAGCCAAAGTAGACAGATGGCTTGTTTTGCATCCGCTTAGGTCTTTCTACCCTCAGGGAGAAAAATCAAGCTCAGGTGCGAAGGAAAGGCAAATAAAATAGGAGCAATTTGATTTGAGTGAAAAATAAATTCGTAGCATTTTATATGAATTTTTCCATTAAGGCCAGGTTACAAATATGGGCTTGTATAAGAAAGAGAAGCACGACCATGAATGTATCCTAATGTGCAATGAGGAATACTTTAAATATTAAAGAGGTCCAAGAGACTTATTACTTAAAATTAATGTCCGTAATGTTGTGATGTAAATATGTAGTATGTAAATATGTAATATGTTGAGTGGGGAGTTGGAAACACTAAACTAATGTAAATAAAAAAGAAAATAAGCAACGAGGTCCTTCGTTTCAGTAGCTGAGAGCTTCTGTACCCTTGTTTTTTATCAGAGGAAAAAACGAAGCTAAAAAATATCTGATCAGGAGTGCGGCGCTTTGCAGATTCTCTAAGTATGCTGGAACTAGTTGAAAGCGTCAGCAAAGCCAAAGGAAAAAAAAAAAAAAGAAAGGAGGGTTTGACTCCATTTTGATAACAGTTTAAAATCTAGTTGGCAAGCTAATTTTAAGTTAAAACAGGGAAGCAAAAGTATAAAGGGGGAAGCCAAACATGTGTAGAGTTTAGTATGCTTGGCTGTCATCCAAAGAGTCTAAACTCTTAGTAATCTTTAAGGAAAGGTTGTAAGAAACACTTTTTAAAAATTAAATAAGAATAGGAGGCACATTTTGTGCTTACATGTCAGCCAGGGATTTGTGGCTAGATAACTTAATAAGTAAACAATAAGTCAAATAATCTTAAAGCCGAAGGCTACAAATTCTGTTTAACGCAAAGTTGGCTCGAAACTTTACCGGCGTGGAATTCACCTATCCGCAAGTGATACGCAAAGTCGGAGACAAGAACTCTTATCTAAGATAGCAACCTATAATGTAGCCACGAGAGGTAGAAGATGCTCTGAATTGAACTCCGGAAACCTTCCTTTGAATACACGCTAACTAAATTTGCATTACGGCAGACAAACGGGAAGGGAGAAATGACAGTACATATTTAAAGCGTAAAATAAAACTAAACTGAGTGGCGCAACAACCCTAGCGGGCCAAGGCCTGCAGTGCCCTTTTTCTGCTTTCTTGACCTTTGAGACTCGGAGTGCATCAGCATATACCCTGGGCAAATGGTCATATTGTCGCAGGGCACCCGGCGTGCGTAATGGCAAACCGCACATTGAGTTGATCAATGTTAACGAATTTCTCATCCTGCGCATGCTCAGTGGTTTACCGTTGGCGTAGGAGGAAATACTGGCGACTAAGAGGAGTATAAAGCAACCCAACACAAGCCTGCGCGTCATGTATGTCTTATCAACTGTTTACAATTGCAATACTACCGAAATTTGTTTGTGCTTAATGCATCTGCTTCTGTTTCATTTAGTTTTGGTTTATTTTGTTCATAAACCTTATGTTTAATAACGGTTATTTATATAATTTCCTTTCCTTTAATTCAGCAATTTAAACTGGATTTATACTTTAATTTGTTAAGGTATATACGAATGGAACTTATGGTAAATACGCAATTGCTTTTATTCTTCACAAGTATAATCAATAAAGATTCAGCTAATGTATCTTGCAATGTTTCCTTTTTTGCAATCATTCTTAAACGAAAATTTGCGTAGTAGACAATCGATATTTATACTCTAAAGTAATGAAGCAACTTAGCAAGTTTTAAAACCCCGAACTGTTTACGCCCAGATAACAGAATATCAATCATACGCCGTAATTGTCTACTTTTAAGACTGTGCCAAAGTCGTAATTGTGCCAAATTCTCTTCTGGGCATGCGCAGTATGCGAAATTCGTTTAGCATTGATAAACTGAATGTGCGGTTTGCCATTACGCCTCCGGTGTTTAGTCCCCAAGCGAACTTGGTACTCATTTTATCGACTCACTTAAGGAATGAAATGCTGAGTCAACCTTGCGCAGCCCGGGGATTGAACCCCGGATCTATTGTGCAGCTGCGCGACGCGCTAGCCATTTCGTCACCGGGCGGTCAAAACATAAAATAGCTGGTTAATTAAAATAAAGGAACTTACACATGGAAAACGAAGCAATAAGCAAGGCGTCCCTTTATTCTACAAGGCATGAGTTGCAGTTACCTTTTAGTAGCTATTAAACGCTCTTGCTTTAATGCGCGTGCTTTAATTTTCCTAACCTTCTCCTTTGAGCGGATATGTGTCACTTGAATGAAACGGAAGCTAGAACAATGTTTAATTTTGGTGAATCTGAAAGTAATTATTACAAATTTAATTAACATGTTATTTCCTGATTTTATTTCAGATCCAGTTCATCCTGATTATACTTTTTGTCACCGTGGTAATGCCAATTACAGGCTGTACTGCAGCAAAAACTAGTGTCTACATTAACGTTATTTGCGCTGGTTTATTCTTCGTTCTATTCTACAATTTCTACCAGAATTCCTTCAAGGCAACCTCACCAAAAGTGAACGGAGTTTCTCAAAAAGAAGAGATTGCAGAAAAATGTTCCAGCCACACCAATGGTAATATTGCAAATGGTGTGGGATCGAAAGTGAAATGCAACTAGTATTATTCTACACGCATGGCCACTTTACTCAATGGTGCTCGTGTTTTCTTTTTCTTTTCTTTCTTTTTTACAAAGTGCCTTTGAAACGAAGGTCTCTGAAACTGTTTACCGGTGTCGTCGAAATGGGACTACGCTGCATTTATATATATATATATATATATGTATTTTTTGTGTGTGTATGAAAGAAAAGGTTGCCAAATCAAAAGTTTGGATTCTTTTATAGTAGTACAGCCATAATACGGTAAATGATAAAACTTCAAACTGTAACAGCTTTAAAACTGATCTTAAACATTTCTTTCCAACTTGGCCATCAGAAGAACCAGAGTAAAATGTATTTTGGTCTCATTTCTGACTCTCCCGGTGACACGTTGATTTGAGTGTCCGGATGCTCTTCAGAAACAGTATTTATTAATGAAATAATATTATTTTATAACGATTTGCTACTTAATTTTAATTTTATATGTTTCCTTATTGATTGCAATGTATGTTTATTCTTTCCTTCGTGGTTCTGTCATGTTCAGTTTTAGCATACACACAGCATTTTAAATTTATATTAAATATTTTTGTTTATATAATATAAATAAAAATGTAATATGAACGGAAATAATAATATCAATAAAAATGCAAAGAACCAAATGGTTTAGTAATTGTTTTGCACCTTTTGTATCAAAACTTGTTTTTTACATAAACATAATCTTCCTAGCTTTATTCACGTCTTGCTTGACGTTAAAATAACTTCATCTTTACAGTTTGTTTTTTACCCGGTGTTAGCACTTAACTCTTTCGCATCGAGAAAGGGCAAAATATCAATTCCCCAAACATCGAAAACGCCCGTATCTAAGAATTTCTCCTGGAATGCTTTTACTTCCCCCATGACAAATTCAACTTGTTAATAGCCTTACTTAAGTAAAGCGTTAAATAGCCTTACTTAAGTAAAGCGAGAACTTTTTTCTTCGACGCTTTGACACTGTGTGAAGTTGCCCTTGGGACGGGATTGCAACTTCGGGCATCAAAAGCTAAACACTGACAGTGAACAAAGGAAAGGAAGGAACAAAGGAAACAAGGAAGCTACTTTTGGTAGCTTCAAAAGAATGATTGACATGTGATTTAATAACACCTGAAAGCAATGAGTAATGCAGGAACGTGATGGGGGAAAGCACTGGGTAGGAAATTATTCAGGCGTTTCGGGCGTCCAGCCGATGTCTGAATGTTTGGGCGTTTGGGGCGACTTCGATGCGAAAGAGTTAATATTTATTATTTATTACACATATTTACCCGCTGTTCAAGTAATAATGTAATATTTCCTATTTGCTATTAATGTCATGCATGATCTTTATTCAGAAAACATTTTATTATTTTCTATTTTTTACTCATGCTTTCCCTGACAATAATGCCTAGTTTCCTGATGCCATACAATTAGTGAAAACAGCACTACCTCGAAGAAGCTGTCATTTCAAATACATCTACATTATGAAATGTAATACAATTGTATTCTTCAATAATATCTTATCAATAATTTATTTCTGTATTCAGTGTATTATTGACTACTATATAATAATATATAATATTTAATAATATGTGAAATAATTCCTCTAAAGTCTGTTGCTTAAAGTCTAGAATTCTGTAAGTGAACTATTATAATATTTAAAAAGATCTGCACGCTACTTCTAAGAAACAAAAGTAATCTTATGGAATAAAATTTTCCTTCATTACAATATTTGTTTATACACCTGTGCTTTGTAAAAGCTTTTTGCTTTAATATTTTGTGCTCTATGTTGGATGATAGCTGTACAATAGCAAAGATTGGAGACTTTTATGATGTATTTAACTATGTACAACAATATTTTTTTAGTTATGTGTACAAGGCCATTTCTTTATTTATTTTCGCACAAGTTTCCACTGAAGGATGTTAATAATTTTGAATTTTATTGGACTATTATGATTGATATATATAAATATATATATACACATACATATACACACTCTTATTTATCTTCAGTAGTAAATGTTCTGCGTGTTTAAACCCTGGATTGATTATGATTCTTGCCATATGAATGTGATTTTTTTCTACTTTCATAATAAAAGTGATTTCTAAAATGATTTCCTTTGAAGTTGTCTGATTGAATTGCTTTTGTGTGTACGAAACTAATTAAAGTCGTCTTTCTAAACTTTTTTGGGCATTTATATAAGTATTAATGAACAAATATAGCCTGATTTAGAATTAAAAATACTTCTTGGCGATATATTTTACAAACACAGTTTATATGAAATTCGAGATTATTGAGAAATATGAAAATAGAAATTACACTATATATATATATTTATGATAGCTAACAAAATTTCTTAAATGTACGTACACCGAACCTATCCCTCCCGGAAAAAATTGAACACTTCTATGAGATTCTTTCCACTCGGTCAACTGATCAAATTGAAATTGCGCTTTTTTATGTCTCGAAGCGCGAAATAGGATATATATTACATTTATATACTATATAGCTTTGTTTTAACATGCGAATTTTGTTACAAAATCGGATTTATTCTTTCCGAAGTGGCATAATTATTATTTTTCATATTTCCATTCTACGATTCAAATTCCGCCTAAAAACCAAATTTTGTGAAACTTCGTAGAAACTAACCGAGTAACTTCGAGAATATGGTTTGTAATTTCGAGAGTTCACAGGAAGATAATCTGATGATAAACAGTGTCATCTTCTATGGCGAAGTCATGGAAACGTCAAAAAAACTGGCATGAGATTTACAGCATTATGATAATACTGTCTCATTCTAGTATTTGAAAATATCCAGGGTTACTTAGATAGAGCATAGTTATGTATAACGCTCTTGATAGCGTTAGAGAAGTTAAAGCCCCAGATCACGTGTTTGGCTGAAGTGTCCACCCTACATAGTGGAAGCATGCTTATTAAGCAACTCATTTATAATAGCATCTTTAAATAACCGTGGCCGGTAGGTCGCACGTGCAGCAGAAACTGGTGTATAAGTAAACAAATGGAAATTTTCAGTAATTGGCACGTCTTTCTTTATCTGTAGCAAATCTGTTTTCTTTATCTGTAGTCTTTTATATCTCCAAACTTAATCTAACACACTTAGTTTAAATACTGTCTAATTTACACTCTGAGGAGGAAACGAAAAGCGAATCGATAGTAAGGATCTAATTCATAAGTAACTTATTAATTTAAATAATAGTTCTTACATAAGGACTATTAATTACAGTCCTTGATATATGTAGCTCCCCCCACCAGTAACCGAGCAGTTAAGATTCAGCAAATGCGCTGATCGCATGTTTTCACATTTCCCCGCCACGATTTGCCCTTGTGTAATACTCAGGGAGAGCTATAAGGAGTTGAAGGGTCTCTCACAAAGCCGGTCCACCAGCGGGAGAGTGGTAAATTCTCTGAACACTGGTAGTTTGGCTCAGGGTAAAAATTTCGCGATAAGGCTGGCCTCATGGGCATTTTCGTGATTTACCCCATGTGTAATGTGTATAGGAGCCAGTTTCTCATATAACGTCGTCCACGAAGGCATCCTCTTCCTTAGGCAGATAGCCCTCGAAGCTTTGTCCTAATCACATAAATCAAACCAAGCTTTCACAAAACCTTCGTTAATTTCCAGCCCCCTTATCTCTTTTGCTTGCCTAAAATAAATAGATTAGGTTATTTAAGCAGGAGAGATGAAAAATGTGCAATGCCTCCTCGACACGCGCCAAGTTTGCTGCCAACTACGCAACGAAGGCATACTAAGGAGGCAGGAGAAATACATTACAGAATCCCCCTTTTAAAGAGCCACAGGGGATTAGGGGATCCAATCGCAAAATCCTGGTGGTGGAGAATCCATTCACCACCGTTTTTAGTTCGGGCGCCATAGGTTATTTCGAATCAGGAGAGATGAATAATGTGCAATGCCCTCACCGAGACTCAAACCTCAGATATCTCGATACGCGCTGAGTGTGCTGACAACTACACCATAAAGGCATGCACAGAAGGCGGAAGAAATACCTTATAAAATTTATTCTACTTCAATAACAAAGGAGTCTGAAAGATTAATGATTCGAAGCGAAAATACATTTTACATATTGCTGACAGAAGAATTGCTGAACTGCGTTGCGAAGTCTGATAAAAAAGCTTATCGCAGCAAATTAATTAATAAAAAATCTGATGTGTACACCACATGACTTCCTTGGACGGAATATTAAATTATACGCATTTTTTCTTACATTTCATTTAAACTTACTGGATTGAATTAAATCTACTTCGCCGACTGTGCATAAACCACAATAAAATAAATGCATTCTTTAAAATTCACTCTATTTGTTTACTGTAGCGACACTCTGGCGCTAGGTTCACTTAACAGTTATTATATTTCGTTCATATTTTAACTCAGAATGCACAAAGATTATATCATTTAAAGAATTATCTAATCGTTGCCACATGTTCTATTCAAATACTATAATAAAGCTAGAATGATGTATAAAAGAAATTAAGCAAACAAAAGAAAAAATAAACGGTTTTTCACAGACGACTGAGTATTTCTCATTCAATAAATTCAGTTCTCACTTCGCGAGAAGGCAAAAATACATAAAAACTCAAAATATCTATATTAAAAATTTCGAAGTAAATCTTAAACACTTATTTCCTCGAAAAAATTCCAGAAAGGATTAAGTATGATTTAATTCGCAATAATAAATGAAGGCGTTATCTTTGTTGTTACGAAGCTAAGTTCCTTTAAATTGGCAACAAATCCACTACCCTGCTGTTTCAAATGTAAACAAGCAATGGCCGCCATAAAAAAAAATTATTAGGCTTAGCGGCAATTAAACAACTTTAAAATTGTTGATAATTCTAAAAATATTGTATACAGATTTAGTAAAAGCATAAAAACCTAAACCGGAAGATAAGAACAGCATAATTCAATCATTTTTAAAGCAAAAAATGTACAATTTACAAACATATAAGAGTAAAGAAACTGAGATCACTGAGCCGGGTAAGAGAGTGGATATATATATAAATATATTTGTATACGTTTGGTGCGGCCGATTGCAACCAAAGTACGAGGTGCCACATCTACATTATTATAGCAGTCCTATATACAAAATTTCAACGTTCTGAATCTACTCGTTTTTGAGTTATGCGAGATACGTACGTACGTACGTACATACGTTCGTACAGAGGCCACGAAAAATTCTCTTCAGAATTCATTTTAAAGCAGTTTTATAATTTTTTTTGGAGAAAAGAGTATTTTATTCTTTCCTTACGTACAGATGTCACGCAAAAGCATTGTTAGATTGCATTCGATAGCGGTCAAAATGGATATTTTCGTTGAAATATGCTGCCTGAAACTTTTCGCGATTACAATACTTCCTTTTTACTTCGTACAAGGAAGTAAAAATGAAAATATTAAGGAGCTCGATGAAAAATTAAAAGTGATTTTGAATGGTTGTTATCCAGAGACATGGTAGGTGGAAGAATTTATAGATGCTCGTTGCGAGATGAAGATGGAATGAAGCAAACAACTTAATTTCATATCAGAACATGAAATAAAAATGAATGATTTTTGAGATTTAATTTAATTTAACCGGAAAACTGAATAACAAAATTCTAAATAATATTAGCAAATAGTTTATTTTTAAGTCATTATGGAAACAATCGCTATTAGCAGCTTTAAAAAATGAATAAGTTTTCAATATTTTCACAAGAAATTCTTCTTTGAATAAGCTACTCAATTGACGAGTAAGAAGAAAATAACATGAGGCGATTTATCGCATTATTTTGCGTGATTTGCTTAATTTTTTTCATTAATTTCTTTTTTCTTTCTTGCTTTCGCTTTTCGCTTCCTTTGCACGAAGTAAGTATTGTAATCGAGAAAACACGTATCGTATTTCAAAGAAAATATGCTTTTCGACCGCTATCGAATGCAGTTTAACGATTTTTTTTGAGTGACATCTGTACGTAAAGACAGAATAAAGGACTTTCCCCCCAAAAAATTATAAAACTGATTTAAATTGGATTCTTAAGAGATTTTTTGTGGCGTCTGTGCATACGTATATATCTATGTATCTCGCATAATTCAAAAACAAGTAGCCTCAGAACGGTGAAATTTTTATGTACGACTGCTATAACATGTAGATGTGCACCTCGTATTTTAGTTGCAATCGTCCACACCAAATGTATATAAATATATGTATATATATATATATATATATATCTACTTTGTTACTCGGCTCAGTGAGCTCAGTCTTTTTATTCTTATATATTTGTAAATTATACAAATTGTTTTGGCTTTAAAATTGATTGAATTATATTGTTTTTAAGTTACGGTTAAGTTTTTTATGCCTTTAGTCAATGTAGTTAAGTTTCTCATTTAGTTAAGGTTTTTATGCAATGGCTGTAGAATACGTAAAAATAACTTAAAATTTTAAATGATGCTAAGCCTAACGAGGCCGCCATTTGTTCATATTTGAAACTCTAAGTAGAACAGCGAATTAAGTCAACTAGCAATAGAACATCACCGGCTATGAGTTGGTGCACTAGCTGTAGAGACTTTCTGTCCAAAAGTTAACATAAAATTTTGTGCTACGAAAATTTCGTTTCCCTGCCCGCTGTCCGAATTTAACTAATTTTTGATTAACAAACTCATCGATTTCAAAGTGAGCTTTGACAACAATGAACATTGACACACTTTTGCGTTGAATCACTATAAATGTCCGTTTCACTTTTCAAACTAGAGTTAGAGTATAAAGTTAGAGTCTTGCAGTATATTTGACGAAATTAAATAATGAAAAATCTGCATAAATGTATGTATATTTCTCACACTGTGATAAAACAACGGTACATAGAGCCATTGAATTTTGCATGACGTAATCCTCCTACGAAAATGGGCATGTGTTAGACCAACTTTGGATTTTGGAATTTGTTTTATTATCGATTTCCTATTTTGTAAACCTTTAACGAATTTTTGATTAAAAAACTCAAGGATTTCAAAGCGAGCGATAGCAACATTGTACAGAAAAAAACATTTTTATCTCAAGCGCGTGAGCCTGCGTATCAGAAATTCTAAAGATATGCTCATTTAAAAATTATTTTGCGATATTGCTATTGAATTGAATTTTATGGTTTAAATGCGAAGAACATGATATTTAATAAATGAAGGTACCACCCAAACCGTTAAAAATGGCCACTTTGGGCGTAATGTATAATTTAAAAGCTGTCAGATTTTTTTTATTAGTTATTTTACCTTTGAAACATATTTTTCGTTATATCTCACTCTCAGTGACGAAGTCAAAACTGTTATGAAATACTGTTAGATAGCTAAACGCCGCTTTATATGTGATCTCAGCTAATGTTACCATTCGAATGTTGTTATGGAAATGTCGAAATCACGACCGTTGTACAAGGAAACACAGAAAATAAGTCGCTTAGTGTGATTAGCAATTACTATAGTGTGATTATCAATTTACTATCGAATATTTTTTTATGTAACTGAAGCCAATTCACCGAAAAAAGAAAAAGTTGCCAAATTACGTCAAAATAGATTATAAAATTTGATAAGTGGTATAGAAATGTCGCCAGATTAGGGATTAAGTCTTTAAACAGCTCAGTTTATATATTATATTTTGATTTGGAAATGATTAATGTTCCGTGCCACCGATAGATGTCGCCACTACTGGCGAGAAGCTCTGAAGAATCTGATGAGTAATGCAAATCTGCTTCAGGGGACGAAAAGAAATTCGAAGGAGAATTAAATTTTAGCGTAACTGGGTATCAGTCAACACATTTTTCAGACTTAAATCTTCTTCTTTTTTCATTTTAAAATACTTTTATTTCATTTTATATTTTTTTATTAGTCCAAAGGTGCAATTTGCCCTGAAGGACTATTAATTTCGTTTTGGCATTAGAAATTAGGTAAAAAAGCAAACGCAGTTGGAGAAGATTTTAAATAATTCTATCGATTTCAAGGGTGAGAAAAAAAAAATGTCAGAATTTATTTTTCCGTAGAGAAAAGGAAGAAAACATTCTCTAAAAACATGTATGCTAAACTAAGGTTGCTTTCTCGCACTAGTATTTTACACTAGCATGTTTATTTTCTTCCAGTGAATGAGGGACTCTCTCTACATATTAAGATTAGGATTATAGCATTGGTCAAATAATTTTCAGAAATATTATGAACAGTTAATAAATGAACTTCTGCATTAAGAACATTATGAAGAGTTTTATAAACAATCTTTTAATAATTCCCAATTCAAAATGCTATGACCGTCCTTAGTATATTTATAGTAAGTTTAGTTAAATTGTTGTTTTGAAGAGCATTTGTTTCTTATCGTTTAACTTTATCAAAATAGCTGTGAGCAAATGTGATTACTTTAAATGGAGCCTTCTGCAATACAGGAAGCAAGTTTCGGACGATACATATATTATATTTTGATTTGCAATGATTAATGTTCCGTGCCACCGATAGATGTCGCCACTACTGGCGAGAAGCTCTGAAGCTTCTGATGAGTAATGCAAATCTGCTTCAGGGGACGAAAAGAATTTCGAAGTAGAATTACATTTTAGCGTAACTGGGTATCATTGTCAGACTTAAATCTTCTTTTTTCATTTGAAAATACTTTTATTTCATTTTATATATATATATTTTTTATTAGTCCAAATGTGCAATTTATCCTGAAGGACTATTAATTTCGTTTTGGCATTTTGCGTTGAAAACTATAAACTGCAAATCACTTTTCAATTTGTTGCCACCCAATATTAGAGCCCTGTCTTATATTTAAAGAAATTAAGTAACGAAGAATCTGCATAAATGTATGTATGTTTCTCGCATTGTGATAAAACAACGGTACGTAGAGCAATTAAAATTTGAATAACGTAATCTTCCATAGAGTTTTTTTATTTGTTTTATTATCGATTTCATATTTTGTAACACTTCAATGATATTTGATTAACAAACTCGAGGATTTCAAAGTGAGCAATGGCAACACTGTACGGGAAAAAAAAAAATTCTCCAGCGCCGGAGATTTTATATCGGAAATTCTAATACAGTTTTAAAATGATTTTGTGATATTGCTGTTGAATTGAATTTCATGGTTTCGTTTCGTAGAACATGATATTTAATAAATAAAGGTAACACTCAAAAAAATAAAAAAACGCCCGTTTGCTTAAGACTAGAATGGCGAATAAGAGTTCTAATTTCTTTCTAATCTTTTATTTAGCTCACTTGTAATGTTTGGCATTATGGTCAACGCTCTGTTACATATTTTAAATTACTTTCTGAGAAGCTACCGAGTTTAAATTGTGTCCAAGCAGTGCTTGTGAATGATAATCCAAAGCTATAGCTTAAAAACCCTATTTGTATTTCATTAAACTTAATACTGAAATAATTTTTCGAATATATCTTCGTAAAACAGACAAACAAAAAATATCAGAATTTTACTTTGGTCTGAAATAACAACACAAATTTAAAATACACACAGTACTTAATTATTGTATAAATTTCAGTATTATCGAATGTTATATATGCAACCGAATTCGCATGGAAAAAACTCATTGTTCTCTGTGTAATTTTCTTGACGTACAACATTACAATCCTTGAAAATGTATTTTAGTCATTTATTTGAAAAACGTAAACAAACAGTCGTGATTAATAGCACTTCTGGTAATTCCTTGAGTGGCGTTGTATATATTGATAAGCAACTTTTCTTTAGTATTTGGGACGTTCTTAAATATTAAATTTAACATTAGTATTGCAATTAACAAACAGTATTACAATATTATGCAATTTATTAATTCCACATCACACTCAATACTGCAAATGTACGTAGACAGCAGAAATAGAATACAAACCAACTAACTATATGCGGTTTTCGAATATCCAAGATTGGCTGTATTAAGTTTCCAGGTAATTTTAGAGTTAATTTTGCTAAATAATAAAATTAAGTACTTTAAAAACTATTTTTAATAAGAACGTTGACGATAGATTCTTGAGCTAATTCTACGTGAAAATATAGTTATTTCTATATAATTGAGTTATTTTTATATGGAAGCTCTTGAGTTATTTTTATATGGAAGTATAAAATGCTCTAAAAACAATTTTCAGTATAAAAAATTAATAAAAAAATTTAAAAAAAAAATCTGAAAGCTTTCAGATTTTAAATTACGTCCAAAGGGGCGTTTTTTTAATGTTTTGTGTGTTACCTTTATTTATTAAATATCATGTTCTTTGCACTTAAACCATAAAATTCAGTTCAGTACAAATGTCGCAAAATAATTTTAAAATGAACTTATCTTTAGAATTTCCGATACACAGTTCCGCGCTTGCTGGAGATAAAAAGGTTTTTTTTACCCGCCGTAGAGTGTTGCCATGTTCCGCTTTTAAATCGTTGAGTTTGTTGTTACTCAAAAATTCGTTAAATTTTTACAAAATATTAAATCGACCATAAAACAAATTCCAAATTTCAGATTTGATCTTCCACATGCCCATATTCGTAGGAGGATGACGTCATTCAAAATTCGATGGCTCCAGGCACCGTTGTTTTATCACAATGCGAGAAATAGACTTATATTCATGCAGATTTTTCATTATTTAATTTCTTCAAATATAATGCAAGACTCTAACATTGGGTGGCAACAGTTTGAAAAGTGAAACGAACATTTATATTGATTAAACGCAAAATCGCAAAACGAAAACAATAGTCCTTCGGGGACAAAGCCCCTTTGGATTAATAAAGTAAATAAAATTTTAATATATTACAGTCAAAGAGACATTTTTTTAACGTTTTGTGTGTTACCTTTATTTATTAAATATCATGTTCTTCGCGCTGAAACCACATAAAATTCAATTCAACAGTAATCTCACAAAATATTTAAAAACAGAGTAAGAACGATTTTACTTTTTTAGGCTTATGGAAATATTGCTGTTATGCTGTTAATATTTAAAATGTTTGTTCTATTACTGATAATATTTATTATTATAATAGTTCATTCGAATAATGACTATAATATAAAAAATGATCGGTACCAATATTCGATCACAAAGTAACACTTCCACATCGATATTCGTGAAACGGGTTACGTAGATTGTACGAGTTTAAGCACTTGTTTAAAAGTCAATACAATGAAACGGAAGAAGTTATAGGGACCAGTAAAATTTTGTACAAGTATTTATGTAATTAACATTCTGTGTTAATTCTTCCATAATATTAATAGTATAAACCTGAATAATTTTACAATAAGTTAAATGAATAATTGTTAAAATTATATCTTAATCGGGTAAAATAAATAATTTTTCAGTAAATTAAATGAATATTTTTTTTTAAAATTATATATTAATTAAGTGGATTCTTATTTTCAATGAAATGCGTTCATTGAAGTTCGATCTAGTTAGCTTTAACTGTTTACATGTCAGAGGCCACGAATGGAAATTTTTGTATATTTTTAAATATTTATTAACTTATTTTTTTAAATTTTATATAATAACTCGTTTGTTTCAAATACTTCTTGAGAAGAGTTGATTTTTAAAATAAACTATTTCAACAAAAATATCGTACGTTCACCTTTCCTATTGTGCATCGTTATTTTGGAGAATTTCTGGTTTCTTTTCAATATTCTGGCGCACAGACCCCCCCAAATTAATAACAGCTAAATTAAAAATTATACAAATTTACAGGTAATTACTTAATGAAATTCTAGAAATCATAAATGTTCTTGATAGAAGAATGTTCCTGAATAAGATGTAGGGCTTATCCCAATAGAAAGATGCAATAAAACATTAAGTAATTTCTCCCCTCTCATAACTGTTATATTTTCACTACAACTAGATGTAAAGCTACATGATCTCTAACATTAACTAAATTTAAAGGATTTATTTAACAAAAACAAACAGATCTGAAGCAAATATTTGGCAAACAAACGGACAAGCTTATGGCCTAGTTTATCGTGT
The DNA here is from genome assembly GCF_044657685.1 of Stegodyphus dumicola. Taxonomy (NCBI): domain Eukaryota; kingdom Metazoa; phylum Arthropoda; class Arachnida; order Araneae; family Eresidae; genus Stegodyphus; species Stegodyphus dumicola. The sequence goes on from NC_140776.1 coordinate 171,817,850, forward strand.
AGTTTGTTGATTTGGTGAAACTTGTGTCAAAGAACAAAAAAAAAAAAAAAAAAAAAAAAAAAAAAAAAACAGGATGCAATAAAAAGGAAAGAAAAGGGCCCTACTTCTAAATGACGAAATTCAATCACAACAGAGCAATCTGTTCCCACAGTTAATTTGTTTTCAAACCAAAGAAAAGTTCCTCCAAGGGAAAAAATTCTTTGTAGACAGACACGCAAGGTTACTCTCTCTGGTAAAAAATTAGAAAACAGAACGGGGATTCTTAGAAGCCAATTTATGATGATAATCGTTAAAATAAATTTGCATGATTTTCGTTTCTCAGGAAACGGGTGTTTTGATTAAACCCTATGGAATGAGAAATTACGTCATCCTTCGAAAGTTTTACTTTAAATTTAAAATTAAGACTTCTGAAAAAAATTGTAATAGAAAAAAAATTGTGATAATAACAATTCAAATATTTCCAAAAGAGAAACTGTAATTCTCATATACTATACAGCCCAAAATTTGAAACAGAATTACGTTATATGAAGTTCTTAGTGACTGCAAAGTATACCTATAAAAAGTTGATAATTTTGAGTCAATCGAACACGATAGTAATACTTGTAGTGACAATTAAATGAAAACAGACATTAGTTAAGACAGAAAAGTGCTTGAAGGAATCGAAGCCTTTATAGGAAATTAAATGAAACATCAGTGGAAACTAAATTTTCGAAGATCACAGCATATAAAGAAACACTGCTTACACGATAAATCACAGTTTCACTCATATTTGAAGTTTGTACTGTATTTTATACATAAAGTTACTAGGCGTGCAGGATTTTCCCGGAATATCCGAGATTAGTAATTACATTCAGGATTAGTTCAGGACTGATAAAATGTCCAGCAGTTTTGAAGGAGCCTAAACTATTCGCAGTTAAATGCAGCAGTTGTAGTACAAAAGATTTTTTTTAATTATGAAGAGGGGTCAACAAAAAGAATACTTAAACTTTCAAATATTCATGTGATTTTTATGAACACTTAAAATGCAACAAAGAGTTTCTAATGAAAATATTAGTGGTGAAAAATATGGAAGAAAGGAGCAAAAGCAAGAATAGCAGCCATTCACATTAGAGTACAAATGTTTGAAAACTATGTGAAGGTTACTTTTCAATATCTTAAATATTTTATTCTCTGTGCTGTGCAATTTGTTTTTATCTCATATCAACTTTCATTTGTTACATAGGCTTGTATAGTGCACAACATGTAGTCTTCCTAATCACAAAAATGAATTTTTCATTAAAAATATTGGGCATGGGCATCCACAGAAAACGTTGGGGAGAAGACTGGGGAAGAATAATTTTATCAATAAATTAAAATAATAATATCTGAAAATTTGATTGATTGAGTGCTTGGGTAGGCCGTTAGGAGTTCATATATTGGAGAATTGTTTTATGACCACCCCGTATATGATGTTAAAGAAGAGTTATTTCTTAAAAGCAAGATTTTGCAGCTGCTTGCAGAAATTCGATATCAAAAAAGTAATGAATTGCTTTCTAAACGAATTTCGAATTGGAGAGGTCAAATGTTTTAACGTAGTTTACTGACAGTTAAAAAACTTGCCAAGTTAGAAATCCGATATCAAAGAAAGGGATAAATTGTTTTTAACATGAAATGAAGAACGACGAAGTGCATTTCTACAGCTATGATTAATAGAACTGCTATGGAACTTGCAATCTGTTAGATCAGAACTCTTTTGTCGTTGACACCGACTACACAGAACGTCATTTCTCCCGAACGTGGCCCCCCCCAATTCCTCATTTATGTTATTGTTCTCATAGCATTAATTTTTGAAAAGCTAAATCAAAGGTTATGTTCTTATTTAGACACTTAAATGAAAAAGCGTCTAAACAAATACGTGACATTCAATAATTTAATGAGTTTCAGTAGGCCACAATTGAAGAAACGTACCTCTCAAAAAATAAATATTGAAAATTTGACTTTAAATATAATACGATATTCATTTTGACTTACCTTCGAATTTCAGGTTGCAACAATCATTCCGACTAAGTGAAGTTTTAGTGCATATTGAAAGTATGGCAATTAAATAATCAGAATGTATTAAAAAGCAGAAACGTTGCAGATTTTACACCTATTATACTACTTCCTCACGTAAATAAATAGAAGGCATGTAAAGGTCTGTTTTCGGCACGGTTCTAAGGGTAGAATGTTGCATTCCTTTAATCTCTTCCACGATAAGGAAAACTTTCCTTTGTAAGAATATTTGAGTTTTGTGTAAAGAAATGGCAAGACGACAAATCTAGAAAATACATGGACTATGTAGTTTAAAACTAAAGCCTTCATAAAACTCTACTGTTTTTTACTGAGAGTATAATAATACTTTCAATATTTGCAAATCAAATAGTAAATTAGAATCTTTCTGACTGCTATTATAACTGGAAATAGAGTTAAAAGCTTGCAGACCTTGCTAAACAGATAAGGAGTTATCGCTAAATTTTGAACAAATCACAAAACACAGAAGGTTTAAATAATTTTCTTTGCTCTCAATTTACTATAGCTCAGCGACGTCACAGTTACTTTGGAAAAACGCAACTGTGACGACGATCAAGAGATGTTGATTAGAGGCCATTGAGAACTATTATATTGTACATTGCGAATGAGATGCCAATTTTTTTTCCATATTTCGATTATACGACTCAAATTATGCCAAACTCCAATTATGTCTGTAAAAATCCCTCGAGTAGTTTTTAAATAATTAGCTCTCAAAATTTCAGCTCCTCAATGTCAAGCTCAAGCTACCCTTCGCTGGGAATTGAACCGCGGACCTCTGGAATACGCGCCCAGCGTACACATCACCACACCACGAAGACATGCTAAGAAGGCGGGAGAAATACCTTATATACTTCCCCTTTTAAAGGGCGACTAGGGTTTTAGGAGATCCAGCCGGCAAATCCTGAGTGTGGAGAATCATTGTCCACCAGCCTTTTAGTTCGGGCGCCCCTGTAATGTTCCAACCTATAATTTACAGATAAACATATGGAACCTCGAGAAATGGTAAGAGAATAATCGCTTTAGTTCAATAGACAGAGAATAGAACTCGAGAAGAGTTAATTACCCTTTATTGTTCGAAATAAAGCTAACAGATGATCCCCTCTCAAGACGTACAGGAAATCCTACACTTGGGCTTGAACTCAAGAATGCTAAGAAATAAAACTTAACTAAACCTAACTAAAGAGATACAGCCAAAGCTATCAAAATTCTGCAGGAGTTGGGCCCCTTAACGCTAACTAAACGGCGAAACTATCAAGGGCCTAACGTATGGCCTAGAAATAGCATAGAGAGAGTATAGCCTAAAAGGCAAACGCGCGCTATCAGAATATTTGGCTCTCTAACGAAGTCAGTAGAACTTCGACTTTATTTTCTTCTACTAATACTAATACTTTCTCCTCCTTCATTTGCATTGAACCGCGATTCTGAAAACACGTTTTGGCAGGAAATTTGTAAGCTGAAATTAGAAGCGACAGGAAAGTGGCTTTAACCAAAAATTAACTGATATAAACTTAGGATAAACCTTACAAAGTAATGAGTGAAATAAGAAAGAAGATGAAAATGCATAGACAGCTTTCAGAACAGCTGATGATCGGATATTTTTCCTTATCCGATGTTTTCCGGAGCCCTAGTGTTTCGCAAGAAATTGGCTGACGAGCTTAATCATATGTCCATGAATAGCTGTGGTTTGTTTAGTTTGTCCATGAATTGTTACTGCTTTGGGGAATGTTTATGTAGAATTCCCATAAGGTCATAATCCCATCTTCAAATCATAATAATTTCACAGTTCCATCCATAAACCCATCGCTTATTCACATTCCATAATCTCATCTTCCAATCGGATATTTTAAGTATTACGCAAAGATTCAAATAAAGAGAAGCGATGTCTTAGACCGGGATTCTCAGCCAGGGGGAATTCCCTTTGGGAAAAATTTCATAGTTTTAAGGGTAGATGGGAGGACAGTCTTTTATTTAGCTATTAAGTATAGTGGTGGGCAAAATTCTGGACACTTTTGGAAATTTTTATGTTATTGAACTTTATATGATTATAGAAAACGTTACGTTTCACAAAATGCAAACTTGTATATATCATTTTAAACAGAATTTATTAGTGAATTCAATACAAAACACAAAATTCAATTATTTGCAATACAAAAAAGTTAAACGATAATAGTTATCGATACACGTTAGATAGTGATGATTGCAGTGAGTTATCAGTACTTAGTAGGGTTAACTTTATTTTTTATTACAGATTCACGTCGACGTTTCATTGAGCTGACAAGAGTTTTAAGCTCTTCTTTCGTTATTACATGATGCCAGGAAACAATTATAGCCTCAATTAGTTCCCTTCTATTTGATGGGCGCCTCATTCGGACAAGAATTTTCAAACGGTGTCACAAATTTTCAATAGGATTGAGGTCAGGACTATTTCCTGGCCATGGCAACAATTTAATGCTCTTTGTACGAAACCACTCTTTCGATATATTGGCCATATGGCAAGGAGCAGAATCCTGCTGAAAAATAAACGAAGCATTGTTGGGAAAGAGATCTCTGATGAAAGGTAGAAGTTTTAGTTCTAGAATAGTGTCAATGCATTTTCTGGCATTCAGTGTCCCATCGATGACATGAAGGAGACCAATACCATCTGCTGACATGCATGACCAAATCATAACACTAACTGGGTTCTTCACAGTTGCTTGAATGCAGTCAAGATGTAGCTCTTCTCCTATTCTACGTCTTACATATTTTCGCACATCACCACCGAATAAGGATATCTTAGTTTCATCACTCCATATAACGTGTGACCACTGATCATCTGTTTAATTAATGTGTTCCTTTGCCCACCGTAGTCTTTGTTTTCGTTGCTGAAAATCAAGATAAGGCTTTTTTCGTGGAATTCTACCTCTCAGTCCAACATCTGTTAATCTTCTCCTTGATTATTCTTCTCTGACAGAAACACCAGCATCATTCAGATCACTTCTGATGGCCGCTGATGACATTTTTCTATCTTGGAGACATAGTCCTTTTATTCTTCTGTCATCAATAGATGTGGTGCACCTTTTTCGGCCTTTTCCTTCTTTGTTTTTTATAGAATTTGTCTTCTGATATCATAAACAAAACTTTCGGACTCCAGATGTAGTCACTGAATCACCCACCTGTCTTGCAATTTCAGCATAGGAAAGACCACTTTCTCGTAACACAATAATATTACGTCTCTTTCCAGGTGTCCAATTGTTTCAACTGTGAACATGATGTCAGCTTCTACTGGCAGTTACTAGCATTTGATTGGTTCTGAGAACAAGAACAGGGATTGGCCAGGAAAGCTAGACATTACAAACCACTTCATAACTGTGTTTTTTATTTATATTAAAGTACATATAACGTTTTTTGTACTGCAAATAATTGAATTTCGTGTTTTGTATTGCATTCAGTAATAAATTCTCTTTAAAATGATATATACAAGTTTGAATTTTGCAAAACGTAACATTTTCTATAAGCATACGAAGTTCATAAACATAAAAATTTCCAAAAGTGTCCACAATTTTGGCCACCACTGTATTTAGTTTAATATACAAATATAAATAACTTATTTTATGCAGGTTTGATATTTATGAATATTTTCTACACTTTTCGTTACTTAGCTTATGAAGCACCTTAAAATATCATCTAAATCTAGATAAATATATTTATTTTTCAAGTTTTGAAAGGAAGGGGGAAATGTTTTTCTAGCAATAGTGAAAGGGTGCATGGGGCAAAAAATGTCGATAATCCTTTGTTTTAGACCACTTAGGTCAAAAGACTTGGTTCTAACTTAATGATGCTGTTGAATTTAGTGATGGCGAAATTTAATGTACTCCGTTGAGTTGCAATTAAGTTTGTTATGAATTTTGTGGAAAAAGAAACTTCCAAGAAGAAAGACGGAAAAATTCCAGAAAATTTCGTTATTACCCAAATGCATCTTTAACCGGATATTGTGCATCATTTATCTGAAAACATTCCTCTAAAGAGTTAAATTTTTCAGAGCATCCATGACATTTTTGAAATTTTTTTTTTCACTTAATCATCCATCAACTACCGTAATTTCGCGCGTATAGTCCGCGGACTATCTGTGTTTAAAATGCGAATTTTTGAAGCTGCGGACTATCCACCAGTGCGGATAATACGCTGGTTGTTCACGGTTAAAATTGTTGAAATTTAAAAAACACGCTGTCGTGAACTGTCGATGATCAAATATAAAATGCGCGAGATTCCAAGTATCCTTCGCAATGCTTTAGCACAACTGCCGGGAGGGTGGAAAAGTAGTTGATGCGTCAGCTCAGTTTTTAGCACAGCCGACTGACTATAGAGTTGGCTGTGGGTTTTTAGGAGCCATAGTAGCAAGTACCTGGAGTACGAAAAAAAAAAGCGTGATTCGTTTACTTATAGCGTAGTATGGCAACACCGAGTGAGTGGGGTCGAAGGTCATATTTCATTACCACTTATCACGATTATCATTATTTTGAAATCCTTAAAAGTTTCTTGCAGGACTCAAGCGTAAAAGAAGTAGAAGGTCCAGAAGTAACGTCACCCGTTCCACCACCCAAGAAGCAGAGAACTGAAGAGAAACCTAGCTCTGCTACAAGTCATGCGACGGTACCGAAAAGAAGAAATGAAATCGTTCAGACTCCAGGATTTAAGAAATACAAGAAAGCAACGCCGCCGCGTAAAGAAGCTTTGGTAAAGAGGAAAAGACCCCTTACAACGTATCGCAGTAGAAATTCTGCATCGAGGAAAACGCTTCCAGGGCCAGAGTGTCAGGTGAAAATAAGGCCGCCGTTCCCGAGAACGAAAAGACAGCAGGAGGAACGAAAAGATCACCACCAACAGAAGAAATTCAAGCATGATTCCAGACCGGAGGACGCCAAGGCCAGCCGTCCAGGGGCAAAACGGAAAAGACAGCAACCCGACGACTACCACTCCAAGAGGCCAGCATGCAGAGGGCGAAAAAGAAATATCAACATGGACGACACTCGAAGGACACAAAGGAGACGACTGACTTCGATGAATTCCATATCGTGGGAGCAGTTCTCCCCAGAAGAGGATGTCGGAGGTCCAAGCATCGAAAACTCAAAGATAAGTTAAAATCTTCTGTAAAATTTTTTTCTTTTGTTCCGAAATGTTATGCGTAAATACGAAGTTCTATGTTTTGACGGAAGTCAATTTGTCTCGGTTGAGACTTTGTTTTACTTTATTTAGCTAAGGCAAAAGTATGCACAGTATTTTGTTTTCGTATTTTGTCTTTCATCTTCGATAACGTTGATGAAACATCGCCGGAGATTTACTGCTGAGAGGTAGTTGAGAAAACTGAAAAAGATGGAAATAGAGAAGCGGGCCGTTATTGGTTTAATCCTAGTATCCGGTGCACACGGGATTTGACTACTTTTGGCGACTTTATGATGAGCAGTGAAAATGGGACATATACGATGAGTAGTTAACGGGTCATTCAAAGAAAATATATAGTTAAACATAGTATATACTATGTATATAGTATATATACTATGCGTGTATAGTATATATATAGACGTTCTTTGGATCATTTTTGGTGTTGGCGATAATTTTCAAAGTCGCGCCAAGGCTGCACCGTATACTAGGATTTTACTCCGTTATTTTGAAGTGGACAAGAAAGCGGTGAGAAATTTGTGCAAACAAAAGGATGTGTTTAAAAAGCATGGGAATATTGCCGTATTAAAAAACGTAATTTCGGACGTATAGTCCGCGGACTATCCGGTGGTGCGGACTATCTGACAATTTAAAAATTTTTTTTTATATAAAATCGTGTCTGAGGACTATACGATGGTGCGGACTATACGTGCGAAATTACGGTAATATCGACAATTCGATGTTTGGTGCCGTTCTCAGAATGTGCTATGTCCAATGCATAGAGCAACTGAATACGAAGCAGTTTAATTCCGCTATCTTTAACAACAGCATCGTTTCTAACCCAGGCAAAAGCTAGTTTAGTGCTTTGTTGTTTACTAATATAGATATAGTCTAGTGCACACGGAAGGATTGAAAACTACGTCGAGATTTATCGACCAAATAACGTAATTTTCCTAACTATTTGCAACTTCGTAACTATTCGTAATGCTCTACTCATCAGCATTCGTTCCGCTCCTATTATAACAACTTCAAGCAGAAAGTTAGACATTTTTTTACTTAGCTCTATGAAAGTAAATACGCTTTGCAATGCTTAATAAAGCATGGGTTAAGATTTTAATTGGGTCTGAAATAACATTTTAACAATATTCCGCTCTTATAGGCATCCGAACATGAAGATATCAGAGAAACAAAATGCTGAAGAAATTTCCAAATATAATTGATGAAATGTGTAGCTCAGCTACGTTTTTACTGATATTGAAAGACACCTGTGCAAAGATCTTTAAACGAAGTTGAACTCTGCAGAATCAAATGTCATACCTCTTACTGAGATACCGAGAATTAATCACTGTAACTCGTGTGGATATTGACGCAGAAGTAATTCTAATTTACATATCGTAGAGCATTTCTAAAATTTTCCCCTTTATCAAGAAAGAATTTCTAAATTGCATGCAATCTCTTCATTAGATTTATATAATTAATTGTGCATTTATTATGCAATGGCGACTAAGGAATTATTTTTTTAAAAATTTAACAGTTTGAGTAATATATTAAGATTTTTGCACATTACTTTCTCTTTATAAAAGAGTCACAAGTATGTTCATACCTTCATTTCGAGTCAAACGAGTAATTTTTTATTTTGTTCAGTTCAAGTTAAATAGGCGATGATTCTGTCGAATATAAGTTGCAGAAATGTTCGATTTTTCCCGAAGCCAAGACAAACGTGCAACAAGAACTAGCTCTGACGGAGTTCGAACCATTGAGCTTTGAGTGCTAGTTGGGTGTGTACCAGTTACACCGCGAGAACACACAAGGGAATATACGAAAGGTACTCATACTAATCTCCACTTGAAAGGTGACGAGAAATAATGAACCACCACCGGTAGCGACGACCACGTAGGGCATCAACCACATGGGGTGCCTTTGTCATTTCTTGGAGTAAATCAGACAAAAAAAAAGGTATTGAACAACGGCCAGTACTATAGAACACTAAAATTTCATTAAAAATGCATGTCTCTATAACTAAATAAATTGGCTAATTTCCGTTTTCTCACCTTTCTCCGCGTAAAACATGTGTAGAGCAAAGTTCGCTGAAAACGCCCTCCTCCACTTTGAAAGTCTCATACAATTAGTTCTAGAATGTTTTTCCATTATAAATAACGCAATCTTGACAAAAGAACTAAGTTTTATGAAACAAGTATAATAACGATTCTATTAGGGTAACTACTATTTTTTAAATATCTGATGTGGACACCGTATGACTTCCTTCTAAGGCCTTTTAAATTAAACACTTTTTTGTTGTTGTTGTTCTTTATTTAAACATAGTTCCTTGAATTTCATTACAGATATATTTCTAATTCAAACAACTCAACTCTCATTTCATGCTAAAAGAAAAAAATCTGATGTGTACACCACATGACTTCCTAGTACGGAATATTAAATTATACGCACTTTTTCTTGCATTTCATTTAAACTTATTAGCTTGAATTAAACCTACTTTGCCGACAGCGTATAAAACCAAAATAGAATAAATGCATTCTTTAAAATTTACTTTGTTTACAATAGCGAAACTCTGGCGCTAGGTTTACTTAACAGTATTAAATTTCGTTCATATTATAACTCAGAATGCACAAAATTTATATCATTTATAGCATTATCAATTCGTTGCCACACGTTCTATTCAAATACTATAATAAAGCTAGAACGATGTATAAAAGAAATTAAGCAAACAAAAATAAAAAGAAACAGTTTTTCACAGACGATTGAATATTTCTCATTCAATTAATTCAGTTTTCACTTCGCGACAAGGCAAACATACATAAAAACTCAAAGTATCTGTATTAAAAATTACGAAGTAAATCTTAAACGTTCATTTCCTCGAAAAAATTCCAGAAAGGATTAAGCATGATTTAAACAATAAATGAAGGCGTTATCTTTGTTGTTGCGAAGCTAAGTTTCTCTGGCAACAAATCCGCTATCCTGCTGTTTCGAATGTAAACAAGAGCAATGGCCGCCATCAAAAACATTATTAGGCTTAGCGGTACTTAAACAATTTTAAAATTGTTGATAATTCTAAAAACATTGCATACAGATTTACTAAAGGCATAAAAACCTTAACCGGAAGATAAGAACAACATAATTCAATCATTTTTAAAGCAAAAAATGTACAATTTACAAACATATAAGAGTAAAGAAACTTAGATCACTGAGCCGGGTGACAGAGTGGATATATATATAAATATATTTATATACGTTTGGTGAGGCCGATTGCAACCAAATTACGAGGTGCACATCTACATGTTATAGCAGTCCTATATACAAAATTTCAATGTTCTGAGGCTACTCGTTTTTAAGTTATGCGAGATACGTACGTACGCACGTACGTACATAAATTGGTACAGACGCCATGAAAAATTCTCTTTAGAATTCATTTTAAAGCAGTTTCATAATTTTTTTGGAGGAAAAGAGTGTTTTATTCTGTCCTTACGTACATATATCACGGAAATACATCGTTAAATTGTATTTGAAAGAGGTCAAAATGGGATATTTTCGTTGAAATATGCTGCCAAAAACTTTTCGCGATTATAATACTTCCTTTGTACTTCGTACAAGAAAGTAAAACAACAAAAAAAAAGCTCAATCCTTTTAAAAAATGTAAAAAAATAAAAACCTAAAAAACACAAAAAATCGCAATTTTCTATTAAAAAATGTAGAAGATATAAAAACATAAAAGATATAAAAACATAAAAGATATAAAAACATAAAAGATATAAAAACCTAAAAAAATTTTTACTATTAAAATTAGAGCTTCTACGCTGAAAAAGGCAATTCGACAAGCGAGCAGAAAAATTTTCGATGCACAAAATTGAAAGCTCATTTTCGGTCACGCTGAACTTAAAAAAAGACACTGAAGTTGGTGCGCAACTGACTTAATTCAGTATTCTACTAACATTTTCAAATGTAAACAAATGGCGATTTCGTTACTCTTAGAGCCACTTCAGTTTTCATCTTATTGATAATTCTACAAATATTGCATGCATATTAACAAAAGGCATAAAACGTTTAACCGAAACATAAGAACAACATAATTCAGTCATTTTTAAAGAGAAAAAATACACAGTTTGCCAACATATAAGAATGAAAAACCGAGATCAGCTTACCGTGTAACAAAGTGGCAATATATACATATATACTGCCGCTTTAGTGCGGCCGTTTAGTGTGGCCGATTGCAACGAAAAAGGGAGGTGCACAACTACATGCTATTGCAGTCCCATTTACAAAATTTCAACTTTCTGCGGCCACTCATTTTTGAATTATGCGATATAGGTATGTATATATGTGCAGACGTCGGGAAGAATTCTCTTTTGAATCCATTTTAAAACCATTTCACAATCTACTGTGGAAAAAAAGCCGTTTTTTTCTGTCCGTACATAGAGATGTCATGTAAAACCATCGTTCGGATGGATTTCAGAGCGGTCAAAGTGAATATTTTCATCAAAATATGATACCTGAATTTTTTTGGCGATTACAGTATTTCCTTTATTTCGTAAAAAAGTAATAAGTAAAGTAAAGGAAGTAAAAAGGGATAAATTTGAAATTTTTGAAAAGTGGAATAAATTATTTAAAATAGTTCGTGTCTTTTTATTGTTTTTCTAAAAGAGAATACCGTATTTATTCGAGGAGTTCCCCCTTTCTTTTACTAATTTTATCTTACGAAAATCCAAATGAAAAAATTATGCAAATTATTTATTTTCCGAAGGAAGACGTTGCGGAAAGAATAAGATTAATGAAAAGTTTTCATGGATAAACTGCTAATAACTACTACAATATTATTTATTCAAAAGAGGGCCCACCAGCGGCCGAGCGGTAAAGTCGCTGAACGCTGGTAGTTCGGTCCGTGGTTCGAATCCCGCGAACGGGCTGGCTGCATGGGTGTTTTCGTGGTTTTCCCCATGTGTAACGTGTATACGAGCCAGTTTCCCTTAGAAAGTCCTCCACGAAAAGCATCCCTCCTCTTAGGCAGATAGCCCTAGTGTGCGTTGCCATAATTAAATACACATTTATTCAAAAGAAGCCTACCTTGTGATTAGAAAACAAAAGTAATATTAACATTAGCAGTATCTAATAAGACATTTTCGTTTCTACTTCCATATATCTTGAATTTCGCGAATTCTTACTGTTGCCTACTGTTATTTCCTAGATCTTAAACCATTTAACCCTCTAAACGGCAAGGCCGTATATATACGGCCTAGAATATTTATTGTGATACCTGTAAGAACGTATATATACGTGCATATTAAAATATGTCAACGAAATTAAGGCAATATATCAAAAGAAAACAAATCCAGGTATGAAATACCAGTAGAGGGTTTACATTAAAATCAGAAAAATAATTTGTTCTCATAGTAGTTTTGGGAAATTTGTGCTTTCTTAGCAAAACCACTCCGCCCAGAGGAATGCTGGAACTTCTGTCTGTGTCGTCTGCTACAGCTTGCAAATAGTGTCAATCGTCACTGTTGTCATCATCTTCCTCACTATTTGGTCTGTCGTTCCATGTAAGATGATCTCAGTGCCATCAAGAGCATTTAGATATTTCCATTTTCCTTCTCTATCATTGCTCCATCATTCAGACAGATACCATGCACTCAGTGTTCGTGAGCAAATCAATCATTAAGATGAAAACAATCATAACTTGGAAGAATCTATTTTAAAATAGGGGACTTCGTTTTCTGAGCGCCTTGAAGGAGGAGAAAATTACGTTAATATTTAAAAAAAATTCAGAACCTCGTGCTTAAAGAGCTAAGGGGAAACCGATGGGAGTAAATACCGTAATTAAGATTAATGTATAATAAAAATTTATAAAGGCACAATGAAAGGCTATATTAAAAAAACCTCAAATTTTTGCTTCATCTCCTGAGAATTTTCCAAGGAGCTTTCTCTGAATTTTCTTGACCTAAACTTATTCAATGGTGCTTGCAAGTGCTTGTAGGAAAGGTAGATTGCAGAGACTTGTAATAATTGCAAATTTCTCTTACTATAGCAATAGATGATAAACGTAGAAACGTTTTTCAGATTACTATCTTAAACCATTTTAATTTATGTTCGTATATCTTTATGTCCAAAAATGTCAAATTACGATGATTATAGATTTTTATAGGGTATATTTTATAGTTAGCATCAAAATAGTTTTTTTAGCTCGACATGTTCATTTTTTATACACGGTAATGCTGTAAATAGTCTTTTGCATAACGATTCGAACTTAAAAACTGTTGTTTCGTTTACTATAAAATTTATACATTTCAAAAAATGATAGAGAAGGAAAATGGAAATATTTAAATGCTCTTGATGGCGATGAGATCATCGTACATGGAAACGACAGACCAAAAAGTGAGGAAGATGATGACAACAGTGACGATTGACACTATTTGCAAGCTGTAGCAGATGAATTTTTTTAGATTATTGTTTTATAGAGTTTACCATTTTAACATTTTAGTTCTCAAAGTAAAGAAATAAGACACTCTTAGCATATAAGACATTTTTGGCAAAGCATATTCTCCTATTTGGAATTTACTAACAAACTACAGTCTGTTTTATACTTAGCCAATTTTTATCTCACATAATAAAAGTCAAATAAGAAAGAAATAAAATAGTATTAATTCTTTTGCAGAAACATTAGGTTATTTTAAGCAGGAGCTGTGCAAAATACGCAATGTCCTCGCCGGGACTCGAACCTGGACCTCTCGAATACGAGCCGAGTGTGCTACCACGAAGGTATGCTGAAAGGAGAGAGAAAATACCTTATATACTCCCCCTTTTAAAGGGCGACTATGGTTAGGGGACCCAATCATCAAATCCTGGCGGTGAAGAATCATCACCCACTCACTTTTAGTTCGGGCACCACTGTACAGTCATTAGGTTATTTTTGAAGCGGGACACGAGAAAATGTTCAGTACCATCGCCGAGACACGACCCTGGGACCTCTCGAATATTCGCCGAGTGTGCTACCGACACCAAGAAGGCATACAGGAAGGTGGGAGACAATATCTTATAACTTTAAATGCTAACTAAAATCTGCTTCTTTTACACCATGTGTAGTCCGTAACGTTTCTCATTTAATGTTATAAGGTATTTATGCTGCCTTCTTAGCATGCCTTCGTGGTGTAGTGGTCAGCACTCTCGGCGCGTATTCGAGAGGTCCGTGGTTGGACTCCTGGCGAGGGCATCGCGCATTTTTCATGTCTCTTGTTTCGAAATAACCTAATGATTCTACAATGTAATTAAGTGAGAAGACGTTTTTTTAAGAGGTGGTTAAAACAAGATGTTGTTAAGATGAATTTTGTTCACAGGAATGTACCACTTAGTGAAAATTATTCAACTTCAATTAGGAAAGTAGCATGCAAAAAGGCAAGGCATACGACTTGTTTACGTATTTTTCCATTAAAGGTAAATAAAGCGTAAAAGAGAGGTTAATATGCAGAATACGGAAGCCCTCGTGCAATTCTCTCATCCGTGCAAGAACGATTTTCCGAAAGGCTCCAGAAAACTTGAATTTAGTTAAACGAATATTCAAGCTAACCATGCGAAGGTAGCTTATCGCAAGCCTTACGTTTCTAAATACCATGAACATTTGAGCATTAACCTCAACAAGCGTGTGAGCTGCGTGCTACAGATGCAAGCTGTGCATAACAGCATGCACGTTATTGCACGTTATTCCTGTAGAAACCACAATGAATTATGGGAAGCTAGAACAGTCACAGAAAATAAAAAATCTGATGTGTACACCACATGACTTCCTTGTACGGAATATTAAATAATACGCATTTTTTCTTGCATTTCATTTAAACTTATTGGATTGAATTAAATCTACTTGACAGCGCATAAACCACAATAAAATAAATGCATTCTTTAAAATTCACTTTATTTGTTTATAGCGACACTCTGGCGCTAGATTCACTTAACAGTATTAATAATTGTATAACAGTTAACTTATATAATAATTATATAACGGAAACTAAGTTAACTGTTATATAATCCAATAATTATATAATAGTTAACATATATTTCGTTCATATTATAACTCATAATGCACAAAATTTATAGAATTTAAAGAATAGAATTATCTAATCGTTGATACATGTTCTATTCAAATACAATAATAAAGCTAGAATGATATATAAAAGAAATTAAGCAAACAAAACAAAAAAGAAACAGTTTTTCACAGACGATTGAGTATATTTCATTTAATTAATTCAGTTCTCACTTCGCGAGAAGGCAAAAATACATAAAAACTCAAAATATCTATATTAAAAATCACGAAGTAAATCTCAAACACTTATTTCCTCGAAAAAATTCCTGAAAGATTTAAGCATGATTTAATTGGCAGTAATAAATGAATGCGTTATCTTTGTTGTTGCGATGCTAAGGTTCTCTAGATTGGCAACAAATCCACTAGTCTCCTGTTTCAAATGTAAACATCAATGGCCGCCATACAAAAAAGGCTTAGCGGCACTTAGACAACTTTAAAATTGTTGATAATTCTAAAAATATTGCATACAGATTTACTAAAGGCATAAAAATCTTAACCGGAAGATAAAAACAACATAATACAATCATTTTTAAAGCAAAAAATGTACAATTTACAAACATATAAGAGTAAAGAAACTGAGATCACTGAGCCGGGTAACAGAGTGGATATATATATAAATATATTTATATACATTTGGTGCGGCCAATTGCAACCAAAATACGAGGTGCACATGAACATATTATATCAGTCCTATATACAAAATTTCAACGTTCTGAGGCTACTCGTTTTTGAGATATGCGAGATACGTACGTACGCACGTACGTACGTACGTTTGTACAGACACCACGAAAAATTCTCTTCAGAATTAATTTTAAAGCAGTTTTATAATTTTTATTCTGTCCTTACGTACAGATATCACGCAAAAACATCGTTAAATTGCATTCGATAGAGGTCAAAATGGATATTTTCGTTGAAATATGCTGCCTGAAACTTTTCGCGATTACAATACTTCCTTTTTACTTCGTACAAGGAAGTAAAAAAAAGTTGCACATGCAAAATTAATTAGTTAAAAAATATAATGATTATATTCATGCAGCCATGGGATTAGAATAAAGTCACATGTAAAAATAAAAAAGGTATTTTGCAGAATTAAATAATTCCAAGGAAAAGCAAATGTACATTCTTTTCATATATAAAGGCCGGAGTAATTTCGAGCATTATTTGGTATGGAAAGAAATAGGTTCTCATTATGATGGAAGTTTTACATGTGTTCCTGTGGCATTCATTTAGTAGAAAGGCCCACCAGCGGCCGAGCGGTAAAGTCTCTGAACACTGGTAGTTCGGTCCGAGGTTCGAATCCCGCGAACGGGGTGCCTGCATGGGCGTTTTCGTGATTTTCCCCATGTGTAATGTGTATACGAGCCAGTTTTTCTTAGAAAGTCCTCCACGAAGGCATTCCTCCCATTAGGCAGATAGCCCTCGAGGCTTTGCTATAATCACACACACACACATTTAGTAGAAAGCTCAAGAGAATCTGTCCTAACTCTCTGAGGTCTGGTGGTGCAGTGGTTAGCGCATCGCGCCACAGCACCACAGGTCCGGGGTTCGATTCCAGGGCTGGGCAGGGTCGACTCAGCCTTTCATCCCTTGATTTCCATCACTTGGGTCGATAAAATGAGTGCCAAGTTCGCTTGGGGGCTAAACACTGGTAGTCCTGCGACAAGCTGACCACTTCTTCAGGGCATATGCTTACCCACCCCGGGGCCCACGGTCAAGAAAGCAGATTCCGAGCACTGCAGGCCTTGGCCCATTAGGGCTGTTACGCCACTGAGTTTAGTTTATTTATTCCCTAATCACTTTACAAGAACTCACTTCAGAGTTTGTTATGTTACTTTTTTATCTGATGGTGAGGTTTCCAGGATAACTTCGGTTATATCTAAGAGCAGTCCACGGGTCAATTTTTGGTAATGCCTTCCTCTGATATTCGTGCAACTAATCGGTACAGTTGCAAGGAGGTCGACAGATTTTTCCTAACAACAAACTGATGTGGAATTAACTTATTATTCCTGTCCAGGTGGTTTTGCATTCTTTTAAGGATTGTTGCTTCCATAATTTTACTTAAACCCAGAAGTAGACTCATCGGCCAGTACCCCCTCTGCTAGTTAACTGACTCCTTAGTCTCGAGTAAGGAGTAATGCGAGCCGTTTTCCACTCAGGTGGAAAATACTGCCAAACTTAGAATAATATTGAAAAACACTCGTGAGCTTGAAAATCATTTTAAGTAGCAACATCTTGATCATCTTGTTGGTTTTCGGATCAATCCTAGGGTTCTTCTTTGGTTTACCATTCTTGATATAACCAATAACCTCCGACGGCCGGATTGGAATAATGTTGTTAGCGAGTGGGTTTGCTGTGGAATAGGTGTGAAATTCAGAGATTAAGTGTTCTGTTGCGCTGTCATGAAACTATTATTGAAAGCCAGAGATTGCAAATGCTGTGCGAAAAGTTCTGCCTTCTTAATTTCGGTGCAATGAATCCTTTTGAGGCCTTTAAGAGGCAAAATGCTATTGTAGCATTTCCCATAATTACAAACAGCTCTCCAAGTGGAGTTATCATCAGTAGAGAGTGATTTCAAAAAGGTTGGTCCAGTCTTGTTGTAATCGTGAATTAGTAAGAGACCTGACCTCGTCATTCAGTCTATCAAGTTGCTACTTATCACATGGATGTCCTGTTCTTTAGAATTGTCATCTTGCAGCATTCCGTTTTTCTAATGAGATTGTTTAGTTCCAAGTTTCTTAGACGTTTGGAATGGTGTATGGTTCTTCTGGAACATTTCTGAGCATTGACTAGAAATTCAGTAAAATTTCTTACCAAACTATCACTGCCATTCTCCGAACATACAGTCGGAAGTGTATAATGAGAGTCATTCAGAGTTTTGGTAAACTTAGGCCAATCAGTAACTGGTAAAGTAGAACAGCTGATGTCCAAGATAATTCTGACCTGATTATTGTCATAAGAAAGCTCATCCAGCACAGAAATATAAAGTAGATCACTGGTATTCCTGAGCAGAAACTGAGAGAAAACTTCTTTATCTCTGTCACGCGGAATGATTTATTTCTTAACTTAGGAGGCGTGACGTTCTTTTATTTATTACGAGTATTTATTGCTGTAACAACAAGTAATAAATATTATTTAATCGCCCATTTGACGTTTAAGCGTATTTAAGTGTGTTTTAATGCACCCTGTAACAATGCTGGAGTTAATGAATTATTTTTTAATGCACAGTTTTCACGAAGTAAAATTATCTATTTTCAGAACTGAGTGAACGAATACGAATGACAGCTATTTGTTACAGAATACTCTTAATTGTTCACCTTCATCTGTCGGAACTCAGTTTTATCTGTAGATAATAAATTACTCGTTCAGAAGGCCGTGGTGCGATTGATAATTACTAAAGCTTGTCCTGTACGGAGTTACCCATGTAAAACTAATCTTAATAAACTGCAATTGCTGCAACTGGGACAACATTGAAGCAAATAATAGCCAGTAGATGGCTCATAAGCAGTGGAATCTATGATGAATGTAAAATTAAAAGTATAGCCAAATTCATGGCAAAATCCGCAAAGATCTTTTCTAGAAATTTTAAATGGGGATATTGATTTTATCCCCCAAATGGATTATAACTTCCAAGACAGTGTGAGTAGAAAAAGACGTGGAGCAGTATTTCTTTAGTTTGAGTAATTTTTACTACGTGCTTCAAAATTTTAATATCTGACTTGATTAATTGCTTATGTAGTCACTACTAACTACTGTTTTATTATTCCTCTCTTATTTATCTATTTCTTGTCTTAATTCTTCTTATTATTATTTTTAATTATTTTATTTTAATAACTAAGGTATGGCTCTGATATTAGTCCAACCATTTCCTCCTCCTTAAGCCAATTCAGAGATATTATTTATTAATTCCTTACTTTTCAGCCTATAAGAAACTTTCTGCTCCTGACGTCACTACTACGCCACCACAGCTCCTCCCATCTGGTTTCTTCAGAGGCTCTGAAATAAGAATTCAACATCTTTATTAACTGGAATTTTTATGACTTTTCTTAGTGTTTTGTTTGGATCTAGAATATTCCATTTCTCCAGAATAACGACCTTTGAAATGCTAGTTGTAACTGCTATCAATTTAATACTAATATTTTGGCATATATAATCCTGCATTTCATCATGTTAATAACATATGATGCCAAATTTAAAAAAAAAATTAAAGCTTTTTTTTTAATAGTGTAATAATAGTGTATTATTTTTGTTATTTCTTTTAATATTAATAATGCTTTTGATCAAGTATTTTCAGCCTATAGGAAACTTTCTGCTCCTGACGTCACTACTACGCCACCACAGCTCCTCCCATCTGGTTTCTTCAGAGGCTCTGAAATAAAAATTCAACATCTTTATTAACTGGAATTTTTCTGACTTTTCTTAGTGTTTTGTTTGGATCTAGAATATTCCATTTCTCCAGAATAACGACCTTTGAAATGCTAGTTGCAACTGCTATCAATTTAATACTAATATTTTGGCATTTATAATCCTGCATTTCATCATGTTAATAACATATGATGCCAAATTTAAAAAAAAAAAAAAATTAAAGCTTTTTTTTAATAGTGTAATAATAGTGTATTATTTTTGTTATTTCTTTTAATATTAATAATGCTTTTAATCAAGTATTTTAACTTTTTTAATACCGACTTATATTAAACAGAAAAATAGTTAGAAAGAAATAGCTTAATATAAAAACAGAGAACAATATTTAAACGAATTAATTGTTAAGAAATCACTATACCTGTCTACTTTCACGCCTTTCGCAATTAATTAACGTCTCTTCGCTGCCTTGCGTTGGCAACACGCTTTGGGATTTGTCGTCGATAGATTGTAGCTAACCTATAGCTGTTCTAATACTTATATTAAAACTTAATTATATTATCGGATGTGTATGTATGGATATTTTATTATTATGTGTTTACAATTTGGTTTGCATAAATTGAGAATAGTTGAATTTATTAAATTTATTATTTCAAAGCGAAACTACTCTTTCGATTTGTGTGCCAAGTTTTAAAACAAGTATTAGAACAGTTGTAAGTCAGCTACATTCTAGCGACAGAATTCTATCGATGACAAGTCCCAAAGCGTGTTGCCAGCACAGGACAATGAAGAGATATAAATTAATAGCCCTTTTGTCCTTTTGATAAGTCTGTAATATACCCAGAAGTAAAGCATGCAGGTTTTATGTATAGTTCGACCTCTCAAGCTCAACCCTAGTTGGCATTTTGCCAAAACACATAGACTCGTTCAAAAGGGGCGGTATATTACTTGCTGCGACGTGAAAGGTCTTCTCTTCTCCGGAAAGAGCTATGCTGGAGGGAGAGAAAGTCCCCATCCTTCCACACTATTTTGAGAATAATTCGGTCCAAATGGCGCATGCGTGTTTGCGCTCATGGTCGCGGATGAGGCGGTCGAACTATAGTTATTAAATTTAAATGTTGATTTATTTATCTTTTATTCTTAATATTTTTCCTTAAAATAATTTTATCTTTGTCATTTTTTTGATTTATTCTTATAAAATATCCTTAATATATAATCGTTAAATTTATCTGAATGTTATTGTGCTGTTCAAAAATAAGAATTTAGCTCATAAAATATTCCTAATTTTGTTCCATATCCAAACTCATTTTTGTTTCTGAATCTTTTAGAAGATTTAAGTAAAATATGTAAACGAGTTTTTATTAATTTCTTCATGAATGAATTCTTTCCTGGTGGATAACATTTAAATGATTCACCATAGTTAAATAAACAGTTAAAACAAAGTCAATCTTCAGAATTACAAGTTACAAATTCAAGTAAGAACTGCTTCCTTTCAGTTTTAAATAAATTTTTTTACTGTATGCTGCAGCTTCAGGTGTATATAAATATAATTTTTTAGTTAAAATTTGACAATTTAAATTACATGAAATTATTTATGTAAATGTTAATTTTTTTATCTGAAACATTTTAATTTCTCTAAGCATCTTTTATTAAACCTTGTATTTTTATACATTTAGGTATTTAAAAATTTTAAATTGTAAATGTACAGAAATGCTTCATAAAATCACGAAATTGCTGATATTTGCCTTGTAAATTAAAACCGATAATTAAAAATTGCTGCAGTCATGTTAAGAAATGGAGTAATAATAAAAGGATATTTTTAACTACCAGTCTATCAAGATGACAGATTTTGGACCCCCTGCAGTTATTGAAATCATAATGATATGTTTGTTTGCATTTTTATTGTTTGTTTATTAATGCGACAAGTAAATAATAGTGTACTTTGATATTACCAAAACTTTTAGGAATGTTATATTTTGAGTATTTCATTATTATCATCTTCATGAGAAATAATGGTACTACAGTCAAAAGTCGTTAATTCGGACACCCATAATCCGGAATGATCTATAATCCGGACGTCAAAGCTGCAAACTTTCTGCGCATGCGTCGCTTTGACGCAAGCGCATAGGCGTTTACGCGTGCGCGTAAGACCTTTACGGCTGCAAATGTATGTGTGCGCATGCGCGTTTAATGTATAACGGACGGTAAAAGGTAAGCTATAATTATCTAATTCAGTTAATGGTGCAGATTGCGTTGTTCCTTAATCTTCGAATTGGATCCGGCTTATTACTTTTTGCAGAATGTTAGAGCAATTTTATAAAAGTAAGCTTGAACTTTCGATTATATCAAATAGAATTTCCGATATATATTTACTAATATGTAAAGGATTTACAAAGCGAAAGTATGTTTCGAAATCCGAAATCTGTTTATCAATTTCACGCTGCTCTGCGGCGGGGGGAGGGGGAGAAACGCCGTGACGCGTAATGAATTGGAAGTTGATCTGTCAGCACTATCTTTATCTTCACGGCAGATGTTTTTATTTTATTTGGCTTATAATTCCTTACTAAATGTAGTATTTCATGTCGATGTACTCCGTCTTTGATATGATTTAAAGCAATTATGGGACTTGAACAGCGGAACTTTGTAACTAAACAAGAAATTATGTCTGTTTAATAGAATTAAAGAGAAAGTATTATCACATGAAAGGAAGCAACTTAAACAACTTACATTAAAAGAAATGTTTAATAAAGTAAACAAATAAATATTAAGCTTTTTTTGTAAATTTTAATACCCTTTAGATCATAATTGTTCTTTATTTCATAAATTACGGTTTCCTATTTTTAATTTTGTAATTTCTGCATGCCATCTTACCAGATTTAAACTGATGATCTATAATCCGGAAAAATCGATAATCCGGAATCGCCGAAGTCCCGACGAGTCCTTATTAACGACTTTTGACTGTATTCTGTTTCGAGGGTCGTAAAAAGTCGCCAAATTATCGTTGATGCCAATGCTGCCAAAAAGAATTTCGGCAACCCTAATAATTGCGGCAAGAAAGGAAGTATAATAGTAAATAACTATCTAAGATGTATGTTTTAATTTAGATGAAAGGTTAATTTAATATAATACTTTTTTATTATAATTTATATGAGAAAGGCTAAACATGACTGAATGGAAGCATAAGAGTAAATAACTATTTCAGATCATTATTATAATTTATATAAAAAATTGCTAAACATAACTGAATGGATGCCTGCATCGCTATTTCTCTACCGACTTATCACTAAAGCATAATTTCATCTCGTTTTTCTTTGAAAATATTCTCGGAAAAGTGCAGAATCGCTCACTTATTTGTTTGCCGCTTTTTAGAAGGTTAAAACCAATTGGATTTTTGTCAATTTTCTTTTACTTTTTAAGTGAAAATAGGTCGATGTGTACATAGATAAAGTCAAGGGTGTGCGCAGTGCCATTTTTGTGCAATTCTAGGATTATTTTAAAGTGAAAATAGGTCGATGTGCACATGGATACCGAATATGTGAAATTCTTAAAAACGCGTCAGGCAGTGGGGGATTCTGCACTTTATTCAAAATTCTATTGCCGACTTTTCGTCATGGGCAATTCCCAAATTGTTAAATTCATAGGATATCAAAAAAGGATTTAAAATCAAAAAAGGATTAAAAAATTAAACTAGTATTTCAATGGTGTGTTAAGAAATATAAAACTATATAAACTTACGCAATCTGAAATCAACGCGTACGCTAGATTTGGCGCGCTGTTAAATGGGCGCGTTTGCTAGATTTGGCGCTTTTGTGCATACATTTTCGCTGCAATTTTCTTACGGCCCTCAATACAGAATAGTACCGAAATTAAATAATATTGTTGAATGGAATGTTACCTTTGCACTTGGAAAATCATTTTACTAAAGTCTACATAAACGGACTTTTTTAAACATAATAACAGTTTCTAAGCTATAACTTGAAATTTCCACTTTCGTTTTTAGAAAATATATTTGTAGCCACGATTTTAGTGAGTAATAAAAGTAGGTAGAAATAGAAAGGACTGCGAAATATGCACCTAAATATTATCTGCATATAATTATAGAAATATGGTACTAAATAAACGTGTGTATACCTGTTAAAGTACACGTAGATTTCACGTATGAAGGCTTTTAAACATACATACAAGAATTAGAGTTTTTTTATCCACAAATTTCCAAGGTATATGTGAATTTATATATTGGCGCTTTTCGAAATTTCGCATATTTGTCTTAAGCGATAATAAAGCCAAATGTGGTTTACTCACTTTATTAACACTAGAACAGCCGAATTTCAGACTAACCGAAAACCGCCATGGGGGGTCAATTTGACCCTCATAAGAAATGTAAGTAGAAACACAGTAAATGATTGAAATGATGCTGAAATGACCACATAAAAGAGTTTTTAGAGGTTTTTATTTATTTTTTATACTTTAGAATTTTTTTTCGTGCAATTAGCGCAAATTAGCACATATCTTTCAATGTAAGATTACAAAAAAAAAAAAAAAAAAAAAATCTTTGAAAAACAAACAAAAGATACAAATGCAAAAAGAGGAAAATAGAACATATGCAAAAAATTACAAAAAACATAAATTGGGAATAAACACGCAATGTTTTCCAAAGTTTGTTATACATTACCGCGGGTGATATAATATGAACGCTTGACAGTGACAGCAACACATTTACCACAAATTGGTTTCTGGCATCCCTCACAGCTGACAACAGTCTTGTTTTGTCCCTTGGAACTTTAAAATGCACATTTCTTTCCTTTAAGTGTCTGTATTTGAGCAATTGGGGAACATCTGTTGCGTAGTGCACCAACTCGTAGTTCTTCCATGCGTGCAAGAATAAATTCTCGACGGGAAATTGAGGTGCCCAAGGATTCTTTGAATATAATCCAAGCATTGAGTTCAGCAATGTCAAGGACGTTGTAAAAAACACAGGCCACGTGCGACTTCCACTACTTGTACTCTATTTCCTCAGCATCTGATCTGCGACATCAATGCCACATTTTGTACTGTTGTAATAAGTGACAGTGTTTGGTTTTTTCTTTATGCTGTCGTCAACAAACACATTACTGTGCATCGTGCTCAGAATCACGACATTCTTTCTGCTCTTGCACCTATATATTGTGAGTGTTTTGTCTCCATTTTTCAGTGCAAAAGATGAATATCGTGCCGAAGAAGTGTCACGAGCAATGGGGGGGGGAATTCTCGCTTATTCAGAAGCATCGTCCCCACAATTGTGGTTTATTTCGCAGAAAGTTCATCTGCAAGTTTCATAGATGTAAAAAAATTGTCAGTTGTGACATTGAGTCCAGAGTTTAGATGTGGTTGCAGTAATTTGAGAACTACACTTTCCCCAAGTTGTAAATTAGTTGGTCGTTCTTCATCCTTGCCCAGATAAGGATAACCATTCAAAACATATTTGGATTTTACATCAGTTGCTAGCCAGAATTTGATGCCAAACTTGTCCGGTTTATTCGCCATATACTGAATAAATCTACATCTTGATTTACAAGGCAACAATTGTTCATCAACGGTTATTTCTGGTCCAGGATTATAGCATAAATAACAGTTTTCCATTAGCTTGTACCAGGTTACAGAAGCGAGAGATAATTTGTTAGTTGCGAGACGATCGGCTCTGGTGCTTCGGACATCGAATCTGAGATACCGCATTATTTCACGGAACTGATTGCGTGACATTGTTTCTTTGAACACAGGTGGTCCTCAATTCTTGTTCCACAAATCATCTGCACAAAGTTTTGAATGGCCTAGTGCTCCTAGTGTCGTTTTTCTTATGAGGGTCAAAATGACTCCAGTTGGCTGCTTTAGGTATATCTGCGATTATTTGTTTAAATAATTAACGTAGAAATATGAAAAATTGGCACAGTATACTTGGAAACATTTTAGAAAAAGTAAAAAAATATCAGCTTCGAAGCTCAGCTTTATGTAAAAAAAAAAAAAAAAAAAAACGCGTAAAATTGGAAAAAAGGTCAAAATGACCCCAACGGCGCTTCTAGTGTTAAAATATATTCAAAAAAACCTCTTAAAATATTTTTTTCCCTACGAAACACTTGTCATTACATTGTACTTGACGGTGTACGGTGTCAAAGCTAGTTCTCTAGATTTATTATTTACAAATTCTGATTTTATGTCAAAATACGTTAGAAAATGTTATATATAAATATAATATATATCCTAAGTAACGCTTTCGTGAGAAGAAAAAGGCCGAGTTAAATTTTGTCAATCGGGGCAGTAGAACGAGAGATATAGACCTAACCTCTCTTCCCTTTTTTATGCAAGATGTACATAATTTTGCGGGAACAATTATAGCACTGGTGGCATGTGGATTCCAAGCATATAAATCTGATGCTTTATGCCCCATTTAGAGTAAATATTCCATTTAAGATAATATATAATATACTTTAGTAATACATGAAAGAGAAGCAAGGAATGTTTTTGGGTTTATCGAAAACTTCTGTCAGTTCTGAGCGAGACAAGAGGTGGAAAGATTAATTCTCTATACGAACTGGGAGCATTCTTAGCATCAAAAATATTGTTACGTGATTAATTGTCACGTGATCTTTAAGAAGCAAACCCACAACAGAATACTGTTCTTTGAAAAAGAGAAACTCCCATTCATAGCTACTTTGAAATTGGCAATTTTTTTCGATAAAGTCAACGCTAATGTAAGTTTGGTGTTATGCCAGATTTTCACATATATTTTAGTAAGTGAAATGAAGAAACATTAATACTCTTCCTTGAAATATTTGCAGAGTCATTAGAAGATTAATTTACCGATTAGTTTTCAGTGCTTGTTAGCGAAGAAGTTCTTAACTTTTCGTCAAATGTTTTTAAGCGTTTAATGATTTCGTTTTGAGTAAAAAGCTTTAGTTATTAGATTTGCAACTTATGTCAGAAAAACATGAATTGCGGATATGTCCGCAAATTTTGCATGTAAATCTACAGCACTTCTCGTATTTAATTTACGAAAGCACAATGGGAACTTTACCAGTTTAACATTTTTGGTTAGCTGAAAAAGATGACTTTACATTTTACTTCTAGGAAGCCCACGCGGTCACAGCGTTGAAATCATTTGCGTACAATTCTGCGTTTTATTACAACAAATATTGTAACTTTAAGTACACGTCGAGGACTGGTATTTAAGGAAATAAAGCATGGTTTGAATTCGAACGTAAAACTTATGTATTGTATATGACCTGCAGAGTGACTTAGCATTGCATCACACAGTGGTGACCGTATAACGCAACATGTTGAAATTAGAAATGGAACACACTGCTGCAAATCATATTAAATCAAAACAATTAACTGAAAATCAATAAACTGAAGTAATGGACCTAACATTCTAACCGAAGTTTATCTCACTTACACATTTGAACGATACGATTACTTATGTTAAATAAACTGTTTTTTTTTTTTTTTTTTTTTTCAAACTAAGCTGCGTTATTTGCATCCTCGAGGCATTAAAAGGTTTTAAATTATTAGCTTTGGATGCTTTAAATTTACGCACGAGCGCACGGAGATTTACCTAACGTAAGAGATTTCGTAAGATAGGCATGAAATAGAAAAAGTATTGCTTAAACTCCTACGCTTGAATGCGATTTCGACCCCTTTGAACCAGGTTTACGTTTAGACAGTGTGAACTAAGGTCATACTTATTTCGTTTGCTTTTCTTTTCTTTCTATTTTTTTAAGTGTAAAACTATACTTACAGGTAATCGCAGGTATTTTAAAATTTAATTTTATTCGGAAGAATGTAAGAATGAGCATTGCAGTTCTCTGATGATTGATGATAAAATTATTCCAAATTTGGCAGTTCTTGTTAAAATAATGACTTCTACAGCATGGTGGTAAAGGCATTTCCTATCTAAACACTTTTCTCGCTCATAGGTCCTCAGTTAGTTAAACAACGATGGAAAAGAACCTCAAGGTGTGGGAAATAGCAAGAATATGAGAGAAATCTTAGATGAAATTTGAAGAAAGAACACACATCGTAAAAAAATTTGAAAGCTTTTAGATTTTATATTACGCTAAAAAGGCCTTTTTTAAACTTTAAAATGAATGGCACTGACATTAAAATCAGTAATGTTAAAAATCTGTCTAATAGTCCTTATAGTTTGGTTTGTTTTACAATCACCTAATAGTCTCCAAACTCTAAATAGACGTTAAGCGAATTATAGCTAAGTCTAAAATAACAACTGAAACTTAAGACTAGCATAAAACACTCTTTTATTTAAAACTAAGAAGAACAAAAGACACACCTAGTACTTATAAGTATAGCTAGTACTTATGGCGAAGTAACTTAAAGTAACACTAAGTTCAAACGTTAACTTAAATTAAATAAGCTAGAAGTCAAAGGCTAACGCGAACTGGCTTATTTGACTGGCGTGGAGATTCAATATCAGCAATTATAATGCCAGGCTGAAGGCAACAAATATTATCTGATTGAGCATCCTTCTAACGTTGCCTCGAAAATCAGAATACGTTGTGTCTTACATTCTAAAAACCTCACTATAAATACTTGCGAACTAATTTGCATACTGGTGGGAAAACGGAAGGGAGAATTGACGTTAAAGATTCAAAACATAAAACAACAGGTTAATTAACATAAAGGATACAAGTCTATTGATCATAATTCTTTTCAATATATGACATTCGCTCAACATAATAGTCATGGGTCATGGCCTGGACGGGAATATTTCCCGTTATGGCTCCTTGCAGATGTAAAAATCTGATGTGTACACCACATGACTTCCTTGTACGGAATATTAAATTATACGCATTTCTTCTTGCATTTCATTTAAACTTATTGGATTGAATTAAATCTACTTCGCCGACAGCGCATAAACCACAATAGAATAAATGCATTCTTTAAAATTCAATCTAGTATTTGTTTACCATAGCAACACTCTGCCGCTAGATTCACTTAACAGTATTATATTTCGTTCATATTATAACTCATAATGCAAGAAATTTATATCATTTAAAGAATAGAATTATCTAATCGTTGCCCCATGTTCTATTCAAATACTATAATAAAGCTAGAATGATGTATAAAAGAAATTAAGCAAACAAAACACAAAAGAAACAGTTTTTCACAGATGATTGAGTATTTCTCATTCAATTAATTCAGTTCTCACTTCGCGAGAAGGCAAAAATACATAAAAACTTAAAATATCTATATTAAAAATTACGAAGAAAATCTGAAACACTTATTTCCTCGAAAAAATTCCAGAAATGATTAAGCATGATTTAATTGGCAATAATAAATGAAGGCGTTATCTTTGTTGTTGCAAAGCTAATATCCTCTAGATTGGCAACAAATCCACTAGTCTACAGTTTCAAATGTAAAAAGTCAATGGCCGCCGCCATAAAAAAAAGGCTTAGCGACACTTAAACAACTTTAAAATTGTTGATAATTCTGAAACTATTGCATACAGATTTACTAAAGGCATAAAATTCTTTACCGGAAGATAACCAGTTATTTTATGTTTTGAATCTTTAACGATATTTTTAAAGGAAAAAATGTACTATTTACATACATATAAGAGTAAAGAAATTGAGATCACTGAGCCGGGTAACAGAGTGGATATATATATAAATATATTTACATACGTTTGGTGCGGCCGACTGCAACCAAAATACGAGGTGCACATGTACATGTTATAGCAGTCCTATATACAAAATTTCAACGTTTTGAGGCTACTCGTTTTTGAGTTATGCGAGATACGTACATACATACGTACACACGCGACGAAAAATTCTCTTCAGTATTAATTTTAAAGCAGTTTTATAATTTTTTTGGAGGAAACGAGTCTTTTATTCTGTCCTTACGTACAGATATCACGCAAAAACATCGTTTAATTGCATTCGATAACGGTCAAAATGGATATTTTCATTGAAATATGCTGCCTGAAACTTTTCGCGATTACAATACTTCCTTTTTACTTCGTGCAAGGAAGGAAAAAGAGTTTCAAATCAGATGTTCAAGTAAATCTCAGTAAGCTTTTCAAAAGAACTCAATCCTTTTATTCTAAATATCCCTTCTGATGTTCTCTCCGCTGTCCAGCCAAATCTGCCCTTTGCTTTTTTGCGAGTTTCGTAAGCGCCAACTATTGAATTTTTGACTTAAAGACCTTTCTCATTAACCTCCCCAAAATGCAATCTGCTGCGATGCCAAGAGTTCCATTTGCACCTGTACTTATCTAGCAGGGAATTCTCTGACAAGACGGGGAACGGGGAAAGTGCGGTCGGAAATTGATCTTGAAAAGCTGACCCTATTTCGGTTCTATTTTTGTTTCAAAGATTTCTAAAAGTTTCAAAGATTTTTAGGCTTCTTTCAGAGCGCAGAATTTTTTATTTTCGAAGTGTTGAAGCATCTTGCCATTTCCCCTTTTCTGGAGTTGCTATTAAACAATTGACAACCCTCCACACCCAGTACATTCGTTCTAAATTATATTTAGATTCTACAAGTATGTTACCACTCATTAAGATGAAATGAAACTCTGAATTTAAGTTGTTAGAGGAACTTTACGTCAAGAAAACCTGCCAAGATTTAAAATAATTGCATGGCATAAATTGATCGTATTAATTTCACTAATGATAGTTAAGTTTTCTGTTGCTCATATCATGAAAACATAAATACACTGACAGGTTATTTCATAAAATGTTATTAAAATTATCTTTATTTGTTTACTAAAATAATAGACAATTTTGGACCAAAAATAAAAGATAATTTTGGACAGTAAAATTTCCGTTTTATCATCCTCGCTTATTTGGCAGATTAAAATCTCCAATCAGGAAAACATCAAACTCTTTTAAAGCACAATATTTTCAAATATTCCGTACTTTTGAATACAAAGTTTGAAAAAATACCATAAATCCAGACCTTTTAGCTAAAATAAAGGAAATACCTTGTAAGGATTATGTTAATTCTATTAACAGTCAAATTTTGAGTTAAACTTCCTTTCCTATCGATTCTTAATTTCAACTTACCACTTCCGGCCAGAACGCAGTTTTAGAATCACGTCTGAATGCTAATGAGGAAGAGCGGTATTTAACCGCGAAGTTCTACAGGGACAGGGACAGGGAAAAGTGGACGGAGC
The DNA here is from genome assembly GCF_044657685.1 of Stegodyphus dumicola. Classification (NCBI taxonomy): domain Eukaryota; kingdom Metazoa; phylum Arthropoda; class Arachnida; order Araneae; family Eresidae; genus Stegodyphus; species Stegodyphus dumicola. Next base: position 171,848,635 of record NC_140776.1, read on the forward strand.
ACCAGAACTTCGTCAGTGACTTTTTTTACAGGTGTTGCTCCGCCGCACTACTGTACCCCGCTGGGCTTTTAGTTGGCCCGCATCGGATGCTAGCCTACCAAGACATTTACATAGTAATTTTACATTAATATTAGACTTACGTATTGAATATACAATTACAAAGACATAGTATACAATTATTGCAAAGAAATTAACCTATCAACAAAAGTTGGATTATGGCAGATTGAAATAACATAATTACTTCGAACATACATACAAACTTTCATTGTACATTGTACTTCATACAAACAATATATTTCATTAGTATATCTAGTTACGTCGAATTAAAATAAACATCATTTTAAGGAGCTAATTAAAGGGTTTTTTTTTTTTTTTTTTTTTGTGCATTTTATCATACTTAGTTGAATTACTAAGGCGAATTTTCTTATTAATACATTTCCTTTCATTTTTTTAACTTGTTACACACAAATGCATCAGCACTGAAGTCTTACATTATTATTTTTGTAAATTAATACAGAAAATATACATTAAATACAATAATACAGAATTGAAATTAAATTGAAATACAGAAAATATACATTAGAAAATCACATAATACTTACATTTACACTAATATATCTAATAGAGTCGTATATTATTTATATTATTTTTTAATTAATGATTTAATTATTACACTAATACAGTCCAAATTCTTAATGTAACTATTTTATAGAAACTATTTATACCATATTTAGCCTGTTTCAGACACTTGCAATATTTCTGAAATCTTGCATTATTTTTGCAAGTTGTAGAATAAGAGGTATTTATACAGATGCGATAGCATCTTGACATATGTCTTCTCTTTTATATGCAAAAGGTTTCTTCATAATCAAGGAAACCTTTTGTTGTAAATGAGGTATCGTTAGCATGCATTTAATGTACTCAGGCGTAATTTGTGACCTTCCTTTGCAGTGTAGCTCTTTTGTGAGCTGGCACTTGAAAATATAGTGCTCTGGGTCTCCCTTTTCCCCACATACGTACTTGTCTGATTCGCTCAAATTTCGTGCAAAGTAGTACGTGGGGAAAGGACCATGTCCAGATAAGAATATGTTGATGAAGAAGTTATAAGAGATTGGATCATATGTGGGTTTCTTGTAGAAGTTGAAAAGCCTTCTACCTACTTCTGCATTTTCCCATTCAGTTTGCCATTTTTTTAATGTAATTTTTTTCAACATATGTTTCACATACGATTTAGGGAATGGGACATTGATTGGAGGTAGAGATGGGTCTTGAGCTGCATTTTTAGCAAGCGCATCTGCCCTTTCATTTTGGGCTTGTCCAGCATGCGCTTTTACCCACTTTATTTTCATAGATGTTCTCTTGCGCTGTGATAATAAATCGTAGATATCTTGCACTATTGATGATTTGTTTGTTGCATCATTGACAGCTTTAATTGCCGCTTGGCTATCACTGTAGATGGTAACATATGTTAGATGCTTTTGATGAGACCATAGAATAGCGTGTTTTATGGCTGAAAGCTCAGCTTGGAAAACGCTGTTGTTGTTCCTTAGGTGTCCTTTCCATTCTGTTGTTTCTTGTTCTGAGAGGAGTGCAAAGAAGGCGCATCCTACTTCTTCGTTTAACTTTGACCCATCTGTGTACACGACTGGAAATGAAGGTACACTGAGGGTGTCTTCTTTTGTAGATATTCTGAGTTTTGCATGTACTGCAGGGTGTCTTAGGTAAGGATTTCGTGGCTGTTCAAAATCAAGGGGGCACAGGTTTTGATCTTCTACCTCTATGTTTTTCTTGAGGTGGAATAACGTGGCTAAGTCTGCATCTTCTTTTGCTTTCAGGTGGAGGGGTGGGATTCCTGTTAATACACAGAGAGCTGCCGTTGAGGTAGTTCTGTATGCTTTTGCTATTTGTAAGAGGAAGGGGCGTTGGATCGAAGCTAAGAGTCTTTTCTTTTTCACTGTCATAGGGTGAGTCCATGCTGATGCCCCGTAGAGGATTATTTTTTCGATCACGGTATTATAGAGAATGTTTTGCATCCTCGACTTGAGGCCCCACGTTGTGCCTTGCATCCTTGCGAGGGCTCTAGAAATAGTTTGGGTCTTCTTCCGAATTTCCATGAGGTGTGGGATCCAAGAAAACGTTTGGTCAATTTTCAATCCGAGGAATTTGATTTCTTTTGAGATCTTGATTCTTCTATTATTGATTTTAATGCAAGGTAGCCTTTGTAGCGATTTGCCCGGTTTTGGAAATAAAATAATATGTGATTTGGGCTCTGAAATTATTAGTTTTTGATTGACGCAGAGGGAATGGAATATGGAGAGAGTCTCGTTACTATTCTTTTCTAGTATGTCTCTTGAATGCCCATTTGTTACAAAGGCCACATCGTCGGCAAAGGCGATGAGCTTTGTATGGTCCGGCCACTTGTAGGAGGTGATATAATTGAAGGTGATGTTCCACAGATCTGCACTTAGACAAGAGCCCTGTGGACAGCCCCTCGTTATTCTTCTTTCTACTATACAGTTGTTGCTGATGATTATCGTTGCTCTGTTTGTTAGGAAACTATTCATTAGCTTGAATATGTTCCGAGGGCATTTAATGTTGCGCAAGGCTTCAAGGATACCAGGCCACCACACGGGATCAAACGCATTTTTGAGATCCATGCAGAGTACTGCTGTATGGAGAGCTGAAGATTTATTCCTACGGATCTGCTCTTGAAGTTCTACTATCGCATGTGATGTAGATTTGAGAGGTCTGAAGCCGTATTGGTTGGGGCTTATGGTTTCGTTTTTCTCTAAGTGGTGGCGTAATCTTCCCGCGATTGCACTTTCCAAAAGTTTACCTATTGCAGGTAAGAGGTTGATTGGTCTGAAGGCTTCCGGATCCGTAGGATCTTTATTATTTTAAGTTAAGGTGTTTATGCCTTTAGTAAATCTGTACGCAATAATTTTAGAATTATCAACAATTTTAAAGTTGTTTAAGTGCCGCTGAGCCTAATATTTTTTTTTTTGATGGCGGCCATTGCCTTTTTACATTTGAAATAGCAAAGTAGTGGATTTGTTGTCAATCTAGAGAAACTTAGCTTCGCAACAACAAAGATAACGCTTTCATTTATTATTGCGAATTAAATCATGCTTAATCCTTTCTGGAATTTTTTCGAGGAAATAAGTGTTTGAGATTTACTTCCTAATTTTGAATATAGATATTTTGAGTTTTTATGTGTTTTTTCCTTGTCGCGAAGTGAGAACTGAATTAATTGAAAGAAAAATACTCAATCATCTGTGGAAAACCGTTTCTTTTTTGTTTTGTTTGCTTAATTTCTTTTATACGTTGTTCTAGCTTTATTATAATATTTGAACAGAACGTGTGGCAACGATTAAGTCTTTAAATGATATCAATTTTGTGCATTTTGAGTTAAAATATGAACGAAATATAACACTGTTAAGTAAACTTATCGCCAGAATGTCGCTACTGTAAACAAATAGAGTGAATTTTAAAGAGTGCATTTATTCTGTTGTGGATTATGCGCCCTCGACGAAGTAGATTTAATTCAATCCAATAAGTTTAAATGAAATTCAAGAAAAAATGCGCATAATTTAATATTCCGTACAAGGAAGTCGTGTGGTGTACACATCAGATTTTTTTATCAGTAGCTAAACTGACAAAATTATGTTAAGTGCCCTTGATGCTTTTTGACTTGAAACCGTATGCAGTAGTACCTCTTAATAAGAGACACTCACCGGGCCAGACATTTTGTCCCTTATATAAAGGTGTCCCTTTTCAGGGAGGACGTACTAAATGAACTAAAAATTCAGGTTGTATCAAGCTTTAAATAAATGGTACATGAATAAGTAACATTCTCACAGGTATTTATTTATGTCCATAGAAGCAATTTGCCCTGACGGACTATTAATTTCATTTTGGCATTTTGATTTGAAAACTGTAAACGGCGAAACACTTTGTAAATTGTTGCCACCAAGTATTATCGCCCTGTATTATATTTAAAGAAATTAAATAATGAAGAATCTGCATGAATATATGAATGTTTCTTGCATTGTGATAAAACAATGGTACCTAGAGCCATCAAAATTTCAATAACGTAATCTTCCATAGAATATGGGCATGTGGAAGCCCTAATTTGGATTTGAAATTTCTTTTATTATCGATTTCACATTTTGTAACACTTGAACGAATTTTTTATAACTAAACGATTTCAAAGCGAACAATGGCAACACTGTACGAAGAAAGAAATAGTTTTATCTCCAGCGCGCGAGACTGTGTATCGGAAATTCTAAAGGTGGGCTCATTTTAACATTATTTTGAGATATTGCTGTTAAACTGAGTTTTATGGTTTGAGTACGTAGAACATGATATTTATTAGATGAAGGTAACACACAAAAAACGTTAAAAAACGCCCCTTTGGACGTAATTTAGAATTTGAAACCTTTCAGTTTTTTTTAATCTGAAAATAATGAAAAATAAAAATTCTTAATTAAAAAAGCTTAGTTATTGGAAAAATGTATGAAATTGACAATAGATTTGTGTACTTATATAAATGTATTAAAATAATCCGTTACGCGGGTTTATTTGAAAGTCTGTGAAATGCAAGTATTTTTTTCCATGTGGATGTTAAAGTCTCTGATGATCATAAGTCCTACATTGTCACCAATAATAATCATGAATTCTTTTAATTGGAAGGTGTATTTTAAGGCATATATATAGAATTTTTTATGTCACACTTTTCATCTGGCTTTTCGTAGTCTTCTACATAGCTTGCTAAGGTATTTTTAATTAAAGCCCGCATCATGACAAAGAAAAAAAAGACCCCTCCCTGAAAAGGGACACCTCTATTTAAGGGACAAAATGTCTGGCCCGGTGAGTGTCTCTTATTAGGAGGTATTACTGCATATGGTTTCAAGTCAAAAAGCATCAAGGGCACTTAACATAATTTTGTCAGTTTAGCTACTGATAAAAAAATCTGATGCTACAGTTGAAGTAAAAGATCTTATGTCGTCATTGGTGTCTTCATCGATTACAAATGATCGATTCAAGTATACAAACGTTCATCGATTTTTAAATACTCTTCCATTTCAGCACTGCGATTGATTTTGGTAAGTTGAAACAATTCATTTTCATCAGTAGTATTTTTACTGAGGGCACTCGAAATCGGAATTTCAAAACCTGCTTTCTTAAAACAGTACTGAACACAACTTTGTGATACGGATTTAACAACTTTTGTTCACGTTTTGCAAGCTGCTCGCTGTTTCCGAATACAGCCTGACCGTAAAATCAGTTTTCTGTAATGAACCTTGAAGCTTCTAATTCTATCTTGATCTAAAGTCTGTAATACAGATGTTGCGTTAGGCAGGAAAAACACTAATTTCAATGATTGCAGTTTTATATTTTGTCGGTGGTATAGCGAATGGTCAATTAGCAAAAATCTTCCCATTTTTTTTTTAAACATCGTTTTATCAGGAGCAATCAGCCATTCTAAAATTATGCTTCGCGTCTTCCATTATTTGTTATTGTGATGCCAGCAAATGGAGATCTGCCCTAAACTCACTTCACTTCAAATGCACTTCTGGTATTCACATGCAACCTACAATATAATAAAACATGTTTCACATCTTTCACAGCATCACCACGAGCATAGAGTCCACTACTAACAATACTGAAACGAAGTAAATAAATTCCAAAATTCCCATGGCTGATCAAAATCTGAGTAAGTTTATAATCAAGCCTGAATAATGAAGAACATCATTGAGGCTTGAAAACGTATTAACAACCGAGCCAACGTTCAGACTACAGTTGATAGATTCTTATATATGAAACGTTTCATTACTTCAGTTTTAATCTTGTTATACTTAAGGCCATCAGGCACTTGCTTCTTAATGGACATCGAATAGGATGCCAATGAATATAAATTTTATGCATGAGATCACAGAATTGTAATCCGCATTTATATGAGACCCGCCGTTAGAGATGCACTAGGTGAGAAGCGTCAGAGAGTTAGAGAAGAGTAATGAATGTAATTGCTATGTGTTATGGTCCCGAGTCTACAGGTGGTCGTACTTGTGTATGTACTTAATTGCTCTAATAAACAAAAAGGATTGGGGTTCTGTGCATAGAACCTTAGGATTTTATGAGTAAAAATAAAAATACAAAAAAATTATAAAGCATTCACAATAGTTCACTAGAGGTTTATAAACTAAATATTTAAAGATACATTTAGTTATAGATTAGTTTAAAGACTTAACATGTAAGAATTGTAAGAGTTGGAGGCTCCCTTCAGCCCCACCTGGACACGAGTGTCCCCATAGCTCGAAAGAAGGGGCCCCGTATCTGGCTACAGCCGAAAACATCGCGGACGATAACGTCGCGGAGAAAACAACGCAAGGCGAAAACGTCGTGCTACAAAACATCGTGGGAGAAAACATCGCAAAGAGAAAATATCGCAGTTCGAAAACATCGTGGTACAAAACATCGTCGTCGAAAATAAAGCGGTTCAAAAACTTCGCAATTTAAAAACATCGTCGTCGAAAATATCGTGGTAAAAAATAAAGTATCTACAAATCATCGCTTGACGATAACATCGCAGACATGCTTTTTTCATACATGCTTTTCGCAAACATGCGTTAATAACTGTAAATGGGTATTCCCATAATGATTTGTGAGCGCAAAATGGAAAGAAGGATAATTTTTACTTTCACATTTTTTATTAACTAATAAATTTTTTCTGAAAAAGTAAGAAGGAAACTTAAGCATAGAAAATTAATGCAACTTATAGCAATTAATAGAATTTTAAACCGACATAGTTAACTAACAAAGGCCATTAATAAATAATTTTTTATAAAGTTTTTACTGGTAATTTTTCGTGAAAAGTATAATCTATAAGTTGCATTTAATTTTCTATGCTTAAGTTTCCTTCTTACTTTTTCAGAAAAAATTTATTAGTTAATAAAAAATGTGAAAGTAAAAATTATCCTACTTTACATTTTGCGCTCACAAATCTTTATGGGAATATTCATTTACAGTTATTAAAGCATGTATGGAAAAAGCATGTCTGCGATGTTATCGTCACGCGATGATTTGTAGATACTTTATTTTTTACCACGATATTTTCGACGACGATGTTTTTAAACTGCGAAGTTTTTGAACTGCTTTATTTTCGACGACGATGTTTTGTACCACGATGTTTTAGGACTGGGATGTTTTCTCTTTGCGATGATTTCTCCCAGGATGTTTTGTAGCACGACGTTTTCGTCTTGCGTTGTTTTCTCCGCGACGTTTTCGTCCGCGATGTTTTTGCCGCGATGTTATCGGCGGACACCCCCGTATCTACACAAACGAGGGCAGCCAGTAACCCAGCCACCCCCAAACAACAAACAAAAATACTAAATCAAAAATAAGTAAGCACATCTAACACAAAATTACAGACCAACAAACAAAAAAATCCATAAACAGAAATTCACGACATAGAACACCACAGATATCTAAAACCCATATAAATACAAAATTTAATTTTAGCAGAAGATTCCTACCAGCGTCCTATTTCATTGATAAACTTCATTACAGCAATAGAATATGATTTAAAAAATTTAAAATTAATGACATTTATATTAAAATCATGAATGTTAAAAATCTGTCTAATAATGCCTGTTAAACTAAAATCAACCACGAAGTGCCTAGCATCCCCATCAACCTGACATCTATTACATAATTTATTTTCCTGCAGATTAAATCGGTTGCAATAGAACGGAAACCTACCATGTCCAGTTCAAACCTGATTAACATCAATATTGTTCATACATTTCATTTGTGATTTTAATTAGTTCCGTAAATCCTTTGTTTTTAGGTGAAGAGAACCACTGTATTTTCCATTTGTTAACGTAAAATGTTTTCATTCTTCGAATAGCAATTCCCTTGGAACCTGTTACTTCAATATCCATTGCACTGACATTTGAGACCGCCTGCTTGGCCAGGCTATCGGCCCTCTCATTACCAATAAAGCCTATATGGTCTTTAACCCAAAGTAGCTTAATATTTAAATATGAACTCTAAATGACTCTTAATTTCGACAATTAATGGATTAAAATTGGCTGGGCGGGAGAGCACATGGAGAAGTGACAGGCAGACAGTTTAAATATTTACAGACGTGGGTATAAACAAGGTATTTTTAATCCATAATAAGGCTTGTTTGAACGCTTCATTTTCTGCTTGAAAAGCTGAATTATATATATTCAACTTAAACATTCTATAATCCACCTCAGTACCATAGTAAAATCAACAAAGGCAGCCCCTATGCTCCTTCCGACCCCAGAGCCTTCTATATAAATATCAAACACATCAACAGTTGGATTACATTTATCAAAAACAAAACCAAATCTATTGGAAGGATGTATTAAATGAATATTAAATTTTTCAAAAACATTCTTTGTAATTAAATAATCTTCATACATTTTCAATTCCATTCGTCCAGTTCTAAATAAAAATTTCTCATAATAAAATTCGTATAAAATTGAGAGAGGAGCAGCCGAGCCAACACAAAGACGGCCTCGGTAGGCACAGTTCTAAAACATCGGTTTAAAGCTAAACTCCAAGCTCTCTGAATACTGTCTAACTTCATCCGTAATCTAACCAGTTCCCCTGCCCTGGATCCCCAGGCTCCAATTCCATACATGATGATTGGGAGCACTACATTTAAGTAAATCTTCTTCAGAATGGAGGATTTCAAGGCTAAAATCTCAGCTGAAAAGGTTCTATAATTTAATAAAATCAGATTAGTTCGTCTTTGTACCAACTTAAAATGTTCTATAAAATTTAAGAGGGTTCATACACCTTAAGCCTCTTATGATCTTCGAATATGTGACTGTTGCAAGAATTGAGATAACTTATTTATTTTAAAAGCAATTACTTCAAACTTTTTATGACTCACTACATAATATAGCTGTTTTCTGAAATCGTAATCAGAAAGTTTGTGTTGCCACAAATATTTTTATAATTTAATCCTCTTTGTGACAAAAAGTTTCGTCATGTTTCCACCTTGCTCGCACAGTTTAAAATTATCTGTTGCATTATTTAATTCCATAGTTTATATATGGCTTCTATAACATTTGGAAACTACTGTAAACCAAAAAAACTCAGAATTTCATGTTAAATTTTTATTTTATTAGGAGTTGAGTTTATAAAATGTATTTTATTAAAAATATTTGTAATATTTTTGTGCATAAAATTTTTTAATATTAAAATATTCATCATATTTTTGGTTCAGTTAGAAAATAGTGCTCATATAAAGAATTCCATCGAATTTCAAGTATGTACCATTAGCCATTTTTAAAATATCATGCGCGCTAGGTGGAAAAATGACGAAATATTTTGTCACAAAGCTGATTAAATTACAAAAATATTTGTAGCAACACAAACTTTCTAGTTACTAGTTTTTAAAGCAGCTATATTATATAGTCAGCTGTAAAAAGTTGGAGGTTATTACTTTTAAAATAAAGAAAATATCTCAATTCTTGCAACAGTCACATAATTCGAAGCTCATGAGGGGTTTAAGATGTATGAGCCCCCTTAACTTGTTATCAAACATAACGCCAAGATATTTCTTATTATCTACAAATTTGATTCTTTTGCCTTGATGTTTCAAATTTGGTGGTCTAGTCTTTTTACCTCTTCTGGGAAAAAATAATGCACATGTTTTCTCAATACTAAATTGTAATTTTTCTTTCTTTTGCCAATCACTTAGTATTAGAGCAGTTTCATCAAATAATTTTTCCATTTTTTCAATAGAATCGTGTTTCATAAGAATCATAACATCATCAGCATATGCAATTAATTCCACATTTTGAGGAAACTTCTGCTTCAGCAAGTTATCTAGAATAATGTTCCAGAGCAGGGAAGCACTGCAGGAGCCCTGAGGGCATCCCTTATAAATATTCATTACTAAGTCTTTACTTTTATCCTTAAAACTATTAAAAACATTTTTCCTATTACTAAAATAACTTTTAAATAAATAAAAGAAATTTCTAGGTATTTTTAAATCAATTAAACCATGCAACAAGGAAGACCAATCAACAGAATCAAATGCAGCCGAAATGTCTAGAGAAATCAGAGCTACGTGTTGTTCAACCCTAAAAAGTCTGACATATCCAAAAAGTAAATTGCATCCTCCGTACCTCTTCCAAAGGTAAATCCATATTGAAACTCGCTAAGTGGACATTTATTAACCATAAAATGTAAAATTCTATTAGTTACCACTTTGTCTAGCACCTTACCCAAAATATTCAAAAGTGTAATGGGTCTTTGCTTTCCATTAGGCTTAGGGATCAAAATAATTCGACCAATTTTCCAACAATCTGGAAAAAGAGTAAACTTAAGACAAACATTATATAGGCCAACAAAAAAATATGGATAATAGAAGAATAATCTTTTAATCAAAACAGAATGTATGCGATCCAGACCTGTAGCAGCCATATTCCTCGAACCCAATACAATACTCTTAACTCCATCATATGTGAATGGTGAGTCATTTTCAATTCATTTCAAAACATCATCTTCTAAAATATGTATATCTTCTGGTAGACTTAACATAGACTTAACATGTGGTCATAATGTGTCAATGAGAATGACGTGTATTACTTTGCAAAACTAAACAGTTTTCTGATGGAAAATGAATTGAATTTAGATGACTGTGTTAAAAATTATACAAAAGAGCACCCTTTTCAATTGAAGAAAACTATAAAAGTATATTTCCCAGTACGAAGAAATTAAGCATGGTTTTTATAAAAAATTTGTTCGAGGTTTAATGAAAAATCAGAAGGCTTGATAGTGAAGGAAAGGTTATAACTTATCGACATATCAACAGACTTAACATTCAGATCTAAATTTAAGCCAGAGCAGCTCCTAAACGTTTGGTTGTAGATCCATGCAAAATACCTATATGACTCAAACGTCTATGTGAGGCACTGGCGCCCTCTATGAATGAAAAGAAGGGAGTCACCAGCGAAATGCGGAGGAAAATAGCCAAACGGATCACATGGAAAGCGTGCTCATAATAAAAAGAAAAGTCTTGAGAAGACCTTTTCTTTTTTATGACATTTTTACATATATTTATGAGAAATATATGTAAAAATGAAGTTATTATGTTGCATAGCTGTGAATAAAAACGTTTAAATAATACAAGGTTTTTTTATTAGTCCAAAGAGGCTTTGCCCCAGCGAGACTATCGTTTTTCTTTGCGTCGAATCGCTCTGAATGTCCATTTCACTTTTCAAACAGTTGCCACCAAATATTATCGTTCTGTATTATATGTGAAGAAATTAAATAATGAATAATCTCCATATGTATGTTTCTCGCATTGTTTTTTAACTGGCTACTGTTGTCTGTGATAAAACAAATGGAAAGTGTGACTTTCAAACCAATAGTGCTGGGAAACAGAGGTTTTCTGTGTTTCCGTTTTCCTAACAAATGCCTCATGTTCTTTCTAAATGAACAGCCTTAACATTTCTTTTCCATATTTTAAGGCTCTCCTATCTTGGCCAATGTGGCAAGGTGGATTGGAATTAGGGTCGTTAACTAGAACAGAAAGATTTTTTTGAATGTGAAATGCCTCTAGAAAATTTAGTTCACCAATGGAAGATATTTTTTTGAATAATTTTGGCAGCAGAAAAATTGAATGTGTGATTTTCGGACCAGCAATGTTGGGCAACAGAAATGTTTCTTTTTTTCTAACATATGCCTCATGTTCCTTAACGCGAAATTGTAAGGCTCCCTTAGTTTGACCAATGTAAATTAAACCACACTGGCAAGGAATCCTGTAAATACTACAGAAATTCATATCTGGAACGGACTCCTTAAGTATAGAACTCGGAATTTTATCGGAATAGGAGAATAGATGACCGGGAAGTTAAAAGTTTGTAAAATACGTGCATTTTATAGCTAGCTGATATAAAGAAAGGAATGACAACATAATTCTTATAATCTCCTAAAACAAGAGTGTGGTTTCGGTGTGTTCAAATGAGAATTTTTTAATTTTTTGGTTATTAATTTTTTCCAATGGCGGGCACTTGCCTATGTCGGCATAGGCCCCTTCTAAGGCCCAATGTGGTGGTCTCTTTATTATGGATGCACCTAATAGCTGGGCCAGCTCTGCCTCTTACGAAGGGACAGACAATTTTTACATTCATGCGTTCTCTGGGTTTCGAGCCCGGGCGCTTCTGTATGGCAGTCAGGCTTCCCTAACCACTATACCGTCAGGGCGGCTTTCTTGGTTAATAATGTTTAATGAAGAGCACCTATCAATAGCTACTGCTTTTAAATAACTTTGTTATTGATCAAGAGTCAATTTAGAGGAACAAACTTGAAGTGCATGGAAAACAAAGGAATAAAATGAAGCTAACTTTTGTTTAGTCGGATGACATGATTTGAAGTGTGGTGGAAGACAAACCGATGAAGGTTGACGGTAAACAGTAATAGTCGAGCTGGATGTGTTACGTGTGACCAAAATGTCGAGGAATGGAAGGGAATTGCATGATTCAAGTTCAAAAGTGAACTGAATAGCAGGAACAATGGAAAACAGTTAGGCTAACTTAATGCATTGAAGTTATTCATTACCTTTTGAATAAAACTAAAAGATGCTAAAATACTCATACACGGTACCAATGATTGTTCTGTAAATAATTTAATAAGTGTTAATAGTAATAACAGTGACAAATCATTTGCAGCAAAGTTACTGAAAACAAAGACCAGAAGAAGAAGCAAAATATTATTTAAAGAAAAAACAATTTACATTTTACTAATGCGAATGAAGACGCTGAGGAATATAAAGATGTAAGCACGGATTCTGAACACACTCCTCCTCCATCAAGTAATGAACCAGACGAAGAGAGTGGAGTCCCTGGTGAATGGGAAATAGAGAGAACAAGATTGAAGCCAAGAAGAAAATTAAGAAGAGATAGTTCGAATGAGGAATGAGATGAGGAAGAAAGTAAAACATATAGACCTGTTCTCAACGAGCTGCACAAAAGAATATTAGCTGTAGAAAATTATCCTTTCGACGAGAGAGATGAAGAACAGCAAGAACCTAAGCCTAAAAAACTCCAAGGCCAAAGAAAATGGCCAAAGGTTAGTAAATGTATCAGCTCTGATTCTAATCTGAAAATAAAATGAGTTCCAACGAAGAAAGTGAAGGCAGTCAAGAATCATAAGATAAGTAAAAAGTTAATAAAAGCTCTGAAGGGAATTGAATACAACTCAGCATGAATAAGAAAGCCATTAGTAGTGAAGAAGATGAATCCACTTTTCGAGAATCAGCACCAAGAAAGTGGGGAAACAAAGTGGTCTCAGATGAGCATGTAGAAGGTGAAAGTTCATCAGAAGATGGCAAACAAAACTATGCTGGTGCTGCTGCTGATGTGAACAGTACTAAGCAGTTGTGAAAGCTATATGTCCACCTGAAAAATGATCTACTAAAGAAGTTTCTTGAACCCGAAAAGTTATTGAAAAAGAGACATGGCTTCAAATGTATTTATTGCCCCGTGAACCAACTAGAGAAACAGTCACTGACGTAGCAGTTCAAGGCAAAGGGAAACTACAAAAGTGCAAAAAAAGGGAAACTATAAAAATCGTGCCTCATGTTATTCCTAATGATAAATCAACAAAGAGTGGAAATGGAACAACTTTAAGAAAAAAGTTCCTAAATGCTGATTCTCCAAGTCGACTACCAGCTACTCACTGTGAAGACATTTGAACTTCTACGAACATGGATGAAATATATTGAAGAAACATTTTACTTTTATAATATCCACTACATTTAGTTGTTTTCAAATAAAGTACTTTTTGAAGAAATAGTTCCTTGCAACGGGTTCCTGAGCCAAGTACCCCATCCCGTTCTAAGTGTTGGATTATATTCTGAACATTAAAGTAAGTAATAATCACACCGTCTGAGCATCCTCTTCAATGGAGAGGTGTGAGGTACTGGCGCCCTCTATGGAGAGCGAGGACTCACCTTTTCTTTTTGAAGAAAATCTTAAGAAGAGATTAGTGAGATATATATGTAAAATCATTGTGTTGTATTACTGTCAATAAAAACGTTTAAAAATTATAAGTTTTTTTTTTTTTTTTTTTTCCTGGTTGACTCCAAATAATGGCTGAAAAGAACCAACAAAAATTAGAAACAAATTAAATGCAGAATATGAAAAGCTACTCAAGATAAAGCAACAGAAATTGGACAGTTTGCGTAAAAAAGCAAGCACACTTCTGTCGCTAAAATAATACGAGCGTAGATGACACCTGGAGCAGGAGCTAATGCTATTAATGAATAAATTACATTAATTTTATGTTACGTTTTTAACATAATATTTTCTTCAATTTTCTCTACATAAAGTACCTTTAATGTATAATATACTGATCTTAATACTTAGCTTTAAATGTTATATAACTTTAAATACTAGAAATTATATTAATGCATACCTTTTGGGCGGCCAGTGTCTTCGCTAAGAAAGCACAAATTGCCCAAAACTACTATGAGAACAAATTATTTTTTTTATTTTTATGTAAAAACTCTACTGGTATTTCATACCTGAATTTGTTTTCTTTTGATATATTGCCTTAATTTCGTTAAAATATTTTAAATATAATATAATCTAAATATTAAATATAAAAATATTAAATATATATATACGTTCTTACAGATATCACAATAAATATTCTAGGCTCTGCATATATACGGCTTTGCCGCTTAGAGGGTTAAATATTAAATTAACTATGATATCATAACTTTAAATATTTAATTAAGATATATAGTTCTAAGAGTAGGATGGAGTTCCCCCTAAGCACCTTAAAATTCTAAAGGGATCCGTTAATCGACGAATTTTAACTACCAGTGAGTTAGACTAAACTGAACACATCACCTCTAACAGAAGCTGCTATTAAAATTTAATTTTGTTTTAGAAAATTTTGATCTCAAGTTTGTTTGAAAATAAGATGAAGAATAGAATAAAATGATATAAGAAAATAAGATGAACAACAAAATTTTATTCAGCTAATTACAACAAACTAGAAGGTTATTTTGCATGCAAATGAATTTTTTGAATAAACATATGAAAGAAGGTCGGGATTTGCTTTAACGCAAAAGACAAGTGTTTCACAATTATTACAAGTTGCACGATATCCAAAAATGCGCCCGTGCGTGACCAGTGGCTGTGTGAGCAATACAAGATAACTTTGTGTTTAGCTGGTTTCTTCAAAAATACTAAAGAAATAATTGAGTCAAAATAAGGACATGCTCTCTAAAACTGCTTTCTTATCTCCTTTCGGTACTGCAAATGGAAAAAATATGCTAAAGTAAATATAGGGATAAATCTTTAGTAGTAAAAGGTCTATGTCAGCGCTTCTCAACCTTTTGACTAACGCGTACCACCTAAACTAAAACTGAAAAAACATTTAGTACCACCACTACAAAGTACTACCACCACCACCACTCTTGAACAAAGCTCAGATCGCGTAAATTTTCGAGTGTTAGAGAAAAAAACTCAATCAGGACGTTTTAAATTTTGAATTTAATAGTTAAAAATCTTTGCTTATTTGCGTACCACCTATTTTTCTCTTGCCTACCACCAGTGGTCAGTGTACCACCGGTTGAGAACCCCTGGTCTATGTAGTGAAACACAATCCTAATAAAGGCCCACCAGCGGCCGAGCGGTAAAGTCGTTGAACACTGGTAGTTCGGTCCGAGGTTCGAATTCCTCGAACGGGCTGGCTGCATGGGTGTTTTCGTGGTTTTTTCCATGTGTAACGTGTATACGAGCCAGTTTCCCTTAGAAAGTCCTCCACGAAGGTATCCCTCCCCTTAGGCAGATAGCCCTAATGTGCTTTGCCATAATTAAATACACCAAACCTAATAAATGTTTCATGTGAAATGCATTACAATTTTGCTACCAATCTGAGACTCATAAAAATCATGTCAAAGAAAATATAATTTATTTCGTTAAACGTTTACAGTGTAATTCATTATCGTTACCATAAATTTATTTTGCTTTTGTGTTGGAATATTTCTGAATTTGAAGCTTCGTAAAGCGGAATCACTCTGAATTATTAACTTGCGTTTAAGTGTAGAATACAATCGTCAAAACTATTGATTTTAGAAAAATGTGCTCTAAAAAAATAAGACTGAAAATACTTCCTTATTTTTCATGCACAGATCATGAAACTCATTTAGACTCTTGTCTCTGTCCTATTTCGTTCAGAATATAAGCAGTAAAAAAATTCATTTCTTGTTCCTGTTTTACATTCAGATGCTTACATTTTATTGGAAATTTGACATTTTCTTCTTCCATTTTTATACTTCACTTTTAATGTTTAGCTTGGGATGAAGTTCTTCGGCGGACATTGCATATTTGTCTTGCAGGTGTGGAGCTATTATAAGAACTTACATTTCGAACTGATGTGGGCAAAACCCCTAGTTATACAAGAATTATTTTAGATGCCTACTAAAACTGAAAATAAGGATGTAGCACATATGTAAAGAAAATAGTGCAAGTTTGCCCTAGAATGTCTCCTACAAAAGCGACTTCTCTTAATCTTTCGCATGATTTTATGTTATTGTAATTTAGGTTCATTGCATTGCTATCATTTCTCGAATTGGTAAAGTATTTTTGTTTGAATGTTGATAATTGTATTTATTTCTTGATATTAAAAATATGTATGTGTTTTCATTAATGTGGAAGTTAGGATGCCTAGTATCGAATGGTTTCAAACATTCAGACTGAACCTCTTCTCGTCTCTTTTTTTATTAAGAACACAGGCGGTTAAAACAGAAAATGTGGTGTATTTAATTATGGCAAAGCACTCTAGAGCTATCTGCCTAAGAGGAGGGATGCCTTCGTGGAGGACTTTCTAACGGAAACTGGCTCGTATACACGTTACACATGGGGGAAAACCACGAAAATACCCAACCCATGCAGCCAGCCCGTTCGCGGGATTCGAACCTCGGACCGCACTACCAGTGTTCAGCGACTTTACCGCTCGGCAGCTGGTGGGCTAAAACAGAAAATGAGTTTAGCACTTTAGAATATATAATTGGAATATTGGAATATATCAGTAGCTCAAAGGCACAATTTGCCTAGAAAGGCTATTATTTCGTTTTGGAATTTTAACCGTTGGTTCACTATAAATGGCGTTTCACTCTTCAAATTGTTGCCACCAAATATTAGAGCCCTGCATTATATTTGAAGAAATTAAATAATGAAAAATCTGCTTAACTCTCATTGTGATAAAACAATGGTACCTAGAGACATCAAATTTTGAATAACGTAGTCCTCCATTCAAATAGGGCACCTGAAAGACCAAGTTTGGAATTTGCTTTATTATCTATTTTATATTTTGTAAAATTTTAACGAAATTTTGATTAACAAAACAACTTTTTCAAAGCGACCAATGGCAACACTATACGGAAAAAAAAAAAAAAAAAAAAAAAAAAAAAAAACATTTTTACCTCAAAGGCGTGAGACTGTGTATCGAAAATTCTAAAGATATCCTCTTAAACATTTTCTGATATTGCTGTTGAATTGAATTTTATGGTTTAAGTGCGAGGAACGTGATATTTAATAAATAAAGGTAGCACACAAAACGTTAAAAAACGCCCCTTTGGGCGTAATATAAAATCGGAAAGATTTCATATTTTTTATGTATTATGTATGATGGCTATAGGAAATTAAATTTTATCGTGCAAAAGAAAAATTTTATCGTGCAAAGAATTGTATTGCTCCAGTGTTTAGTTAAAATAAGGCTACTTTAGAAATATGATCTTTCTTAGATTGAGTCTTACCGACATGCGGGAAATTTGACGACTATACTGGATCATTACATGGAGTTCATATCAGTATTACTTGTTATGCGTGATGTTTATGCATAATCTTATTTACTATGAACGATATCCGTGAAACCTGAAACATCAGATGTTCTGAAAGAGATATAAGAATTCTATGCTAAATAAAGTGATGTCAATTTGAAATGTATATCTTAAGTTAGAACGAATGTGATAAAACTTTAACTACTATGTTGGACAATTATTTGAAATTCATGTCAGTATTTCCTGTTATGTGTGATGTTTATGCAGGGTTTTATTTGGTAAGTATGATAAATTAAATGCCAAATATTCCCCAGAACCTCTATAAGAGTTCAATGATAAAATTTGAAATACGTATTTTTTAGCTTAATGTTAAAAATCTTTGAGACTCATAAAAAATAATGATAACACTGGTTGAAAAAATTATTCTAAGTTGGGAAATTTTCATATTACAGTGTGATAAAGAAAGCAGGCTTTTATTTCTATACTCTAACACTAATTCTATATGCATATCAGAAATTGTTTTGATTTCTCTCTCACAGATCTGCCTATAATTCGACTTTATAATTTTAAAGTGTGGATATTCTTTTCTGTAATTAAAAGTAATTCCATTTCCTTGATAAGAAAGACAAGATTGCGTAAAGTTTTAATATAATATCGGTTATGAGGCTGCGCAGTAGATGGTGGCATCATGTTAAGAATACATGTGACGTATTCGCATAATTAAAAGTCAAGTTTTAGCATATGTTTAGTGATTTAATATCGTTTGCGTGCAAGAAAATCAGAGATAGTTTTGCAAAGTGTTTCAAAAAATTAATCTACGTTAGTAATGTAAATCAGTCCTTCAGCTGAATAAAAGAGAGAGTTTCTAAACATATTCTCGTAAATGTCTGTTGCGTAAAATAATAAGAAATGGAATATTTTTTGTACGTATTTCAATAAATTGCATAGAAATGTACAGAGCATTGACTTAAGATGAATTTATATCATGAAAATTATAAGATTTGTTCAAAATCAGTAGACCTTACAATGAAGAAACTTGTGTAAATCCATATTTATTTTGAGGAAAGGGAATCAGAAATGCAACATGAATATGTTTTAAAAGCAGGATAACAGTTAAATTTAAGAAAAAATCTGATGTGTACACCATATGACTTCCTTGCACGGAATATTAAATTATATGCATTTTTTTCTTGAATTTCATTTAAATTGATTGGATTGAATTAAACCTACTTCGTCGACAGCGCATAAACCACAATAGAATAAATGCACTCTTTAAAATTCACTATAATTGTTTACTATAAGGACACTCTAAATGCACAAAATTTATATCATTTGAAGAATTATCGCAGCCACATGTTCTATTCAAATACTATAATAAAGCTAGAACGATGTATGAGAGAAATTAAGCAAACAAAACAAAAAAGAAACAGTTTTTCACAGACGATTCAGTATTTCTCATTCAATTAATTCAGTTCTCACTTCACGAGAAGGCAAAAATACATAAAAACTCAAAATATCTATATTAAAAATTACGAAGTAAATCTCAAACGCTTATTTCCTCGAAAAAATTCCAGAAAGGATTAAGCATGATTTAATTGGCAATAATAAATGAATGCGTTATCTTTGTTGTTGCGAAGCTAAGTTTCTCTAGATTGGCAACAAATCCACTAGTCTCCTGTTTCAAATGTAAACATCAATTGCCGCCATTAAAAACAGGCTTAGCGGCAATTAAACAACTTTAAAATTGCTCATAATTCTAAAAATATTGCACACAGACTTACTAAAGGCATAAAATCCTTAACCGGAAAATAAAAACAACATAATTCAATCATTTTTAAAGCAAAAAATGTACAATTTACAAACACATAAGAGTAAAGAAACTGAGATCACTGTGCCGGGTAACAGAGTGAATATATATATATAAATATATTTATGTACGTTTGGTGCGGCCGATTGCAAACAAAATACGAGGTGCACATCTACATGTTATAGCAGTCCTATATACAAAATTTCAACGTTCTGAGGCTACTCGTTTTTGAGTTATACGAGATACGTACGTACGTACGTACGCACGTACGTACATACGTTCGTACAGATGCCACTAAAAATTCTCTTCAGAATTAATTTTAAAGCAGTTTTATAATTTTTTTGAAGGAAAAAAGTATTTTATTCTGTCCTTACGTACAGATATCACGCAAAAACATCGTTAAATTTCATTCGATAGCGGTCAAAATGGATATTTCCGTTGAAATATGCTACCTGAAACTTTTCGCGATTACTATACTTCCTTTTTACTTCGTACAAGGAAGTAAAAATGTTTAAATAAAATATAGAAAGTGTGAAATTTACGCTTGCTAGACATAGTTTGGTGAATCCTTTGAATCAAAGTAAGATGTATCAAAGAGAATTCGTTTTGTTTTGTTCAGTGTTTCAAAACGTTACTACAGGACATTAGAAGAAAAATTTCTAAGGAAATCTTAGTTAGTAGCATAAAAAGTAAGAAATGTAATGTCCCAACTATACTACATTGTATGTATAGGTTTCAGTCAATTTAGAGTTACAGCAAATATTACTCATGAAGGCCTCCAGAGGTAAACTATATCCATGTAAGTTCTAGTTTAAATTTCCTAGACAGAGAAGCGTGAGTTTTCTTTTGAGAAATAGAAATATAACATCGATAAGCATTTGAAACAAGGAGGAAAAAAATTAGGCATAAAAGAAAAATTGGACAAAACATTTTTAAAAGTATAAAAAAATTTACATCTGCAAAATCAACGAAAGATAAAATTTAAAATTTATTTTTGAAGAAAAATACATTAAGAAAAGAATAAAAACAAAAATTGCAATTGTGAAAACAGAAATTTAAAAAAAAAATTAAACTTAGGATAATAAATATTGCATTTGCAAAATATATAAAGCGAATGCAGAAACAACCCATTCTATATACGATTCTATATATGGACACTCTGGCTACGATATAATTCTGTTAGTCTTGTTTATGGGTTTTTGTCTACTGTTTTGTGCAACGATTTTGCCAATGGGTACCTTTATTGGTCGGTAGATTTTTAAGTACTGGTTTTTATAGGAATTTGGTCTATAGGTACCAATATAGGTGTATGAGTTTTTGTCTACTGGTTTTCATAGGGAATAGATCTACAGAATATTCATTTTTTATGGAGATTTGGCCTATGGTTACGCATAAAGTTATGGTTTCTGGATATGGGATTTTACAGGTATTTCGTTTATAGTGCCCATACAGTTTTACAGGTTTCTGTCTATGGGCTTTACGGGGATTCAGCCAATGGGTATCCTTACAGTTGTACGGGTTTCTGTCTATAGATTTTTAAGGGGATTTGGCCTATGGTTACCCGTACAGTTATACGGGTTTCTGGGTCTGGGTTTTTACGGGAATTTGGCCTACGGGTATCCGTACAGCTGTTCAGGTTTCTTTCTATGGGTTTTTACGGGGATATGGCCTGCGGGTACCCTACGGGATTTGACCTATGGGGATTTGGCCTACGGTAACAGTTGTACAGGTTTCAGTTTGTGGGATTTTATGGGGATTTGGCCAACGGGCACCCGCAGAACTGTAAGAGTACCCGTACGCCAGTACCCTGTAAAAACATTTATGGGTTTTTAAGGGGCATTTTTAGCAGGGAACTTTTTTAAAAATAAAAAGCGGAAAGGAAAAATTAAACTTGCGGAAATAAATTACTTTTGTAAAATAGAAAAAGTGAAATTTATAATTTTTTTTTTTTTTAAACTGAAATGTGAAAAGGAAAATATTTGAAAAAAAAAAAAAAAAAAAAAAAAAGCTTTTGTAAAATGAAAAAGTGAAAGAAATGCAAAAAATAAATTTTCTTTTGTAAAAATGTGTAAACATTAAGTTTCGAAAATTAAACTTAAAATTTACATTTGCAAAAAGGTGGGATGAAAAAAATTAATAAACTTAATTTAATAAGAATACAAAAGAAAACAAAACTGTGCTTATAAACTTAAAAAGATAAATTTAAATTGCGGGAAAACTTTACATATAAAACAGCAAAAATGAATTTACAGTAAGGAATTGGAAAAAAATAAATAAAACTATATCCAATTCAAGAAATAAAGGAGTTAGATTAGCTGTGATAGGCCGAAATACGAAGGATATTGACAGCGAGGTGATGATTGGTCCTTAAGAATGTTTTCGCCAGCCATCGTGGTCTACAAAAGCGTGAAGAAGTTAACCCACTTTTGTTTGCTCATGCGCAGTCTTTCAGCCTAGAGGTGACATAGTTGATTTCCTGGCTTCCTGCTGGACAAGGTCAAAAAACATGTCTATTTGACTGTCAACGAGTGGCTCAGGTGTCTCTTTTTTCAACAGTAAAAATGGCACAACGATTTTGCAATAAAATGATTAACCAGGCATTAAAGAGTATTGGAAGCCAAAAATTTTCAAAAAATGTTGATTTTGCATTTTTGCAGTTTCAAATTATTAAACAGGCATTAAATGGTGTTGAAAGCCAAAAATCTTCAAAAAATGGTTATTTCGGATTTCCGAATTTTCAAATTTAATACACTTTTAGCTTTCTAAAAATACCATACTTTAATCTCTATGAAAATTAGAAGTGTAAAAACTCTAGTTTCAATTTATAATCGAATGCTTTGATAAATGAGGATTTTTACATAAAAATGCGTTTTTGTCCAAATGTGTTTTATTATACTAGATGTACCTTTTCTCAGGAAATTCTGCTCCAGAGGTAGGCGAATTTTTTATGGCTTATTTATTATGTTACCTAATATTTATTGAAATGAACTTGTAGAGTTTCCTCACTTTGTAATTCTAAGTTAATGTTGGAAGTAAAGAATCTAAGAACTGATAAGCGAATAATCGCTTAAGTTCGGTGACAAAAAACAACAAGATAGAAGGGTAACTAACCCTTTATTACTCCAATAAGAATTAACAAAACACCTCTTGGGAGTGTACAAACAAAGCCCGCACTTGGGTTTGAACTTAAAAGTCTAAGAATTAAACTAAAACTAAGATTAACTAAAGAAGTATAGCCGAAGCTATCAAGGTTCAAATCGAGTTGGCCCCTTAACTTATTTGACTACGAAGCTTAGCAAGGGCCTGAGTACGGCCCAGCGTAATAACAGCTTTGAGAGAGAGTGGCCAAAAAGGCAGACGCGCTTAAATCAGAAACTCTGATTCTCTCTGACTCAGTAAGTAACTTCGTAGTTTAAATACCGCTCCTCCTCATTAAATATTCAGTAAGATTCCAAAACTACGTTCTGGCCGGAAGTAGTAAGTTGAAGTTAAGAATTTGACAGGAAAGGAACTTAAAATTTAAATGTTAATAAAATTAATATAATCCTTACAAACTTTTTACGATAAACTAAGACAAAAAATTTTCACGATATATTTTATTTATTTATTTATTTATTTATTTTGTGAGAAACGTGCTAAATGTTACTATGCCTAATACAATACTCTCTAAATTATTCAAAAACTCAAAATGTTTTAAAAGCTCATTTCAGTATAATCAGGTAGGTGTAATTATTATAATTAATTACACAAAAAAATCAAACGTGTATCTACAACAGATTTCGAGAGAAAGCCCATCGAAAATGGCCAGTTTAACACTGATGGTACAGAGCAGGATTTCTTAAACGTTTTTCAGTAGCGGCCCCTTTTTATCACAGAGAGTTTTTCCCGACCCCTGTACCCCCATAATATTTACAAAACAAAATTATGGGGGCCCATAAGTATTGCACAAATCCGATACACACGTGAGTGAAACTCTCAATTTTTTATTTGCACTGTAATATACTATTGCAGTTTTAGGTCATTAAATTTAATTTCTAATTTTAAGACATAGAACAATGTGAAAATTTTAATAAATAACAGACGTAATGACAGCGTCACGTGCAAAGCAACGAAAATGAACGTTGATATTATAAAAGGAATGAGTCGAAACGTTTTCGTTCTTTTTTCTTCGTCAGTATTGTCTTATCTTTATCTATTTTCAGATATATTGCGTAAAATTATTTGGTAATTGTAAAATTATTGTAATAAGTTAAAAATACATCAAAACTGCTAAAATTTTTGGCGACCCCCTGCTGTAGGTCCCGCGACTCACTTGGGCATCGCGACTCACAGTTTAAGAAACCCTGGTATAGCGGGTTCCGACTGCCCTTTACTATTTTAGACAATGCTCAGAATATTTACCGTATATTACGGCGTATAACGCCCACTTTCAATATCGAAACTAAGATCGAAATTTACGGATACGACTTACACGTCGGGTATAAAAATGATAGATTTAAAAATAAGGCATGAACATAAAAAATTAGATTTCTATAGGTAACGAAATGTTTTTTTTTTTTTTTTTTTTTTTTTTTTTATGGTGGTTTTTTTTTTTTTTTTTTTTTTTTAAATGCTGTTTTTTTTTTTTTTTTAATGGCATACTTTATGAACTTAAAAATTTTCATTGTCGGATAACATGAAACATCTTCGTGTTCCGTTATATCTTCAGGCACATCAACCAATTCTCTTTCATCTTCACCATCATTGTTTTTCTGATCCATAAATAAATGATCATCACTGTCCGTTCCATCTTTCACGAACACCAAACACTCTTGCTGCAGCATGATGTATTCTTTCCTTTCAAAAATTCTTTCCTTTGCTTTCGAAAACAGCACTGTGTTTGTTTCTTTTCGCGGAAGGCATTCTTACTACTAAAAGGAGCACTAGATCAACTGTATTTCAACTAAAGCAAATGTGATTTACTAAAGGCCTTTGATTTTAAGTTCAAAATCACGACTTCAAATGACTACAGAAAGAAAAAATCTGATGTGTACACCACATGACTTCCTTGTATTGGAATATTAAATTATACGCATTTTTTCTTGCATTTCATTTAAACTTATTGGATTGAATTAAATCTACTTCGCCGACAGCGCATAAACCACAATACAATAAATGCATTCTTTAAAATTCACTCTAGTACTTGTTTACTATAGTGACACTCTAGCGCTAGATTCACTTAACAGTATTAATAATTGTATAACGGTTAACTTATATAATAATTTAATAACGGAAACTAAGTTAACTGTTATATAATCCAATAATTATATAATAGTTAACTTATATATTTCGTTCATATTATAACTCATAATGCAGAAAATTTATATCATTTAAAGAATAGGATTATCTAATCGTTGCCACATGCTCTATTCAAATACTATAATAAAGCTAGAACGATGTATAAAAGAAATTAAGCAAACAAAACAAAAAAGGAACATTTTTTCACAGACGATTGAGTATTTCTCATTTAATTAATTCGGTTCTCACTTCGCGAGAAGGCAAAAATATATAAGAACTCAAAATATTTATATTAAAAATTACGAAGTAAATCTTAAACGCTTATTTCCTCGAAAAAATTCCAGAACGGATTAAGCATGATTTAAATAATAAATGAATGCGTTACTTTGTAGTTGCGAAGCTAAGTTTCTCTAGATTGGCAACAAATCCACTAGTCTCCTGTTTTAAATGTAAACATGAATGGCCGCCATTAAAAAAGGCTTAGCGGCAATTAAACAACTTTAAAATTGCTGATAATTCTAAAAATATTGCACACAGATTTACTAAAGGCATAAAATCCTTAACCGGAAGATAAAAACAACATAATTCAATCATTTTTAAAGCAAAAAATGTACAATTTACAAACATATAAGAGTAAAGAAACTGAGATCACTGAGCCGGGTAACAGAGTGGATATATATATAAATATATTTTATATATGTTTGGTGCGGCCGATTGCAACCAAAATACGAGGTGCACATCTACATGTTATAGCAGTCCTATATACAAAATTTCAACGTTCTGAGGCTACTCGTTTTTGAGTTATGCGAGATACGTACGTACGCACGAACGTACGGACGCACGAACGTACATACGTTCGTACAGCCGCCACGAAAAATTCTCTTCAGAATTCATTTTAAAGCAGTTTTATAATTTTTTTGATGGAAAAGAGTATTTTATTCAGTCCTTACGTACATATATCACGCAAAGACATCGTTAAATTGCATTCGATAGCGGTCAAAATGGATATTTTCGTTGAAATATGCTGCCTGAAACTTTTCGCGATTACAATACTTCCTTTTTACTTCGTACAAGGAAGTAAAAACAACTAACTCCTAATTCCAGGAATTCATTCAGGTTGCAACTGCATTCTTATCCCAAATTATATTCCCCTTTTCTCAAAACTCTACGATAGCATTCTTTTGGACACCTGCCTTGAATAAAATTCACCTTCATTGCAGGAATATTTACTTCCCCTGGCATTTAACCCACACACATATTGTTTCCCTTATCGCTTACTAATTAGGTATACCATTGCTGAAAAAATTAGGACAAATCTTTAATAAGTGATCTCAAAAGATAAGAGCATTGCGCATGTATCTTTTGGGTTTCTTCGTGAAGAGCTGGGCTGGGTGCACGTTATACAGCGAATTTATTTTAAAAGTAAATAATGTAGCTTGAAATTATAGATGCGCGTTTTACCCTAGAAACTACGGTACGTACATTTCATAAGAAAAATGTAATTTAAAGAGATTTGTGGTTCGTAGAGGTTTATTCTCGAAATTATTTACAGACAGTGCCACAACGCTGTTGGGGCGAGACGGCTTCCGACCTTATGCAACCTCGAGGGTCCCAAACAGGATTAATACCGCCCCGCTCTTGTATCAATCTCCATGTAACGACCCCACAGAGCAAGGGCAGTTAACCTGAGCCAGACTCTGTCCCGAGAGTCCTCAGGCCTTCTGTGAAGTCTGTTGATTTGCCCCGTGGTTGAGTTTGCCTAGGTACAGATCCTAACCAGTACTTCCCAGGCGTTCGCCTGAGTCAACCCCCGGGCGGGAGACAGTGCCACAAATATCATATGACCAAATAAGGAATTTTCTAGTTTACACAATTTACATATAAAATCAGACGATGACCTTGCTAATTATATGTTAACTGAGGGAACTGACGGGAACATTCTTCCATCGAGAGAACCTAACTTTGGTGGCCTCTGGGAAAGTGGAATTAAGGCGTTTAAGTATCATTTTAAAGCAGTTTTAGGCAATACCAGATTAAGTTTATAAGAATTCCTAACAAATTGCTCCTAATATCCTAACTGAATAATCCTAATTGCTAATTGCTAAAAATATCCTAATTGCTCAAATAGAAGAAATTCTAAATTCAAGACAGCTTGTACCTCTGTCGTCCGATACTGGTGCGTATCATATATTAACTCCTTCCCATTTCTCTAGTGGCAGACCAGACCCTTAAATACTATTGTAAAGCCAAATTTAATTGAGGTTAAAGGCAATCGATTGTATAATTGGAAAAAAAACTTAACAAAAATAATTCAAATGTTTTGGAAGAAATGTCATATACAATATCTTAATAAATTGTAACAGAAGTCCAAACGGATTATGTAAAAATAAATGCGTTAGTGCTTCTTCAAGGGTAAAAATATACCGCCTCAAATATGGGCATTAGGTAAAATGATTGAGCTTTATTTTGGTGAAGACAAATGGGTCAGAGTTGCTAAAGCAACAACTTTGCAGTTTACAAATGATCCATTTCAAAAATCTGCATTGTACCATTTGATATGTAATCTCATATTAGTATTTTTTTATATATGACTTTATGTTATTATTATATTGCGTTTATTTTCTATTTATATTTGAAATAACTGTATTATTTAATAATTGAATGAAACCTTTGCAATAGCGAGCGCGATGTTCCGTACCTAATTATAAGCGCTATTGTAGCAGCACCAGCTAGCAATAATTGGATTGGATTATTCAGTTATGGCAAAGCACACGAGGGCTATCTGCTAAAGGGAGGGATGCTTTCGTGGAGGATTTCTAAGGGAAACTGGCCCTCATACGCGTTACACATGGGGAAAAACCACAAAAACGCCCATGCAGCCAGTCCGTTCGGGGGATTCGAACCTCGGACCGAACTACCAGTGTTCAGCGTCTTTACCGCTCGGCCGCTGGTGAACTCCAGCTAGCAATAAGAGAAAAAAAAGGTTAAGTTAGCAATGGAAGTTGTGAAAGGCTTTTATTTAATATTTTGAAGTTTAATAAATTGTTAGAATTGACAGTTCAAAAAATATGAGTGTTTTAAAATGAAAGTAAGTAAAGCGTAAGTAAAAAAAATTCAGTCCAATGAAATTCTTGTAAGAAATGTCTTTAATCATCTGCAGTATGCATTTATAATATGTGAATTGTGTAATACAATGACATATGCATATGAGTCATACAAATGATATATATATATATATATGATGTATCAGATTTAGTCGTAGCTTAAATAATCAGACGATAAGTTTAAAAAACAGGATCCATTTATTATTATTCAGGAGAAATAGCAGTTACAAAAATCAGATATCCGGAGTAAATAAAAAGAATTACTAATAACTTTTTGTATGAAGTTTACTGCATCGTCACATTTAAGAAAAAGCTCCGATATTCCTTTTGCGAGTTCTTTTATAGCCTCTGGAAAGGCGGAGCTTCCAAGAAATGACGTCAGCCTCGTCAGCCATTCCAGTTCGCTTTAAATATCTCCAGAACATTCTATAACTGTACGTGTAGGAAAAGGCGGGAAAAACAACTTGACTACGGGGCTGTGGATTTAATTTCACGTACTTCCAAATAAGAGAACGTCGCCATTAAAAATGAAAAGGACATATAGTTAGAATTTTAAGTGTATTCTTGACTATAGAATTTTATTATTACATATATATATATATATATATAAATGAGTTATGTATACGGCATATGCATATGTATTGTATGTATTTATATTATGTGAATTATGTAATATAATGGCACAAGAGGGAAGTAAATAAGAATAGGTACTCTTCTGTTATCAGGGACCGGATTCAGAAATGTATATATGTATGCATGTGTCGATATAGGTACTCATGCATGCTTGTTTATATGTACGTAGACATACATACGTTTACACGTGCATACATATACGTACATACCACATACGTTCACACGTGCATACATATATGAATTTATGAATCCTATCCCGATAACAGAAGAATACCTAAAACTATGTTAATATTATATATAAATGAGTTATGTAGTGAGATATATTATGGAAATATGTAAAAGTACTCATAAAAATAATTAATATTCATTTCAATATATTTTTGCGTATATGTAAGTAATTTTAGTGAGATCATGTTTGAAATTTTAATATATTTTTGCGTAATGTAACATGAAATACTCAAAAGAGATAAAGCTCCACTGGAAAAATAAGATTACAGGGGCAAGTCTATTTAACATTGATGTAAATGGTTATCTCACTAAGTTTGCGAGATATCACTAAGCTGGCGATGGTTTGGGCTGCTAAGTTTTGTTGCCAAAGTCCAGAGATCGCCAATTGTGGCCAAACTAGACAACCATTTGGCGACATTTTGGTCCTGTTCCTGTATAACTGTAACTGGTATTGTTATTAAATAATTGTAATTGATCCCTATATGTAACTCTAATTCTATCAACCTCTCATATGCCTTCCAGTAACTTCGAGAGGTGGAAGACGCTAGAAATTTCTCGTCGGCCTGGGGAAAGCTATATAAGGCCGCAGAGAGCATCGGTTTCTTAGTTTTTCAGTGCAGATTCGACTATGAAGCCATGAGATATTTCCCTAAGAGCTTCGCTGTTTAGATGCATTTTGCAATGCGTTGTGTTTAGCGTTCTTATTAGTATGAAGAGCAACTACTGAATGTTCTGCTTGATACTGAGAACAGCTGTACGAGTAATTTTGTGGAAAGCTCCAGAATTTTAAAATGTTCCTTTTAGTAAAATCAAACTAACCAAGCGGTCCTGTGTGCATTCAATCCATTACGAACCCATACCTATGCAACAATATAATTAGTGTTTAATATTAAGAATTTATTATAAAACGGTTTTAAATTGCCCTGCGGACGACTGCCGGTAGAAACCGGAAGACAAGCTATGGTTTGTACATGGATTTACCACGAAGAGAGAATCACCAGAGAAGCTCATACGTTTGTTACCCTACTTCGAAAAAGAATTTAATTTCCGTCACTTTTCGAGTGGAAGCAATTGCTAATAGAAAGAATAAGAATGATAATTAACTGTAAATTTTTTTCTATCCGTAATGAGTAGAAGAAAAAATGCTTGTTAATTAATTGTTACTACCTATTATCGTCTGTGTAATTTATTATGAATAAATGTCGAGGTGACCCTGGTGGCGAGGACAAGGGTTAGGGCGAGTTGTTTTAATTTGAGTTTTATTCTTTTTTTTTTCATGAGTTGTTTTTAATTTGGTACCGTTTTGCCAAAGTTGGCGGTTCGGCCTTTAATTGAAGTTGTGGCTCAGCGGTAAAGTATGCGATTCTCATGTTAGAGGTTATGGGTTCGAATCCCAGTGTTTTAAAATTCGCGGAATAAGTATTGTTATTAAAATAAGCAATGAAATCAATTAAAAATGACTTAATATTAAATAATTATTTGCATAGTAAAAATCAGTTGCAGATTAAATAATTAATTAAAACTAATGTCATCCAAAACACTTGATTCAAGACATCTTTGCAGCTAAATGGAAAAAAAAAATGTTATTGTTACAAAAAACAAATCTTGGCTAATCTTTGGAATATGGTAACAGGTAGTTTGACGACATTTTGGTAAGGCGATAAAGGTTACTAGCCAGGACTTTAGCAGTGTACACGGATAAAGTCAAGAGTGTGCGCAATGCCATTTTTGTGCAATTCTGGGATGTTTTCTTAAGTGAAAATAGGTCGATGTGTACATGTATGATACTGTGTATGTGGAATTCTTAAAAACGCGGCAAGCAGGGGGCGATTCTGCACTTTGTTCCAATTTCGCACCTAATCTTCGTCGTCATGATTAAACACTTTTGTTCCATAAAAGTTCTAGTATAAGCGGAATTCGGCAAGCAGATCGTTTGGAAAAAAATTTTGAGTATATATACATATATAAAAAAAAAAAAAAAAAAAAAAAAGCCTTTTTTTCGTTAAAACAAAATGGCGTACAAACAAAAACTAGCAGGTTGCTGTAGCAGGGTTGGTCGCCAAATTTTCGCCAAAAAATCGCCAAGTTACCATAATTCAAAGATTAAGCCAAATCTTTGAAAAATAGTATAAATTTTACAAAAAGTAAATAATTGTGCATGCGTCATTCAAATACGTATACGTTCACTACTTCAGAAATTTAAAATGACGACATCACTTCTGGGTGGCACATGATCCAAGATGGCGGCAACCATGCCCCTTTTCTGCGATGCTGCTTCCACCAATCGATGACAGTGGTTTACTACTTTTAGTATAGTTATACAACATGCATAGGGTTTCAAACCATAGTACATAGACAAGAAGAGTAGCAGAATCATAGCCAAACAGTGTATAGCAGTGGTGACCAACCTTTGGCCTCTCGCGAGCGTATTTCCAAAACATCAACATTTTTGTGAAACATATTTCCAATCTTATGTGATACATCTGAAATATTAATTGCGGCAAATGGTTTTGAGATAAATAATAATATTTGTTGAACTTTATGGAACTCAGGGAATTGGAGTTCAAAATTATTTTTCAGTGCATTTAGGTTTTCCGAGTATTTCTCTGTTTCAATTGACTTGTGGTTATTAATATGACTTGTTAAATTCTGAAAATGGGTGAAATTTGTTTCTTTCATCTAAGTTATCCACAAACTTAACATTATCTGAAAAGCAATTACAGTCCCAATCAATTGAAAAAGGGTTTTTCCTTTTCCCTGAAGATCTTCGTTCAGTTTGTTCAATTTAGCATTTATATCCATGAGAAAATACAGATCGGATAACGAATTGTTATCGTACATTTCTTTATAACTTTGTTTCCGGATTTCAAAAAGCTGCTTTATTGGCGAAAGAAGTTCTACAAATCGTTGAAGTACTTTTTCCCTGCTAAGCCATCTAACAGCGAAATGAAGCAATAAGATTCTATGTTCGCTATCAAGTTCATCAGTCAGCAATCAATTATTTTATAACATGTTTAGCATATTTTAACAATTAAGAAAAATAAATGAATGGGTATTTTAAAAATATTTTTTGTTCATAGTACTTAATCGGACTGGCGAGCACATACAAAAAGATCAGCGAGCACAAGGTTAGGTACCGATGGTGTATAGAAATAGAAAAAAAAAAAAAAAAAAAAAAAAAGGGAAAATATGAGACTTTAGCGTTTTACTAGATAGTTGATAGTTGATAGTTGACGGGGGACGTGTGCACCATCCCTTTACCGTAATGGTTAATTGGCATATGCAACACGTCCACCTCTATCTTGAGCCAGATGGGCCACACAGGCGCCTCGCACCATACACCGAAACCCAGCGACCAGGCCATCCAGGTGGCAGCCCAAAAGACCAAAGAAGCCCCCAGAAGCATGTTGACAAAGCATAAGATTACAAAGGTGCAAGTGCCAGTTTTGAATAAATACTATAATCACATAGACATAATTAGAACAAAACACATACAGATAGCGATAACAATAGAAAACTAAAGGAGTAAACACCATTACAAAACTACTACTGCTACATACTACAATACTACAAAACTACAAGTAGAATACTTACAAACAGTACTACAAACTGATACAATGCTAAATATTACAAAACTGCTACTGCTGCTATATACTAGGCTGATAATAATGCTGATAGTATGATATCGATGATGTAATGATCTTAATACTGATGGTAAGTTCAGTACAATAGTTAGTGTACAAAGCAAGGATACAATACATGAATACATTATGCAACTATATAGATACCAATACAAGGTAAAAAGGATACATTATACAACTATATATACATATATATATATATATATATACACACACATATATATATATACACACACATACACACATATATACATACATACACACATACAGATATACACCAATACAAGGTAAAACGATACTAATGATTATGTACGAGATGCAAGACAAGATAGATAATTCAATATAAGATCAATAAGCCATATTGTTCAATACAATAGTTAATGCAAAGTTAATAAACACTATTTATATTACTATATCAACTGTATATTTCCTATATTAGTGCAATTTTATATGACGCATATCTATACGATGCTCACAATTTAATATATATTACACAGTACTGTATTGCAGGGAACTTATAATTCAATTTTATACAAGATGATACATATCTATACTATGCTCACAATTTAATGTATATATTATATAATACAGTATACAGTACAATATGATTTACAACTAATACGTAAGATAATGGATGCTATATCATTCAATTACAAAAGTTAATGCAAAATTAATGATACATTATTTATATTACGATACCAACTACACATTTCCTGTATTGCAGGGGACTTATAGTGCAATTTTATTATGTATACGATGCTCACAACATTGCAATTTCATATAAGATGATACATATCCATACGAAGCTCACAATTTAATATATATATTATACAATACGGTTATACGATATAATATAATGTACTGCAAATACGTAAGCTATGTGATACAGTAGGTAAATTAACATGCTTACAGGGTTAGTATACAAGACACAACAATAGGTACAATACAATACTAAGAGTAAATAAATAGAGTATGTGACAGTATATAGACAAATGCAATGTAGAAAAATACATATTGTCAAGTAATTGGTAATAATTCTATGCAATATGCAATACAAGACATATGATACAGTATAAAATCGATAAGCTACGTCTATTATAATTATAATTATATATATTATTATTATAATTTAATGGAATATTTAAAGCAAAATGAGACCAAAATACTACTTTAACTTTCATACAGTATTTTAACACGATTGCTAGTTCAGTAAAATAATTAATACAATATTTAATTCAGTACGTATCTCAGGGTATAAAAAAAAGTGTAATATATATATTCTTAATAGTATGATGCCTATAAGGCAATGTTCTTAATAACTAAAGCGAATTAAATGCAATACTTTGTATACAATACACAAGAGCAACACTTCAGTACAATACTGAGGATAAAAAGACATATTTTGCAACAGTATAAATATACAAATGCAATGTATAAAAATACCTATGATCAATTTAATATTATTAATTCTGTGCAATATGCGATACAATGCAACAATATAGCTATACAAATATAATGTATAAAAAATACTTATGATCAATTCAATATTAATAATTCTGTGCAATATGCAATACACGACATATAATTCAATATAATCAATAAACTAAATCTAAAATCTAAAGTCTAAAATTCTGCATGTAATTCAATAAAATAGTTAATGCCAAGTTGAATCAAGACTACTTATAACGTTATGCTAATAATCCAGTTTCTGTATTGCAAAGAATTTAATTTACAGTTCCATACTAAAGCATACATAGCGATACGATGTTCATAATTTCAATATGTTGCATCACATATTCTTAGGGTAGAGCTTATAACTCAACATAATATTACATAACTACCAACTTAATACTATAATTAATGCAAGAATTAAAATAATAAGTAAATTAAGTTAATAGACTAGTTAGAATATAATGCAGTACTTAGGGTGCAAATATTGTATATTGTAATTATAATGAAATATGATACAATGCTAATTGTTTGATACAATAGTTATTACAATGCTCGATACAATATTTTTGATATATAACCAGATTAGAATACTTAATATGTAGCTTGTAATTCAGTAAGATAGTAATTCAGTAAGATTCAGTAAGATAGCGTTTTACTAGAGAAGGCCCACCAGCGACCGAGTGATAAAATTGTTGAACACTGGTAGTTCCGACTTGGACTCTATTCCATTCTAACAAGACCTTAGGCAGACAGACCTCGCGGGCTCTACCATAATTAAATAAACCAACTTGAAAACAATCAAACTTCTAAAAGAGTTATAATTTGTTTTACGTATCCAGATTTGCCAAAGCATTTCAAAAGTCTAATGTTATTTTACACTCAAAAATTCAGTCAAATATATGAACAAGTCGGGTTCATTAGGTTTGAATAAGATTATTGGAATATGGAACAGCAGGTAATGGCTAAGGCAAATATTACATCGCGGAGGACTTTCCAAGGGTAACTGGCTCATATTCACGTAAACGTAATCATCGTTGCAGTAGAAGCGCTTAAACTGATAATTTCGTCAGAGAACGTCAGAGCCGAAAGAGAAGCCCATGACAACGTTTAGGTTCTGAGTTTTACGTACTGATAATTGTGGGGCATGTGGAATTATGTCTTGCCTTAAAATTTGTTAGTGTGGCCAAATAGTAGTCCATAATTACTGTGATACTACATAACAAGGTCTGGATGAGATAGCACTCAAAGCAAATGGAAAAAGCTTTACTCGTTTATTTGGCCCGTTATGGCAGCACATTAATACATGTGTCAATAATGTTATTTTCACTCTGTTGCAATGAGTTCTACTCACTGCAACAGTATAGGTGATGAAAACTTAGATACAGTCTCAAATCGCGTGGCACGAAATTTATTCTTTGTTTTCCTCATAGAAATTCTTCTGCTCTGTACCACAATAAATGTGAAACGCTGCTTAACTAAATCTTAAGGCGAGGAAGTTCTTCTCCTGTTAGGAAACCGTAACTTATGGGTTTTGCAAGTATGTTACTCGTTAGCTAAAATTAATATGCATTTCATTTCTGGACCAAATGAACTGGAGACTTGTGTCTGCCATGCAGCAACTGATAACATTTCTGTCAAAGTCATCAGGTCCGAAAGAGAAGTGCTTGGTAACTTTCACAGCGTTGATTTGATTTAATGCCACTGACTCGTTTACAGTGGGCTATTTCTTAACACAACCTCACTCATGCACTGCATGGCCAAATACTAGAAACAGCAGTAACAGAAGACTCATAAAGACTATTCTCAAAATGGAACAAAAAGTAAATAGTAGAATAGTCTAGCTGCTTGAAAGGTGCCCCGGCCGTCACGGAGTGCCCCTTAACAGCAGAATGGCACATCAAATTCCCAACCACCAATGTTCTGCCTTTCAAACGTCTTCTCGTAAAACATCGAGGCACGCGGCGAAAGCTTAAAAGCATAATGGAGAAGCTAGAAAAAATGGGCATAGACCTCTGCAGGTCGGAATAGGGCACATGCAATAAATATAATTGGCATTACGATTCTCAAAGCTTACTAAATTAGCTAGGACAGCAATGGTATGTGTATCCGAATATGGAAATGTAACTGTTTTTAGTTATCCCACGAGCCGACGTGTCGTTCAAAGCTATTAGCACAGTAATGGCCAGTGTACATATAAATACTGTAGATATAACGTGGCATGTATTGAGCACACATCTGTTAAGCGTCTTACAACTGTGAAGTCTCTAGATGGTTGCAGGGCCAGGGTAACACCCGAGTAGTCATAGAAAGCCGTCCGGGTGCCCTGTCCTGCTGTCACCAGTCACCTGCTTGAAAAAATCGGCTGTTCTATTTTTAAATGGGCATAAACCTTAGGACTTCTAACTTCTACAATTATACTAATTAGCGCCTACCATGAGCATTAATTAATGATATTTAGCTCAGCATCTGATAAGCAAATAATAACTACTTAATGAAAACTTGATGATCAGGGATCTACCTAAACTAAGGAGGGATGATAATGATGCATATGGTTTTCAAAACTGGAATAAAAAAGACTTTCATGGAGAAAAGGCACTGCGCTTGCTGAATACAGTCAAACGAATCCCATTTTATGCTACACTAGGGCTGACCAAGGAGTAAAAGCTAGACGTGGATCACAATATGAGATCCTAATAGCATGTTGGTCTTGCTCAAGGTGTGAATATAGGTGAATTCAGTCGGTGCAGAAAACTTCTTTTGGTGTATTTTATGGAACATTACATATAACCAAACCAAAATCTTTGAACGATCAGTATCATATAACCAATATCACTAAACGTATCACCAAAATGTACAGCGCATTTCTTACAGAAATCGCGATGGAAATTTTAGTCCATAAATAAAATAAAAACTATCAGATTTAACAGCACATGAATCAACCAAAATAATTTGAAAGAAGCCGCGACAGATATAGCAGCAAGAACAATAAGTTACTGCGCATACCATGGCCAAAATGTCATCTCACTACCAATCTGCAATAAGGCAGCAAGGATAGGATGTCATACAAAGGGTAGAACGACCTTCAATATACTTCCCAGTTGTGATACAAATAAAGTATTAACTACGCCTCAATTCAAATGGATTCTATCAGACTACGATTCCTTTCCTACCTAATTTTACTCAAGCATTTTATCAACATATACTTGACACTGCGAGAAATTATAATAAGATGATTAAATATTAAAATGACCAATAACAGACTTTCACATCCGTCACTCATCAGAAATAATTCCAAAGTATACAGCCCTCATTATCCGTTTCCGGCATGCTACCTTTTAAAGTTGGAATTTTGATAAAACAAAAAAAGGTAGGCTGTCTAATTAGGCCTAGAGGAGTACACAAGCAAAATTTTGTGAAGACAGCACTTATCGTTTAATTCTGTAGATGTGCCCAAAGTGGGCACACTGATTGAATAGAGCTTCGAAAAGAGTGCTGAAACGAGCATTGTTGTCAATGAACTGACCGATGAAATGCGGAGAAACAAAGAATACAAACTCTCAGTTGTCCTAGATGATCGGTGAGACCCTTTTGGGCACACCTAGGGTTCGCCATTTGATTTTAGGCAAGATATCAAGGTAAAAATTTAAAACTAATATGTAATATGGAGATTAGCATACGGCCAAAAAAATGACACAGAAATTTCTTTTCAAACAACTTCTTTTATATCTTAAAAAATCTGGAAGATTTCTTTGAAAAATGAGGGTCTTAAAACACTAAACATGGCTAAAATATATGGACTGTTTTGTGTTGAGCTGCCATCTACTATAAATAAACAAGATTCAGAGTAACCTATAATAACCTATAAATACTTTTTCATACAATTTTTCTGTGCGTACAGAAGAAACATTTTGGGTGTGTCCAGAAAAGACATATTGTGCCGCAAAGGGTTAAAGAAAGCAAGAAAAACATAGAAGAAACCTCATCAAAATATGGTAGGAAGCTTCGGCACAGACTTACAGTGGATGGACAAAAATATGGAAACACCTTGTGAAATGCATGTTTGAAAAGAAAGATTGATTTTAATGAAATATGTAGGTGGCGCTGGCGTTTTTGACTACTGACGCCACCTATACAACTTCGTAAATGTGATAAACAGTTCAGTTGTTGTCGGAGTACTGTTATGTGAGGTTGTCATTGCATTATGTCAGAGTTAACAGACTTCGAATGTGGGCAAATTGTTGGAGCACGTATGGTAGGTGCTTCCGTAAGCAAGGTAGCCGAGGTGTTTAGTGTTTCAAGAGGTACTGTATCGAACATTTATTCCGCATATTTGAAAAGCGGAAAAACATCATCTGCTAAATCACAGCTCGGACGAAAGTGTGTCCTGAGTGATCGTGACTGACGATCATTAAGGGCAATTGTGACGAAAAATAAGAAGACCACAGCTGCAAAAGTTACTGCTGAAATGAATGTTGTGTTATCGAACC
Organism: Stegodyphus dumicola; assembly: GCF_044657685.1. Taxonomy (NCBI): domain Eukaryota; kingdom Metazoa; phylum Arthropoda; class Arachnida; order Araneae; family Eresidae; genus Stegodyphus; species Stegodyphus dumicola. Next base: position 171,887,109 of record NC_140776.1, read on the forward strand.
CTGTGAGTACCAAAACAATTAGAAGGGAGCTTCATAAACAGGGAATTGCTGGCCGTGCTGCAATTGAGAAGCCACTCGTCAGTGATGCTAATGCCCGTAACAGGAAAAGGTGGTGTTTAAGTCATAAAGGCCTGGACTATAGAGCAGTGGAAGCGAGTAATATGGTCTGACGAGTCTTCTTTCACATTGTTTCCCACTTCTGGCCGAGTTTACGTCTGGAGAACGCCATCTCAAGCCTATAATACAGACTGCTTGTTGCCAAGAGTGAAACATGGCGGGGGTTCTGTTATGGTTTGGGCAGCCATATCGTGGTTCTCTGCTAGCCCCATGATAACTGTGTCAGGGCACATGACTGCCAAGACTTATGTGAACATTTTGGCCGATCAAGTTCATCCCATGGTACAAACTTTGTTTCCCGATGGTGATGGTTGTCTTCTAAGACGACAAAGCCCCTGTTCACACAGCTCACATTGTCCAGGACTGGTTTTCTGAGCACGAGGATGAGTTGTCCCATCTCCCCTGGCCACCACATTCACGAGACCTGAATATTATCGAACCTTTGTGGTCTACATTGAAACGGAAAGTGCGTTCTCGTTATCCACCGCCAACATCGTTATCTGAACTTGCCACCGTTTTGCAGGAAAAATGGTATAATATTCCCTTGGCAAATATACAGGAACTGTATTTATCCATTCCGAGAAGACTGCAAGCTGTTTTGGATGCCAACTGGTTTCCTACACCATATTAAGCAAAGAAACATGTTTTTTAAAGGTGTTTCCATATTTTTGTCCAACCCCTGTATGTCATCCCTAATGAAGAATTTTTCCATTTGAAGAAATATTCCATTATGTCAACGGCTGTCCCCTTCTTTTGTCCTTTTGCTTCAGGCCTTTTGCACATATAAAATGCATCAAGTCATTAACTTTCATTGCACAGTTTCCCTTATAATTCACATATCTGGAAATATTCATCAAAGGAACTTATCATCGGATTGCATCGTCATAACCGAAAGAGATACACATATACGATGAATTTATTTTTCGAAGTCAATGTGCAATACTTCTCCTGTACAGCGAATGGAGAAGTATTGTACCTTGACTCTCAAGAGCATTTAACTCTCAAGAAGGTAGTATCCGTTGAACGCACATTTTGACCATTTTTGACCTCGTCTTCTCTAAACACCAATTATAAATTATCTTCAAATAACAACTTATTGTCAAAATACGTCTTAATAACTAAATTCAACCTAAGTTTACGATGTAGCGTTTACCAGAAACTAAACACAAAGCCTTACACATTTTATCTTTTCTCACATATTGCATTCAAATGCATAAGTAAGTTCATTTAAAATTGGGAAGGAGGAAGTATGTTATTCCGTTTATGTAAGCGTTTTAGTAGGTGATATCTGCTAAGCTATGTGTTTTGTATATACTGTAATATCTTGTTATTTAATAAATAAATATAATTATTGTTGAAGTGGCAACGCCATATTTGTATTAAACCGTTACTCAGTAACGTGAGATATTGTTTTAAAAAGATTAAGATTCTGAAGATTTTGCCAGCTAGGAGTAGTATTAAAATTTTGCCACTTAAGAATTGTATAAAATTTGTCTATCACCGAGAACTAGAAATAAAATTTATGTTCTACTAAGAAGATTGTCTGTTTTGTAAATTACTGCAAAATACATTACAATACTTACATTCAAGTAATATACCAGTTTGTATGTGCGAAAATGTTTCTGTTTTTTTAATCATTATCATGCTTAAAATTCTTTATTTTTTCCTTACATCATGATGACTTGATTCGCTTCTGAGACAGATAGTTAATTATCACCCCGAATGGAGGTTATCCCAGAAGAGCCATTAGTTCGAAACGGTATTTTGCGTCGAATCGATATAAACGGTCGTATCACTTTTCAAATTGTTGCCATCAAATATTATTGCACTGCATTACATTTAAAGAAACTAAATAAGGAAGAATCTATATTAAAATGTGGATGTTTTTCGCACTGCGAAAAAACAATGGTACCTAGAGTCACGAAATTATAATAACATAGTTCTCCACCCGAACATGGTGATCAGGAAACTCGATTTTGGAATTTTTTTATCCTCTGTTAACTACTTTGTAAAACTTTAGCAGTGAATATTTCATTAAAAACTAAACATAATAATACAATTAAATTTTTCATTACGCCCAAAGGGGCTTTTTAACATTTTGCGTGATAGCTCATTTGATTAACGCCCACCAGCGGCCGAGCGGTAAAGTCGCTGAACACTGGTAGTTCGGTCCGAGGTTCGAATCCCGCGAACGGGCTGGCTGCATGAGCGTTTTCGTAGTTTTCCCCATGTGTAATGTGTATACGAGCCAGTTTCCCTTAGAAAGTCCTCCACGAAGGCATCCCTCCTCTTAGGCAGATAGCCCTCGAGGATTTGCCATAATCACACACACACACACATTTGATTAACTATCATATTCTACGCACTTTAACCTTAAAATTCAATTCAACAGCAATATCTCAAAATAATTTAAAAATGAGCATATCTTTAGAATTTCCAATACAGAGACTCACGCGCTGGAGATATTTTTTTTTTTTCCCCCGTACAGTGTTGCCATTGCTCGCTTTGAAATCGTTGAGTTTGTTAATCAAAAATTGGTTGAAGTTTTACAAAATATGAGATACATAATAAAACAAATTCCAAATTACGGCTTCCACATGTCCATATTCGAGTGAAAGACTACGTTATTCAAAATTTGATTTCTCTAGCTACCGTTGTTTTTTTACAGTGCGAGAAAGATACATACATTCATTCGTTGAATATAACGAAAGGCTCTAATTTTGGTGGCAACAATTTGAAACGTGAAGTGCAGTTTATAGTGAACCAACGCAAAATGCCAAAACGAAATTAACAGCTCTTCTGGGCAATTGCCCCAATGGGTTAATAGTGTCAAAGCGAACAGTGGCAACACTGTAAGGAATAAAATATTTTTATCTCCAGTGCGCGAGACTGTCTATCAGATGTTCTAAAGATATGCTGTTTTTTAATATATTTAATCCGATTTCGCGTTAGCCGAAATGCTATCGAAACGTGTATGTTCCTTTAAATGAACACCCGTTGAGGAATAATATAGAATTTGAAAGCTTCAGGATTTTATTTATTTGTGTAATTGTTTCACGTTTGCTTTCAACTATTACTTTCAGTTTTTACTTTCTAGTCCAGTTATTTTCATGTATTCATTCTTCGACGACTACCACCTACTTTACAGCCTACTTCAACATTTAATATTTCTTACACTTTGTAACCGTTTCCTGTAACTCTGTTTCCAAGTATGCAGATAACCATCGTGTGCTTTATTAAACCAAACAAACTGTTTCCAATTTTCATCACGAACTTATATTTTACGAATTTACACGATTACTTTCTTTCTGACTGATACACACAAAGATATTTTCATGAGTTGATTTACAACTGTTCGGATCCTTCTGCTTTTAAAACAGGTATTTACTAAATTATGCTGCATTTTCTTCCTCAGTGTTCATTGATTTTAGCATGTATATTTGTTTAATTTTTTCCAATATTTTGACTATTCGCCTTATTTGCTTAATTTCTTCCAATATTTTCACTATTTAACTTTACCTTTTTTATCTATTTTATCTGATGCCATTCAATTAATATCAGTGTAGTGAATTTGGATAATGAATTGTGAAGGTAAGTTATTGCATTATTATTGTAAATTATTAATATTATATTAAGGAGACTGACCTCGTCCAAAAGGCCGATTTTGGCTTAAAAACAACTCTCATTTTTTTTTAAATTAACCCTTTTAAAACCCACATTCTTATCTATCCTTTTCTTTTTTTGATATCTTAATTAGAAGTGGTGATATATCAGTTTTCCTACAGACTACAAAACGGAAATTATTCTCTACCAAAACCAGTAAAGTTTAAAGGACAAATTAAAGATGCAATTTTGACCTTTCTTTGATTCCTTGAACGAGGTAAAGAAAGTATTATAATCTCGAAAACTTTCGGGTATCATATTTCAGTGAAAATGTTCCGAGTGCAATTTTTAACGATGTCTTGCTTGAGATCTGTATGTAAGGATATAATAAAGAACTCATTTTCGCCAAATGAAAATTATGAAACTGCTTTATAAATGGATTCAGAAGAGAGTTTTTCATGTAGTCTGTACGTACGTATATATGTATGTATCTCGCATAACTCAAAAACGAGTAGCATCAGAACTTTGAAATTTTGTATAGAGGACTGCTTTAACATGTAATTGTGCACCTTCCTTTTTGATTGAAATTGGCTGCACAAAAATTATATATATATATATATATATATATATATATATATATATAATTTATCAAGCAAAGTAGTAATTTTAATTTAAAAAAAAAACAATTTTGGTCTAGAAAACATCTTGCGCAATATGCTGCAAAATAAGTAAAATATAAAAATTGTAGTAAGCTCGCCTAAAAGTTACCAAGAGCTGCTGCTCCAAAAGGTTCAACACGTTTTAAAAAATTAATGCATATGAAAATCAAACCATTAGACATATAAAACATTAAAAAAACAGAAAAAGATAAAAAGCAAGCGGAAAATGGTAAATTAGCCCAATTCGACTTCCAAACAGGCTTTTCAAGGGAAATTTCATTTATTTGAACGTCGAATCAAGCTAACACCCCTACGCGTTTCGCCGAAACAGACAATTGAAACTTTTTCGCTAAAATTTTTTTTAAATTTAGACAAAGTGTCTTAGAAATTTTAATAGTCTCAATTCTCTGTTCCAATTTCCCGACACGTCCGCACAGAATGACACATTAAGGTGTTAAAATATGTTAAACAATACCTAAACTTTCTAAATACAGACTAAAATCAAAATTAAAATCAAAATAAAAACGAAAATAAATAGCGATGAGCTATTAGTCCTAAAAATACAAAAATATACAAAAACATACAAAACAAACAAAAGCATACAAAAACAATATATATATATATATATATATAAATTGTAATAAGCTCGCCTAAAAGTTACCAGTTTTCTAGACCAAAATTGGTTTTTCAAAAATTGTTATTACTGCTTTGCTTGATAAATTATATATATATATATATATATATATATATATACATATTGTTGCAAAATGTAAAGGCGCGGTATGATAGCTTTCCCGCAAAGTAGTTTTAAGGTTGCTATAAAATGGTAAGGGAAGGCAGGGTTGTCGCATTTGGCGAAAAATAGCCCATTTGCCGACATTTGGCGACAAAATTGGCGATATACTATGGACGGTTGTAAAACCTTCTGCAACGAATTCTTACCGGTTTAGTCCAGAATGTTCCCGAAAACAAGCCGAAAGCTGTATAAACCGTGCTGGTCTGCAGTCAGGAAGTGTGTCTCTCATCGAGAATGAGTGTGTCTCGTCTAGCGAGTCAATCCCTGCAGAGTTGATCGAGTTGACAGCCGGGCAGCAAGTGCCGAGTGGGTCGTCGAGTGCACCGAAGGAGTCTGTTAGTGTATCGCGATTAGTGCATCGTCGAGAGAGCGTGTTGAGCTCTGTGAACGACTGAACCGAAGAGTCGGGAGCTGTGCTCTGTGTGTCGTCGAGTGCATCGCGAGTTGTAGCGGGGAGAGTCTCGAGAGTACGCGGAGTTCTGAGAACGACTAAGCAGAGTCGAGAGCTGTACTCCGGAAAGCAGAGTCGGGTGCTTTGCAGGAAGCTGTTTCCACCGTGATAGCCTGATTACCAGAAGGCTGTGTCCCTGATTGTGTCAGCATGTTTATAGTAGTTCATCGACGACTGTAAAACGTGTTTTGGAGCTGTCCTGACAATACTGGCAAATAAAGTTTGTTTCGATACTTCATAAAAAGTCGTCCTTATTCACTCTACGAATCCCTTGCGAACGTGAAGGAAGAAAATAACGTAACAACTGGTGTCAGAAGAAGGAAGAAAAACTGTAACAATATATAATTTTGCTGCCGCCGATTGCAATCAAAAAGGGAGGTGCACAATTACATCTAATGTAATTACATGTTTCTTTTAAATATGATTGAATTATATTATTCTTACCTTCCGGTTAAGATTTTTATGCTTTAGTTAATCTGCATGCAAGATTTGTAGAATTATAATCAATTTAAAAGTGGTTTAAGTGCGTCTAAGCCTATTTGTGTTACCACAGCAGCCGCATTTGTTTACATTTGAAACTGAGCAGAATAGTGAATTAATTTTTTCTGCACATTCAGTGTCTTTTCGCCGAGTGTTACCAAAAGGAAACTTTTAGGTTTGTGCACCGAGAAATCTGCCTTCTTGCCTGTTGGCCGAATTGCTTGTTTTCGCATAGAAACTATAATTTTAATTTAAAAAGTTGTGTTTTTTAATTGTTTAAACTGTATTTGGTGTTTTTATGTTTTAGTATCTCTTTCAATTTTTTAACGAAAATACTTTGAGCTGTTATGTTCTTTTGCCTTCCTGCGAAGGGAGAACTGAATTAATTGAAGGAGAAATCCACCTCTAATTAAATTCGAGGGAATAAGTTTAAATGAAACGCAGGAGAAAGTGCGTATAATTTAATATTCCGTGCAAGGAAGTCGTGTGGTGTGCACATCAGAAATCGCCCATTTGGCGACAAAATTGGCGATATACCATGGAGGGATGGAGAACCTTAGGGAACAAATTCTTACCGGTTTAGCCCAGAATGTTCTCGAAACACAAGCCGAAACCTATATAAATCCTGCAGGTCCGAAGTCAATTAGTATCGAGAGTGTGCCTCGTCGAGAGGGCGAGTAAGAGTGCCTCGTCTGGAGTGCGAGATAGTTAGTATCGAGTTGGTGTCTCATCTAGCAAGTCCATCCCTGCGGAGTCGATCGAGTTGACAGCCGGCAGCGAGTGCCGAGTGGGTCGTCGAGCGCACCGAAAGAGTCTCGTAGTGTATCGCGGTTAGTGCATCGTCGCGAGAGCATACTGAGCTCGGGAACGACTGAATCGAAGAGTCGGAAGCTATGCGTTGTGTGTCGTCGAGTGCATCGCGAGTTGTAGCGTGGAAAGTCTCGAGAGTACGTGGGGTTCCGAGAACAACGAAGCAGAGTCGGGAGCTGTACTCTGGTGCTTTGTAGTGAAGCTGTCTCCACCGTGATTGCTTGATAACCTGAAAGCTGTGTCGCTGATCGTGTCAGCGTGTTTATAGTAGTTCGACGACTGTAAACGAGATATTGGAGTTGTCCTGATTAATACCGGCCAATAAAGTGTGTTTCGATACTTCAAGTGTCGTCGTTATTCACTCTAAATCCACACGAACTCTGTACGAACGTGAAGGAAGAAAATAACGTAACAACTGGTGTCAGAAAAGAAAAATGTAACAATTGGTGTCAAAAGTGGGATTTGTGAGTGAATGCCAGTGACCCGCCTGCAGAGGATAGCCATGGCGGAGGAAACGAAGGCTTTGATGGACTTCTTTGCCGAGATCAAAGCGGGACAAAGAGATGAAAGCCGAACTGAAACAGTTAAAAGCCGGGTATGCTGAGATAAAATCTGGATATAAAGAGATGACAGCTGAGATAAAAGCCTCACTGAAAGAGTTGAAAGCGGGACTGGAAGGTTAGAAAGCCCTGCGAAAAGAAATAAATGTCGGCCAGGAAAAGCTGCGAGAGCAACTCCATGAGGTGAAAGTGGAGCTTACAGAAGAAACTGGAGCCATAAAAGACGATGTGGAAATGAGAGAAGAGGCATCTGAAGAATCAAGGGATGAAGAAATGAAGGAAGTAGCTAATAAACTGCCTGAGAAAGATCAAGAAATGATGGATGAAACATCTAACGGGATTAAAGGTAAACAACGAAAACATGAAGAAATTAAAGACGGGAAAGAAGCTCTTGATTCACAAGTGCCTGAAGTGGAAGAAAATGAAAATACTCGTCGTTAAGCTCGTCAAAACTGATAGTGAAGTTACGAAGTCGCAAGCAGTAAGTGTTTAATCATCTGAAAGTGCGTGTGATGCAGAGATGGGAGATGATGAAGTGCAGCTTAAGCAGTGCGCTCCAGTATTGCAAGAAAATTCACTCACTTCACAAACTGGGTGCGTGCCTCATAGTGTAGGTTGTGCAGATAAGGACTTGATTCTAAACCTGGATACTTCTGCTTCTAAAGGATCGCATTCTATTCGCGACCCTGGTGCAAACATCGGAACTGGCTTTCAGGAAGAAGAGATAAATAAGCATGCACCATCTGCTAAAAATACCGAGGTGAACTGTATCCATGCTGTGAATGAACTACAGAGTGATGAACGAACTGTTTTAGATCTTCCTGCAGAGGAAAAGTCTGAAAGAACTGAATCTTCAGACTGTGATATGCAAAACAGAAATGCAACTGAGAACTGCAGTGGAAAAGTATTTGACCCAGGTATAAATTAATGAAAAGAGTGAGACTGAAATTCATTCAGAACTTTAATTTGTATAATTTAAAATTGTTATGTGTTTAATTTGTATATATAACTTGTACATAGTGTAAATATTTTTTTCTTTAGTTATGTTATCTGTATGTTTTAAAGCGATTTGATTGTATCGAATTTTGGCTTCTGGTTGTACTGCAAACAGTGTCCCGTGCTGGAGACATTTTTTCCCCATACAGTGTTGCCATTGCTTGCTTCGGAATCTTTGAGTTTGTTATTATAAAATTCGTTAACGTTTTACAAAATATTGTTACGAATTGTACAGGCCGCGGTGAGATAGCTTTCCAGCAAAGCTGGTTTATGGTTACCATAAAATAAAAAAGGAAAGCAGGGTTGCCACATTTGTCGAAAAATCGCCCATTTGGCGACAAAATTAGCGATATATCATGGACAGTTGGAGAACCTTCTGGAACGAATTCTTACCGTTTTAACCCAGAATGTTCTCGAACACAAGCCGAAAGCTATATAAACCCTGCTAGCCCGCAGTCAGTTAGTGTGTGCCTCGTCTAGCGAGCTGATAGTCATTGAGCGCGTGTCTCGAAGTCTAGCGCCGAGTTGGTCGTCGAGTGCATCGAAGAGTCTCTGAGTGTATCGCATTTAGTGCATCGTTGAGAGAGTGTGTTGAGCTCTGGGATCGACTGAACCGAAGAGTCGGGAGCTGAGCTCTGTGTGTCGTCGAGTGCATCGCGAGTAGTAGCATGGAGAGTCTCGAGATTACGTGGAGTTTCGAGAACGACCAAGCAGAGTCGGCACCTGGACTCTGGTGCTTTGCAGTGAAGCTGTCTCCACCGTGATAGCTTGAAACCTGAAAGCTGTGTTGCTGATCGTGTCAGCGTGTTTATAACAGTTCTACGACTGCAAACGAGATTTTGGAGTTGTCCTGATTAATACCGACCAATAAAGTGTGTTTCGATACTTCATCAAGTGTCGTCGTTATTCACTCCAAATCCACACGAACCCGTACGAACGTAAAGGAAGAAAATAACATAACAACTGGTGTCAGAAAAGAAAAACGTAAAAATATTTTTTTGTCAGTTATAGTTGATGTTTTCGTTAATTTGGATCTCAATTATTCAGTTTTTTGCATAAATTTTCACAAAAATAATGAACTTTTTTCCGTTTTACAGTGATTACATTTAAGTATGAGTGTGATCGAATAAAAATTCTCATCAACTCAGATATATAACAAACATTTTGAAAAAAGACCTTCAAACGAAGTTGGTTACCTTAACCAAATTACATTTTTCTTCTGTATTTTATTGTACTATGGCATATACTGGAATTAGGTTCCCGATCACTAGGGTGCTTTTGGAAAAATGCTATAGAGTTTTGTAGGGATTTCTTTATTTTACTAATAGTTATTTTATTTTCGAAGAAGCCTTTCCTGTACATTCTAAATTTCCACCTGCGTTTCCCTGCCAAAATGGATTTTAAGGATTACGATTTATCCAAATAAACGTCTATTTTGGCTGAAGTCTGGGTCACTTCAGTTGGAGAGCGTGTTCAGCCTTTTCGCCACGTTGTTGCTGCTATTCTAAGCTTATTGTTATACGGCCGTACTGTTACGCGCCTACTAGTATACTCCGGCGATCTTAAATAGGGGTCAACTCTGTTAGTTGATTCAGCGCAGCTTCGGTTGGTTACTTTTATTTAATTTTAAATTACTTTAATATTTCCTATTTTGAGTTAAACCCCAAATAGAGGTTTATTGTAAGCTCCAGCAGGTACGATCTGTACATTTATTTTGAGTTGAATGAAGGGTAATTTAAACCGTAAGTACGGGGGTGGATAAAATACCATAAATGCACGGGTTGGTTCTGCGAGACCCATTATACTTTGCATCAGATATATCGTATCTGCATTATATTTAAATTAAAACAACTTTATCTTTTTTAGTCAAACATATTTAAGACACTAAAATCCTAAAATAGATCAACAAAGTAAATATTTAGATTTTTGTGTACTTTTTTCACAACAAAAGTATATTTTTAGACATTGTAGTGAACTTTAACGCAAAACAAAATAGTTAATATAAAGTAAGCATTTGATAAAGATATTTTCTATTGCTGATAAAAAGCTGAATCAAAACGATGATTCGTATTTCATTTTTACATTTATTACAAAAAAAAAGAAAAAAAAAAATGCAGCATGCTCTAAACAAAGATACGTTTTGCACTCAGATCGGCCCCGTTTTCCCGTCTCATTTCGATGTTCCAACTCTGCAACCTTTCTTGACAATTTTTGTGCAGCATATGAATGTTCTTTGGAATGCTTTTTGACACTGCTCTTTCTTTTATATTGTCTTCTGTCAAATCGAACATGAGGTTTTTATAAACGGTCTTCTGTTTTTGGCTTCAGCATTATCAGGCGCATTTGATTTCAAAATTAAGTATGAATTATATGCAGTTAAATTTTATAGGACATAAAATATGACCATTATTCAACGATTATTTTAATTACCCGATTTCAAGTTTCGTGTTTCGAGCAACACTGTAAAATGGCACTCTCTCATCGACACAGGCAACTCCACTTTCTGTTTCATTACAAAAAGGTAGGATTTTAAGTTTCTTTTTGTAAATAACATTGTAAATAACCATGCGTGATATACCACTTTGAACTATGTCAAGAGGATGACATGTTACCATATGGATCCGGATATTGAAGAACAGGCTGGGTGACAACATCTTTTGTCAAAGGATCTCTTTTGTTCGTTAATGTTGTAATTTAGTAATGCTACGAGTAATATGGTACAACTAAAACAAAATCTATATTAAAATAAAGATGTAACGTTCCAGATCGGTGTCGGGAATTTTATTGCATTTTATCGAAAATTCAAATCGCTCAGAATGCTTTACAACAAACTGCTCTATGTAACGTGCATCGAACACGCATAGCTTTTGTTTAATTTGTGACATGTTAATATTATAAGGCTACTGGAAATAAGAACTGCGTTTTAAGTCTCTTTACCATGTTCAGAAATACGTATAGAGTACCATAAGCCATTGTGAAGCTATTGGCTAAGATCTGGACTTAGACAATCTCAGCCAAGCGGGTATATAATCACCCTTCACAGGACTACAACCTCCGTTTAGTCGGAGCATGGTTAAAGCTTGGCATGGACCATTAAAACCATTAACATTAACACCAAGTCGGGCTACATTACCTGGCAGCTCTTTGAGCGCCTTAACATGTTTATACAGCCTCCCTCAGACGACTGTGCCGGCGAGGCGCCAACCCACCGAACAGCCCGCAGGGACTTCTCACGTTCTTCGCCATAATCCATCACACTGAGGGCTGCGCGGGGAGCCGCCCCCCGGCACAACGCTTAATATCTACATGAGAGCGCCCCCACAGCGAAGGCAACGGATACGACAGCACCAGCACGGTCTCTGCCAAGCCTGTGCCTACCATAGGATGGACTTGTGGTTCTAGTCCTGTGAAGTCTGATTATATACCCAACAAATCGAAGCTGACAGGACACAAGTCCAGTCAGTGGTCTGGGAGAACCCCGGGTCTTCTCCCATAAATGGCCGTGCTCTGCTCCTTGGCTGTGAGGACGTTACATGGTAAGATATCGTAGGTTGTCCTTGGGGGTTGGCTCCCTTGGTCAGCTCTGGGGGACGGACGATATCGAACTGTGTTTTATGCTTTCGTGACGGATTCACTGCCGTCCATCATTGACTTGTGACTTTTACCCAGACTTAGTGAAACAAGATTGTCCCCCTGGGTTGACCGATGTGGTTATGCCTCCCTCGAAGACCTGTAAGGGTTGCGGCGTAAATAAATGTGGGAAGGCAACCTTGTATTAAACAGGTCTAGGTGTTCTTCATTCTCGTGAACCGTGGTTACATTAAGTTACTTGAAGATGGAAAAGCAACGAGGGCTACTAGCTTAAAAGAAAGGAAGTTTTCGTGAGGATAACTGGCTTTTATTCACGTTGAAAACCCCGAACATTACCTATGCAGACAGCCATTGGGATCAAACTCAAAGTAGATTGAACTACCAGAATTCATTGGTCTTAACTACTCAGCCACTGTTCACAACTCGAACATTTAGTTCGAATAGTAATCAGGAGAAAAATATGGATAAATGAAGCAGTGTTTAATAGTGAATATTTCAATGATTATTTGAATTACTTGATTCATCTAGAATCAGAAATTGGGGCAAATGTATGTACTACATTTTATGTGAAGTTATCAACATAGAAGCAATCTATGTAGCTAAAGTAGGCTGCTAATTCTATTAAACTTGCAACTGGCTCTTTTTTAAAATTTGATATTTCATTTATTCATTATCTTTTACTTCTGGCTAATGTACTGTGCATTCATGGAAGACATGATAAGGAATTTAAAATGTAAACTATGATAAGAAAAACAAAAGAACCGTTACAAATTTGGTATGATTTATTATTATTATTTCAGACCGTATTATACGCTTGAATTCAGAAAAGACTTTTCTACTTTCAGATATGAATGTTCAACTCGAGAAAGTCATTTTTAAAGACAGAGGGATTTTCAATGAAATCGATGAATATTTAAACAGAGGAGGTAAGGCAGTTGTTAATCATCAGTAATTTAAAGTAATATAAATTTAGTTAATAAAACATTTTTTTCTCTGAAAATAGGTATATAGTCGAACGAGCTTATAACAATACCTGGCAGCAAACCGAAATTTTCAGATGTTAAGCTCATTTACTGTTTACGTAAAATTTTTCGGTTACAGCCGAAAACATCGCGGCAAAAACATCGCAGACGAAAACGTCGCGGAGAAAACAACGCAAGACGAAAACGTCGTGCTACTAAACATCGTGGGAGAAAACATCGCAAAGAGAAAACATCGCAGTTCTAAAACATCGCGGTACAAAATATCGTCGTCGAAAATAAAGCGGTTCAAAAACTTCGCAGTTTAAAAACATCGTCGTCGAAAATATCGCGGTAAAAAATAAAGTATCTACAAATCATCGCATGACGATAACATCGCACACATGCTTTTTTCAGCTTTAATAACTATAAATGGATATTCCCGTAATGATTTGTGAGCGCAAGATGGAAAGAAGGATAATTTTTACTTTCATATTTTTTGTTAATCAATAAATTTTTGCTGAGAAAACAAAAAGGAAACTTAAGCATAGAAAATTAATGCAACTTATAGCACTTAATAAAATTTTAAACCGACATAGTTAACTAACAAAGGCCCATTTTTTATAAAGTTTTTACTGGTAGTTTTCATGAAAGGTATAATCTGTAAGTTGCATTTAATTTTCTATGCTTAAGTTTCCTTCTTACGTTTCCAGCAAAACATTTATTAGTTAATAAAAAATTGTGAAAGTAAAAATTATCCTTCTTTACATCTTGCGCTCACAAATTATTATGAGAATATCCATTTACAATTATTAAAACCTGAAAAAAGCATGTCTGCGATGTTATCGTCATGCGATGATTTATAGATACTTTATTTTTTACCACGATATTTTCGACGACGATGTTTTTAAACTGCGAAGTTTTTGAACCGCTTTATTTTCGACGACGATATTTTGTACCGCGATGTTTTAGAACTGCGATGTTTTCTCCCACGATGTTTTGTAGCACGACGTTTTCGCCTTGCGTTGTTTTCTCCGCGACGTTTTCGTCCGCGATGTTTTTGCCGCGATGTTATCGGCGGACACCAAATTTTCCGCTGAAGTTGCTGAATTTTATATATTCATTTCATTAAAAGGAAAAATCAGCACATTTCTGAAATCTGTCTTAACGGAAAAATTTAAAAATCTGTTAGAGAAATACAAAAAGATTTGATACTTATGTATTAACGCAACCACCTTAGCAGAAGTCGCCAAATTTAGATAATGGGCTAAACTCTGGCAATTATGCGAATAACCATACTGCCGGGCCATTCTCATAACAACCCTTCAGTCAAACAACGTTCCTAATTTCGTTGTATTCGAAATTACAGCCTGTTGTTTTAAACAAATCATCATATATTTGCCTTTAAACTGAGTATTAAAATTTGAGCTTGAGGAATTTGCGAACAATGGAAACAAACTGCAGTAAAATTCCTGCAAGAATACAGAATTTTGCTGAAACTTTCCTAAAGGGAACAACGAAGAAATTATTTCCTAAATATCCGCTGCTGTCGAGAATAGCGCACGAAGTGGAGTCTCTGGAATTATCTGTTCTTTAAGCGAAAACAGATCGCTGTGTATTTCGGAATTAGACAGATTTCAAAAATGTTATAGTATGATTTGAAGAAAAATGGAAGTTTCTTATTTTTGACGTATCAAGCAATTCTTATTTAATAATTCAAATTTGTATTTTAATTTGCCAAAGTATGCTTGGTTTCATATGTTGATAATCTTTGCCGACTTAACGATAAATATTGATAGTTTGGGAATCTTTCTAAAAAATCGCGCGAAAACCAGCAACTTGCACCGATAGTTAACTTTTATGACTTTTTCTTTTTCTCATTTACTAAATGCTTAAAATTCTCTTTCGAAGACAAAACTTCTGTCCAGTGAGCAAATATTATTCCCAAAATGTCTAAAAAAGATAATTTATTTGTAATTCAAGTGAGGTAAAATATTGCTCTAACAGTCATTTAAAAGTTGGAAACTTAATCAACAAATAGGCTGAAATTTTAGGCATTCAGTTTATAGAATAGTCTAGCAATATTGTCAATCATCGATGGATATTTCTAGATTGCGTATTTTCTCAAATGCGAATTTTAACATTCCTTCAAGTCAATTCGTCTTTTAGACCAGTTTCCTAGTTTTGATTCAGTATCAAATGAACGCTGATTTCAGGAGACCTATTACAAGCAACTACAAAATCTTCCTAATGATATACAAGTAGACAAAGAAGTCTACTATGCACATGAACAAAAAGAGGGTACTATTCTATATCTTCATTTTTTTTTTTAATGGCCAGATTGACGAAATTTAATTTACGTAAGCATGATTCGAAAGCTCAACTTAGGATCTATATCAGATATACATACAGCATTGTTCTGACATACTTATTTTGACACAAAATCGGACTTTTTCTAAAATGACATACCGATTTTTCACACATTTCTTTTTTACGACTCAAATGCCTTAATATTAAATTTTATAAAATTTAATGAGAAACTTACGAAGAATTTGTATCTTTGCCTTGGCACATTTGTTTTCAGTTTGCGCCAAGAATAATTCACTTGGCGAAATTCTTTATTTATGGCAACCTGTTTCCCTCTCCTTTTCATTATGCACGAGCGAGAAAAATGGTGTACTGTTCATGCTTTTAAATGGTTTTAACAAAGTGTGTAAACCATATTTTGCGTTATTATCGCTTGTAACAAATATGCCAAATTTCAAAACGCGCTAGTATATAAATTCATTTATACCTTGAGAAAGTTTGAATAAAAAATTCTAATTTTTACAGGTATGCCTAAAAATGCATCTACTTTAAGATGATGGCAAAAACGTACAACTTATAATTCCAAAATAGTTTCTAAAAAATCATAAAAATTACTAAAAACAGAAATTTAAAAAATAAATCATAAAAAATGTGCGAATGCTATTTGGATTGAGCCTAAACTTTTAAATGTGAAAGAAAGAATTAAGAAAGGTAAGCATAAAAAAAAAAAAAAAAAAAAAAAAAAAAAAAGATAAATATATACCGAATTCAATTTAACACTGAGGAAATAAAATTTTGAGCCCAAATGTTTTAAAAAACTATCCGGGCCGATTTTTACGAAATTTAACACTTTGGCATAATTTGAGGCTTAAGATCAAAATATAGAAAAAAAATCGATATGTCATTTCAGAAAATGTCTTATTTGGTGTGAAAATACCTGTTTTTGAACAAAATGATATAAATATAATATATATCGAGCTCTCGAGGCATGCAAAACACTAAGTTGAATTTTGTCAATTCGCTCAGTAGAATTGGAGATATAGAACTGTCCTTTTCATTGTGCAGAGAATACTTTTGGAATTAACCTTACAAACTTAAAAATCTAACACAATATCATCCTATTACAGTAGGCTGAAACTGAGCTGAACATTGAAAGTTCTATCCGGGGTTCGAATTCCGACGAATGGGGTGGCTGTAAGGCTGTTTTCGTGGTTTCCTCGTATATAAGGTGGATACAGACCTCGTTCTCATAAAATGACCTTAATGTGAGCTCCCTTTCCGTGAAGTGCCTATTAGAAGAGCACATAATAAATAAATGAATACTGTTAGAGTAAATACCGCTTCTAATAATTCTTCTATTTTTTTCGTATTTTAATTACAGAAAACTTTTTTATTCCCTGCAGAATAAAAATGTAAGCTAATCTTTAGAATATGGTAACAGGTAGTTTGGCGACATTTTGGTAAGGCGATAAAGGTTACTAGCTAAGACTTAGCAATAATCTGAGAAGTACACAGTTCGAATCACAGATTATTTTGTCTCAGAGAAATGAGAGATCATGAGACATGTCATGTGACATTTTCCGGAAAATTCCGATCGTGATTTTAGCTAATAAGCACTTAAAAATAATTTCGCTGCTAAAGTGCAGAATCGCCCACTTATTTGTTTGGCGCTTTTTACAAGAGTAAGAAGAATTGGATTTTGTCAATTTTCTTTGACTTTTTAAGGGAAAATAGATCGATGTGTACGTAAATAAAGTCAAGAGTGTGCGCAATATCATTTTTGTGCAATTCTGGGATTTTTTTAAAGTGAAAATAGATCGACATGTGGCGAGCAGTTTGCGATTCTGCACTTTCTCTCAATTTCGCACCTAATCTTCGTCATTAAGCATTTTTGTTCCATGAAATTTCTAA
This sequence comes from Stegodyphus dumicola, assembly GCF_044657685.1. Classification (NCBI taxonomy): domain Eukaryota; kingdom Metazoa; phylum Arthropoda; class Arachnida; order Araneae; family Eresidae; genus Stegodyphus; species Stegodyphus dumicola. The sequence goes on from NC_140776.1 coordinate 171,904,349, forward strand.
TATAAGCGTAATTCGGCTAGCAGATTGTTGGAAAAAATGTTGAGTAAAAAAAAAAAAAAAAAAAAACATGCCTTTACTTCGTGAAAACAAAATGGCGTCCAAAACAAAACTAGCGGGTTGCTGTAGCAGGGTTGGTCGCCAAATTTTCGCAAAACCGCCAAGTTACCATAATGTAAAGATTCACCAAAATGTATTGTTAATTAAAAAAAAAAGGATGTTTAGCAAGGAATTAAGTAAATGAAAGAAGCATCACTGAAAAACACTGCTCTTCGGTATTTTGCGTGATATGTTTCTAATAGGTATTAAACTCCTTTTTCATCATTACAATAATATGTTTTATTCCTTCCAAATTCTAGATCCCATTATTCGAGAATGGTTCCTGGTAAAGAGCAAATTCTGGCCTGCTTTTATCTGCCTGATGTACTTGGTTGTTGTCAAAATAATTGGCCCAGCATTCATGAGGGACAGAAAACCTTTCGATCTTAGGAAGACAATGATTGTATACAACTTGCTGTTGGTCATTACTTATGCTACCGCTGTATATGTTGTAAGTATATCAATTCAGAATATTCTTCCTTTGAAATATGAATGTATAAATCGTAATACTATATTTACTCACGCAATTCCCTCCTTTTTGTCTTTAATTTTACTGCACGAAAATTGAGAGAGGAAGATTATGTGGTGTTATATCACTTCAGAAAGAAGAGTTTGTAAATGATTTGTTCATTTAGAAGGAAGATTCACTCCCGTAAAATGTAAAGATGCACTTAACTCCATTTATTAACACTTATAGAAGATTTAATCTCCAGGGTTATTTTATTTATAATCTATGTCTTTTTTTCTTCGTGGGAGGGGAAACTGAATAAATTTCGCTAGGATTATAAAAATTCAAAATATGATCTAGAAATAAAGTGAAAAATATTTTCTGAGGAATTCCAGGCACTGGCATTAGAAATTTTACGTTCTTAACCGAGAAAGTAAACTAAAATTTAAGAAACTAAACTGAAATTTTCTAAACCAATGTTTTAAATCTGCAAAAAGAGGAAGAAATGCGTGAGTAAATACGATATTTTGGCCTAATCGTTAATTAATTTCTTAGTTAACGATTCTTCGGTAATCTACACAAAATAACAATAGTGTAATCACCTTGGCGCCTATGGAGAGTTTTTACTGATGAAAAAGTAAAAGCACTTATAAGGTGAGAGCTGGCTATTTTCGTGTCATTTTCAAAAACATCTGATGTGGAAACTACGACTTCCATGTACGGTCTGTTAAATTATACACATTTTTTGCTGCACTTCATTTAAAATTATTTCTCCGAAATTCTCTAGAGATATATTTCTCATCCAATTAATTCACTTCTCATTTCGCAGCAAAGTAAAATTATATAAAATCTCAAAATAGCTTCACTGAAAATTTTAAAATACAAAAAAACTAAAACAGCAGATACAATTAAAAACAGTTAAAAAAATTCAGAATTAAAATTAAAGTTTCTACACAAAAACCTGCACTTTGGCCAATGACCAGGAAAAGCGAATTTTTGGTACACAAAACCCAAAGTTAATGTTTGATCTCACTGGGCAAAAAGGCTCTGAAGTTGTTGCGCCAACTGACTTAATTCACTGTTCTAATAAGTTTCAAATGTAAACAAATGATAGCATCAGTGTGCCTAGCGCCACTTTTAAATTGTTGATAATTCTAACAATTTGCTTGCAGATTAACTAAAGGTATGAAAACTTTAACCGGAACATAACAACAACATATCAAACAGAAAAACCATCTTGGGATAGTACACTGAAAGAAGAATGTTTATGTAGTGTCCATATCAGATTTTTTAATTAGATTAAAATCATTATTTGCGCATTGGCATTTGAAGACATGATGACGAAATAGAATTCTTAGAACCAAATACCAATTTTTAACTTCTGGAGCAAGCTGGTTTCATACAGACCGGAAGGTTAATATATACTACATTAACCGGAAGGTTAATATATGTTTGTCTGGTTTCATACAGACATATTAACCGGAACGATTTAGTCGAATTTAGTGACGTAATATTGTGCCTAATTCTTCTTTGAAGTAAAATATCTTTATAATTTATTACTTCTACAAATATCGCTTGCAAGAGTAAAATTCGCTGAGAGCGAATTCACAATAATATATATAAATCCTTACATCACTCGTTATTATAAACGCTTATTTCTCATTATTCCCACGTGCTTCACATAAAGCGCTTGCGAATAATGAAGCGTATTTTCATAATGTTCATTTAATTTTGAAAACTTCGAAAGAGAAAGAACTTCTGCAGAACTTATCAAATATCACTACTTCAGGCTTTTTTTTTAAATTTAGCTTATTAAACTATCAGGTATTGAAGCGTGCTTTCAATTGGTAATTCAAAATTTGTTTCATTAATTGAAACTTGTTACCAATTAAATGATTGTACCCTTCAGTTTATAAAATATACGTTTTAGAGACATTAGGTATTTTTTTGGAAGCAGGCAAGATGAAAAATGAGCAATCACCTTCGCCGGGAATCGAACCGCAGACCTCTGGATACCGGCCCAGCCTGCAGAACCACTACACCACGAAGGCACGCTAGGAAGGCGGGAGAAATACCTTATAAGGCTATAAACTAAATTGTTACATACATATTTCCTTTGAATATGAAAATAGAGAGAATGAATTAGAGAGACCTAAGTGGTCAAGAATTTTGCGCATTGAGCTGCAAAACTTTTTAATTTTATAATTAAGAGGAAGTTTAAAAGCTAATGCTAAAAAATACATTTGACACTATAGTTCCTTAGCAAAAATGTAAAATCATGTAACAACTAGAAACAATATTAAAGTAGTATAAGCTATCTCGTATAAACTAAATGTAAAAATTACAAATCGAGATAACTTCAAAATCAAAAAATGTGAGAAAAAATGAAGAAATTTTAACGCAAGAACTCTTGTAAAATTAAATACATTTCATATACTCGGTAAATATGTACAAAAAATTGTAATAAATGGTAAATAGCTCAACTCGAGGTTTGAGTCGGATTTATCAAGGGAAAAGCAGCTCAAAGCTCAAACCAAGTTAATACCTATAGCGCGTTTCGTCAAACGATAATAATTGAGACTATAAACGTAATTTCACTAATAGAATAATTCAACTTAATAATCTAAAAACGTTTAGTAAGTCTCAATTATATCGCTTCTTTTACCGACGCGCTGTAAATTGAAAATGTAAATGTAAAACTTACAATAAAACAAGAAAGTCTAAACCTCGAATTGAAGTATTGCAAATTTTTGTACATATTTACTGTGTATATGAAATGAATTTAAGTTTTACAAGAGTTCTTTCTAAAATTATTTGTGCGTTATAATTTCTTAATTTTTTCTCACCCTTTTTGATTTTGAAGTCATTTCGATTTGTAATTTTTACATTTAGTTTTTACGAGATAGCTTACACTACTTTAATATTGTTTCTAGTTGTTACATAATTTTACATTTTTGCTATAGAACTATAATGTCAGATGCATTTTTTTAGCATTAACTTTTAAACTTTCCTCTGAATATGATGTTCGAGAATATTATTATACAAAATAGAAGAAAACATTTCATTAATCATACCTCCTCATCTAGTCGGGCTTTTACAATTCTTCTGATAGTTACAATATCATTTGATTATGAAGTATTTGATCACTTTCTATGCGGCGATATGAACTAACTTTAAATAATAAAAGCATATTCATTAAATAAAATTTTAAAAGATCAACAGTTTAAACCAACTCCAATTACCATTAAATCTGAAATATTATTCATTTCTGGATAACAAATGCATTGAAGAATAATAAAGTTTTGGTTACATCTTTTAAGGAAATTTTGTATTTATTAAGTTTCCAATTACAATGTTATTTCTTAGCAAACGATTCTTCTCTCATTTAATAATACACTGGTGTGCAAAAATTAAGGACGAGACGGTTTTTTCAATATAACTTTGTACAAAAGCTTTCCAAATCAACACATTCAATACCGTAAAATCCCCAATACGTAAGGACATGAGTAATGTAAGCAACACTTACTAAAAGAGAAATCAGAGGGATAAAAAGAAGCTTTATTGAAAAATAGCATGGAGCGCAATGCGACTGAAGGCCGAAACATCCCTGTGATGGGTGTCCAGCAAGAAACATCCGGTCTTTAATAGGGGATATGATCTCCCCTGACTGCTAGACAGGTTTCACATCGTCTGCCCATGCTGAGAATGAGGGTGTCAATGAGTTGTTGAGGCATTGCTGCCCATTCGTCTTGCAGCGCCAATCGAAGCTCCGGAATCGTTACTGGTGGTAAGGTACGAGCTGCCAAGCGTCTGCCTAGAAAATCCCATACATACTCGATGGGATTGAGATCCCGAGATCGTGCCGGCCAATCCATACGTTCAATATCCTCACTCTTTAAGAGCTGTTCGGCAGCTACTGTGCGATAACATGGTGCATTGTCGTCCATGAAAAGGAACTGCGGACTCATAGCACCTCTAAAAAGACGCACATATGGAAGAAGAATCTCGTTACGATAACGGCTCCCGTTGACTGAACCTGCGTCGAAGATGTGAAGGTCTGTACGACTACCAAGCATGATGCCTCCCCAAACGAGAACACCGCCACCTCCATACCTGTCCCTTTCAATGATGTTCGAGGGATGATTGCGGCTTCCCCGCTCTCTCCAGATGAGTATGCGATGAGAATCGCTACTCAGACTGAATCTGCTCTCATCTGTCAAGAGTACTCGTCTCCATCGTCTCTCCGATTCCGGTGTTCCCGGCACCACAGAGAACGCCTTCTCCGATGGGCAGGCGTTAGAGGTACACACCGTACAGTCTTCTAGCCACGGTAAAACGCGATATCGGTTGTCCAGTCGCCTGTGTCGTGTGTCTAGCGATTTCTCTCGCTGTCTGCCGCCTGTTTCTTCTGGCCTGTAAGGCAATATACGGGTCATCTGCGGGTGTGTTTCCTCGTGGACGACCACTACTAAACCCCCGGATAGCTGTTCCTGTAGTTTGAAATTGTCTCCAAAGTCGTGAAACGATGCTGTGAGCAATTCCGAACTCTGCTGCCACACTTGTCACACTGCGGCCTTCCTCCAACTTCCCAATGATTCGACCTCGGGTAAAAGCATCCAGATGTCGTCTAACAGATTGATTATTCGCCATTTCTCGCTGAGGCAGCAACTCGGTGTGATTTTAACTGCTATACGGCGTGCAATCTCTTTGCCAGAAATACTGATCTTACACCGACAACATGCTTTATACTACTCAGACACTCTCCCATTACGTCTACCAGCATATCTGCGCATGTGCTACCGTACATCACCTTACTTAATCTCCTGATTGGTCTTTCTGTCCGCTCTGCCTCTTCGTTCAGCTGATATGCTAATTTTTCGACTTCGTCCTTAATTTTTGCATACCAGTGTATATTTGGAATACCATTAAATTCTTTTAAAAGTTTTCATCGAGAAGATGCAAATTTATTTTTAAAATCTGGGTAAAATTGTATATTATATCTGTCTATTGAATAATTTATTTTACCTTTTTGCTAGAAATGCTCCTAGGTAATTTCGTATAAAATTATTGTCGTTCTAAAGCGTAAAATACTGCAGTGGAGTTTTTAAAAGTCAGTTTGCTAATCTTGTTAATATTTCTGTTTGTAAAAATCAAGTGTTTTTGCTTTTCGTATAAAATGTAGCAAATACCACCCGAACACATTGACTGTCTACCAGACGACCTTGCCACTCACACGCGGTCGCACATGCGCAAAGAGCTTTGACACCATCAAAATTTCCGATTTTCTCCAAATCATCAAAATTGTTTTTGAAGTGTTACTATGCGTATATCCTTTGTTCAATTTTTCATTTATTATTATTTTTTTTTTCTGTTTGCTAACGTGCTCTTTCGTCTGTCTAATGATGAATTTAGAGTGATGGTGTTATTTCTAGCTTCGAAGATATAAGTACTCGCTCACACCTCAAATAGCGTTTAATTTTTGCTTTCCCAACAGACCATTATGGAGGAACATAATCTTGCGTGAAAAACAAACGTGAATCCCCGGAAATAGCTTTTATGCACAAATCATTCATTTTTTTTTCCCCTCGGGCAACAGTTTTATACCTTTCCAGTGATGCTGGTGATATATATGCCCGCATAAGTTTAGGTAATGCCCTTACCAAATATCACAAGTCTGAAATTAATTGTGATTATTCAAACTAAAACTGATGACTTAATGCTTCATTTCAGCTAAAGGTTGGGAATAAGAGAGAAGTAACAGGAAGTGATGTTACATTCGGAATGTGTGTCATAAAATCCAAACACTGAAATACTGACCTTGTGTCAGGGTTCGAAATAATGTTACTTTTCGTAACTAGTTAGCATTAGCAATCGTGATAAATTAGCATGCTGCCTGTTGGTAGTGAGGACTCAAGCGCAGTGCATTTCATTCAAGATTTTACGGTGTAATATCATTTAGAAAAATTTCAAATAAAATCTGGTCGCAAGTGCTCTTTAAAAATAAAAGAAAAACAATGTAATATGTTATGACAGAAATAATTCTATATTGAAGGATATAAATTAACTTTATTTATGTATTTATTACTTTTTTAAGTTTCTTAATTCCTATATGAGGTTCTCTACGTAAGTGCCCATTAAAATCATCGCAAACGGAGTCATTACATAGAAAATGTGCACGGGAGAATGCCTGCTGTAAAATACCGTTCGAGAAAGGAAAAGTAAAGGCACAATTTTTGAGATTTTAAACAATCATGCTTAAAGTTTTCTTTTCTTTTTTTTTTTTTTTTTTTTTTTAAATAAGCATACAAATTCTTTCAGTTACCTTCCTTCTGAGAGATTCTATTGAGATATTTGTAATCGCATTTTTACTGGTTATAAGGAAGTATAGCTTTCTGTCACGTCCGATAATTAGCTTTCAGCCAGGTCCGAGTTATTCTGAAACTTAAATCTCATTCTGTATGTTGCTTTTGATTGGTTATTTATTGTGTCTTGTTTATGATTTGTTAAACCCTGATCTGTTATAAAGTTATATATATATGACCTCTGTAACCGCTTATCTCTGCTTTGTATCTGCTTGTATTACTCTGCTTGTACTTATCGTTGCTTGTGTTTCTTTGCATGTAACACTGCGTGTATCTCTGCGTATCTCAATAATAAATATTTGCTTTGCGAACCACGGCATTTTCTATGTTTAACAGATTCAAACTATCAAATTATGCTGCCAAGCTGTAACGTTCTACTAGGTAAGCATAACTTAACGATTTTTTAATTTTCAGTTCATTTTCCTAACACTGTATTAAAAGAGTGAAACGAACAAGTGATTCAGCATAAAATCAAGAACAAAAATATGAAACCTTGTCTGCTAGGTTCTATTAAATTCTTCGAAGCAGAAGTCATGAAAAATATATAAAGGTCATCTCTAGATTTCGAATTCCAGACTTTCAGACTGGTAGCCGGATGTGCTTCCAGTTATACCAGAAGGCACGTATTTAGAAAGAGAAAAGCGCTTTCCGTTCTCCCCCACTTAAAGGGTGACATCAAGACGTGGACGGTTTCGCCTGGTGTTAATGAATTATCGCCCAACTTCCGATTTGGGCTCTGCTTTCCAATTACACCCCGAAAGCACACGGAAAGGAGGCAGAAAATACTTTAGATTCTCGCCCACTTAAAGAGCGAGAAGGGGAATCAATTGCCAATTCTGATAGTGACCGACTATATACCACCACATCTTTAATTCGCCCGCGAACATGCAGATCATCAGAGTTATTTCGGAACATAAGCGTGAAAAAGGAGCGATTCCCTGGCAAGGATTCGAGTTCCGCACCTCCCGATTCCTGCCTGGACGTGCCTTTAATTACACCGCGAAAACACGCCGTAAGGAATCAATCAGGATTTTATCTCCACTCTGTTACTTGAAGCAGCTGCGGATAACTCAAGGCTCTCTCTCCTTGTTAGGAGAGGTCAGGTTTGAAATGATTGGTCACTCTGGTTTGTAGTGAGATTAATTCACGCCCCGCACTTGGCTTTTCTCAATTCCTTATTAGGCGGCAAGAGAAATAGTGGTTAAGCTTAACAACATGGTGTGGGCTTATAGATAAAGAACTGAAAAGACGAGAGTCTTTCAACAAAATCTCTCAAATGGACACCAAATCATCCAGAAGACCGGAAGTTCCCGCTCCTTATTAGGCGGAAGGATTCTGATCTGGGATATCTCTCGGTATTTCGATTTGAAATGGCCCTTCGGCTGAAGTTCTGAAGAGAGGGCCTGACGATTAAGTCTCTCATGAGCTTCTTCTTATCATATCTCGATCTACCTCTGAGTGGGAGATTTGTAGGATTTGCCATATCCAGTAAATCACTTTATTGCAGGACCACAAGTAGCTGATCAGTACTTTTATTAGAAATATAAAATATAGAAAAATTAAGCATTTACATTTGTGAACAAACATCCCATTTGGAGGGTATTTACAAATTATTGTAGATCCTTAAATAGTAATTATATATGTGTTAATAATTCCTTTAATTAGTAATTTTATGTGTCTCAATGATGGGATTGGTAAGTCTACACGACTTTTCATAAGCTTCAGCATTCTGTGAAGATATAGATGGCTAGAAGTGGAAGTGACGGGTCCCGTGGAAGAACTTTTCTCTGTGTGGCTAGGTGCAGGTGGTTACAGGATAATTTTTACTAGAATATATTTTATAGAAGGATAATTTTTACTTTCATATTTTTTATTAATCAATAAATTTTTGCTGAGAAAATAAGGAAACTTAAGCATAGAAAATTAATGCAACTTATAGCACTTAATAGAATTTAAAACCGACATAGTTAACTAACAAAGGCCATTAATAAATAATTTTTTATAAAGTTTTTACTGGTAACTTTTCATGAAAAGTATAATCTACAAGTTGCATTTAATTTTCTATGCTTAAGTTTCCTTCTTACTTTTTCAGCAAAAATTTATTAGTTAATAAAAAAGTATGAAAGTAAAAATTATCCTTCTTTACATCTTGCGCTCACAAATCATTATGGGAATATCCACTTACAGTTATTAAAACCTGAAAAAAGTATGTGTGCGATGTTATCGTCATGCGATGGTTTGTAGATACTTTATTTTTTACCACGATATTTTCGACGACGATATTTTGTACCGCGATGTTTTAGAACTGCGATGTTGTCTCTTTGCGATGTTTTCACCCACGACGTTTTGTAGCACGACGTTTTCGCCTTGCGTTGTTTTCTCCGCGACGTTTTCGTCCGCGATGTTTTTGCCGCGATGTTATCGGCGGACACCGGTGCAGGTATGACTGTAAGATAGTGGCAAGCTGTTATTAACTTTCCTCTTGCTCCGAAGACAAACCTAAGATTTCTTTTGTGTGTAGTAGCTTGGAATCTTCCCGTGACTTGTCAGTATCTCGTTTAATGTGTAATCCGCTCTAAGACGCACTGAGGAAATCATGAGATAGGAGATGTATGCTGATCTCCTTGATGTTTCCTCATCCCAGCCTTCTCGCTAGATCTTTAATACCGCCTGTAGGACCCTTGATTTAATACCGCTTCTCTGGAAAGGGAAACTTTTAACTCAGCACTCTGGAGTCTTTGGAGCGTGCCAAGATTATACGCGTATATGTTGGATGCAGTAAGGAAGAAGAAAATACCTAACAACCTATTATACAATCATATGTAAGATAATTAGTTATTATTAATGTAAAATTAATATCTGGGAATTGCAACTGAAACTGCAAAAGGGAAATTTGTGCACTTTTAAATGCATTTGGTAAATATGCGTCAGAATAATTTCTAAAATAGTTGCAAATATTGCCCATTCTGAATCATTTTTAGCTTTCTTTCAATAACTGTGATTTATTTTTGTTTCAGTTCGTCACTAATATGTTCAGAATCGATCCCATATTATTCTGCAAAAATTCCAAGGTCAACCCAAATGATTCTACATACACGGTAAGAATTTTCAGTTTATTCATCTATATTATTGTCCCTCTCAGTATTCCAGTTAGTCTATGTTTAGTTAGAAAAAAATTAGCCTAAGAACGTAATAGGCTTTAGTATGAATTCTGATTCTCCTTGGAGCTACTCCAAATTGAAAGGTATATAGTGAATATTCGACATTTTGTAGTGCAAAAACAGTAAATATCCTCTGGCCAAGTATAGTATTAATTAACTCTTTGCGGCACAGTGTGTCCGGTCTGAACACACCTAAAAATTTCCTTTTGTACGCACAGAAAAATTGAATGAAAAAGGATTTATAGGTTACTCTGAACCTTCTTTATTTATAGTAGATGGCAGCTCAACACAAACCAGTCCATATATTTTAGCCATGTTTAGCTTTTTAAGACCCTCATTTTTCAAAGAAATCTTCCAGATTTTTTTTAGGGTATAAAAGGAATTGTTTGAAAAAAATTCCTATGTTATTTTTTGGCTCTATGCTAATATCCTTATTCTATATTAGTTTTAAATTTTTACCTTAAAATGTTGCCTAATATCAAACGGCGAACCCTAGGTGTGTCCAGACCGGGCTCACCGATCATCTAGAACAACTGAGAGTCTGTATTCTTTGTTTCTCCGCATCTCATTGGTCAGTTCATTGACAACAATGCTCGTTTCAGCACTCTTTTCGAAGCTCTATTTAATCAGTGTGCCACTTTGGGCACACTGATTAAATAGAGCTTCGAAAAGCTGAAAAAGCTACTGATGAAGTTTCCCAAGTATCTGCTGCTTTAGTGAAAATCAAAATATCTTTCGCAGCAACTTGTTCATCAACTGCCTTTCTATCATCGGAACCATCAAGAAATTTATCGGCCATTTCATGAATATATCTTGAGATATAGTGGCTGAAAACGCTACACAAACCCCAGGTCGTAATGCAGGGTTGAAATGAACTTCTTACTTCCAGCCGATGTGGGACTTGGATAAATTCAGTCCCGTAATTTCGGAAATTTGTTAACAGGAAGAACGCTCTATCGCATTATACACGAGGCGTGACAGTCCTACCGGGCCAACATGCCCATAGCTTCAGCAGGACAAAGTCCCGTCTCTTCTTAGGAAACCTCTTTTTATATCTCACTGTGTGCTTACTTGCGCTGAACATCAGAATGGGGGAAGATTCCTTCACTCGTACATAACAAAAGTGTCCACCTACTGACCCTGACAAAAAGATTTCTTTGATCGCTTTGTCCATTGGAGTGACCTTCGAGGCTGCAACCGGAATAATTAACAAGGGCACCTCATTGCACTTCATTAACCCTTTGCGGACGGCACAGTGTGTGCGGACTGGACACACCTAAATATTTCCTTCTGTACGCACAGAAAAATTAAATGAAAAAGGATTTATAGGTTACTCTGAATCTTCTTTATTTATGGCAGATGTCAGCTCAACACAAACCAGTCCATATATTTTAGCCATGTTTAGTTTTTTAAGACCCTCATTTTTCAAAGAAATATTAATTTTTTTAGGATATAAAAGGAATTGTTTGAAAAGAAATTCCTATGTTATTTTTTTTGGCTATATGCTAATCTCCTTATTCTATATTAGTTTTAAATTTTTACCTTGAAATCTTGCCTAATATCAAACGGCGAACCCTAGGTGTGCCCAGACCGGGCTCACCGATCATCTAGGACAACTGAGAGTCTGTATTCTTTGTTTCTCCGCATCTCATCGGTCAGCTCATTGGCAACAATGCTCGTTTCAGCACTCTTTTCGAAGCTCTAGTCAATCAGTGTACCACTTTGGGCATTCCCGCAGAATTAAAACGATAAGTTCACAAAATTTTACTTGTGTACTCCTCTAGGTCTAATTAGACTGCCTACCCCTTTTTTTTTATCAAAACTCCGACTTTAAAAGGTAGCGTGGCGGAAAGGGTTAACAGTGTAATACAAAGTACACATCAGTAAACATACATTATAGTCAACTTTGCCGCTCTTGTCACACAATTGCATAGTAATCGGGGGAAAATTTCAAATAAAGTTCTGCTTAGTACTAAACTATTAACTTTTTTTTTTACGGCGGGCACTAACTATTTTTAGACTTTCGTTATTACAGAAGCCGAAAGTGTTAGTCATTTTATTATGGAGGCACTGAATAGTTACCTCCTATAAAGGTTATCCATCTATAGTTACCTTCTATAAAGAGACAGACAATTTACATCAATGGCTTTCTCCCGGATTCGAACTCGAGCCCTAGGCTCCGTTAACCACTATACTGTCTGGACGGTTAGTGCTAGTTTATAGAAGGAGTTCATTTGTAACTTAGATCTAGATATACTAATTAATATATGTACGTTTTAATCAGAATTTAAATATGAAAAATTACAGTTAGCACTAAGTGCTAATTATTTACAAGAAACTAGCAGCTACTTCTTAATTATAAATTGCCAGTTCTTAACCAACGCTGTGTGACGAAGTCGTACGTAAAATTGAGGCAGTCAAAAGTACCTCTGATTCAGAAACGTAATACTACTTCTGTATGCTTTGAGTACATAAAAGTACACACGTTAAGCTTTAATATCGGGTTGGCAAGAAAATATTTCGATTTTTTAGTGTGAAATAAAACAAATTTTTTCCTGTACTAAGAATCAAATTGTAGAATACAATCAAAACAATTATGAGAAGTTTTAGCGAAGATTTTCTTTCAATCAGTCTTCAGTAAAAATTACAGTTTTAATATTTTTGGGTAAAAAATTTAAAGTTTGTTGCAGCTTTAAATCTGTAAATCGCTTGATATAGTTAAAAATTATCTTCATGTGTTTGGTAAATGTTTTAAGAGTCTTCCTTATTTGAGTAAACTTAGATGCTTTAAATTTCTAATTGCTTACTAATCATTCCAAGCTGGAAAATTAAAAAAAAATATATTTTAGTAAATAATATGCATAAATGCAATCGTGTTCTGAAGTCACATCCAACTTCGCAATAATTAATGTTACTTGAGAGTTGATGATGGTCATAAAATGATGTGCAGTAGCCTGTTACTTAAACGTATACTAAAAAAAACCCAAATAATATGACAATAATCCAGACTTATAAATGGAATTTAGCATACATCTACCCAAAGCTGAATATGATGTTAACAACAACGTGAAAATAGCATGCAGATTAAGAAACAGTATCGCTTACTTGATTCATTACGTGAGGTTTTATATTGAGAAGATTATATAACTAAAAAATATAAGAATGTTAACTTTGCATCTTTTTTACAATTATAGTCTAAGATAAAAGCAAAGATTATTTTCCCTTTATCACTCCCAGAAAATAACCGTTTCAAATTTATTGAAATCAGAATGTGCAGTATCAGTAAACTGAAAAAGCTACTGATGAAGTTTCCCAAATATCTGCCGCTTTAAGTGAAAATCAAAATATCTTTCGAAACAACTTGTTCGTCAACTGCCTTTCTCTCATGTATACCATCAAGAAATTTATCGGCCATTTCATGAATATCTCTTGAGATGTTGTGGCCGAAACCGCTACACAAACTCCAGGTTGTAATACAGGGTTGAAATGAACTTTTAACTCAAGTTATAACAATAACATGAATTTTATTAAAATAAAAACATTAACAAGTGCATATCCAGCCGATGTGGGACTTGGATACATTCAGTCCCGTAATTTCGGAAATTTGTTAACAGGAAGAACACTCTATCGCATTATACAAGAGGAGTGACAATTCTAGCGGGCCAACATGCCCATAGCTACAGCAGGAAAAAGTCCCGTCTCTCTCTGTCTCTGTAGAACAGTTTGATCATTTCGAAAGATAGTATACAATAACCGAAAGATAAATCGAATAGGTTTTTTTATAATTTTGTTAAGGTCAGATAAGAATATTGTTAACGTATTAATATCAATGGAGTTGTTGTCTAAATTAGTGAGAGCAGAAAAGTCGAGAAACTGGTGACTGTGGCAAGAATAAGGTAGCGTAAACATAGGCAAATTGAATCCATTAAGAATTATCAAGTACACAACATCAAATATTAAGACATGAACTTGAAATAATTATATTCATATATCTATATTTTACATGACTCATACAATATTCATAGCTCATTTTTATCATGACACAGCAAATCAGTATCATGACTCACCTTTTCAGTTACAGTTTACTGTCATGACTTAATTTTTATATTTCATTTTGTTTATAAAATGGGTTTTGTAAGGCTTTTGTTGTTACGATCAGTACAAGTAAGTATTTGTTACCTGACAGGTAGACAGTTCATCGTTCAAATTTCAGATACGTATTTAACCTGTAGAGCTATTCCAGACGGTATACCACATGATACTTATCAGGGCCAGAATTATTTAATACTGATGTCAACGACATTGTACGTACACCCAACACAGCACTAGCAATGTAAGCTGATGATAGAGCGATCCTTGCTAAAAGTGCACTTGTTAGTCCAGTTATCCAACACTCAACAAGATCACTATAGGCACTGGAGACCTAGATGAAAAAAAATGGAGGATACAGGTGAATGTGGATAGAAACTAATAATATATTGTTCACAGTAAAGAAACGAATTAAAAAATCCTGTAAGTTTACGGAACAACTTAACCCTGAGTTAAGAAAGTACCTTACTTTGGAGTTATTTAAAAATCCATATTGTGTCTCATGCTGAGTTATGCCTGTCTCAAGGCATATTCTCGCAGAACTGACAAAAAGTAGTTGCAAACTGCCGAGCCCTGTTCTAAGGTAGATTTTTAACTCCCCGTTGTTATCTTTGGAAATTATTACTATCATCTCGCAAAAAAAAAAAAAAAAAAAAAAAAAAAAAAAAAAAAAAAAAATCATGAAAAGGGAAATATAAATAATAATGAAATTAGAAATTATATTTATATCTATAATGATTCTTGTAACGAAAAATGGCCATGGCCATCTTAAATCATAATGTTATTACGGAAAAATAGTGTATCTCATGTACATTTTCGTTATGGTATTTGTACACTTTCTGCACTGCATTCATTTGTTGTACTGGATGTTTTACTCAGCACTGGCACCTTGTTTTTCGCACCTTTTCGTGTGACAGTAGGCACCAGCTCAACAGCTGTCTGGGTGAATCTTCGGATTATGGTAACTTAGCGACTTTTTGGCGAACATTTGGCGACCAACCCTGCTACATCAACCTACTAGTTTTTTTTTTTTTTGGACGCCATTTTATTTTCACAAAGTAAAGGCATTTTTTTTAACTCAACATTTTTTCCAACAATCTGCTAGCCGAATTATGCTTATGCTAGAACTCTTATGAAACAAAAGTGCTTAATCATGACGAAGATTAGGTGCGAAATTGGGAGAAAGTGCAGAATCGCCCACTGCTTCGCTCGTTTTTAAGAATTGCACATACGCGGTATCCATGTACACGTCTACCTATTTTCACTTAAAAAAACATCCCAGAATTGCACAAAAATGCCATTGCGCACACGCTTGACTTGATCCATGTACACATCGACCTATTTTCACTTATAAAGTCAAAGAAAATTGACAAAAATCCAATTCTTCTTACTCTTGTAAAAAGCGCCAAAGAAATAAGTGGACGATTCTGCTCTTTAGCAGCGAAATTGTTTCTAAGTGCTTATTAGCTAAAATCACGATCGGAATTTTCCGGAAAATGTCACATGACATGTCTCATGATCTCTCATTTCTCTGAGACAAAATAATCTGGGATTCGAACTGTGTACTTCTCAGATTATTGCTAAAGTCCTACCTAGTAATCTTTATCGCCTTACCATAATGTCGCCAAACTACCTGTTACCATATTCCAAAGATTAGCCGCTGTCTGCTTAAAAATTATTATAAAAAATATGTTACGCTAGCTTAATTAATATATCATTTAAGTTACTCTGCAGTAGATTTCGAAACATTTAATTTTAATTGATTAGGAATAGGGCAACAAGCTTAGGTACCCTGATGTACTATATCACTGTCAAACGGGGGATGAGTGTATTCTTTCATACCGTCTTTTACATTTCTCATTTCATCTGTGTGGTCCAGGGAAAAACGTTTTTTTGAAACCCTGTGAAGAAAATACTAGTTTCTCCTTAAATTACTCACAATTGCAGATTATCCAGAGCCGCAAGTTTCTATTGCATTCAAGCACTTTTTTAGTTGATTGAATTTCCTGTTTGTGCTGTAGGGTTTTGCATAATAAATTTATTTTAAGTTTGATACCTTTACTGAGCTTCTCAATTTCCCCTGGCATTTTTTCGCCATATGTAAATTTAAAGTTAAGTGGAGTGCGTATTTAAACGGGGGAATCTCTGAGTTTATTCAGTTACTGTGCTGTCGCATCTGTGCTGTATCCAAAATTTTTACTGAATATGTGTTTATAGCATGATTTTGACTTCCTCCTCATCACTTATTTAATGAAAAGCAAATGATTGTAAATATTGTGTTAATAGTCTTCCAGTCCTCTTGGCCATTTCGAATTTTCATCACGCCTGTTAGGTTTTTATGAGTCAACCTGTTAGGCGTAACTTACGTGCTATCCAGCACTACATATTTTAGATTTTTGACTTGAATTATATTCTACGTTTTTAGTTCCATCGCAAAACAGAGAACGACACGACAGTACCTTGTTTCCTCTTCTACAATAAATTCCATTGTCATGGTATGCTTTCAAAATGTTCCAAAATCCTTTTCATAATTATCAGACAAATTCTGAGATAATCCAAACAAAGTTTGTAACCTCAGATTACTCGGATACACTTGTAACCTTGAATTTTTCAACTTTAACCCTGAAAGAAATCCTTAACTTTGTTTATGTATCCATTATTAAAAGAGAAATCGCTGACTAAATTACACCAAAAATAATGAAGTTTCAATTTAAAATAACAGATGTTATCTTCCTTGAACCTAATTTTACATCATTAATCCTTTCTTCTTTTGGAAGACAAAAAATTACTTTTTTAGTTGAAAATGTACACAGATGTGCAGATTTAAAACATAGAAAAGAGGGTAAACTGAGAGATACAGATTTCATTCTTGAATATAGGTGACAAAAATTGCGTAGGAAAATTCAAAAAGGTGATAAGAGAGAAACCGTTATCAATACTGCATTGCCTTAAAATTGGAAAGAATGCCTTAAAAAAAGATAATGTAAAATTTTTTCTGGTGTATACCGAGAAGAAACAGTTACCAAAAAGTGTAACCGAAATATTTAAGAAATTGGTACGTAGTGTCCAAATCCGTAATTTCTCTTGAGAGCGTGTCATCTCCATGGAATTTTATTACTTCTTCAATCAATGAAATGTTTTGATTTTTCCATAAAATATTCTTTGATAATGTTTTATTAGTCTTAACTCTTAACAGTTAAATTTAAAAAAAGCTTCTCTGACTGAAATATACCAGCGGCCGCGCGGTAAAGTCGCTGAACACTGGTAGTTCGTTTTCGTGGTTTTTTCCATGTGTAACTTGTATTCAAGCCAGTTTCCCTTAGGAAATCCTCCACGAAGGCATCCCTCCCCGTAGGCAGATAGCTCTCGAGGCTTTGCCATAATCACACACACACATTGACTGAAATATTTCTATCAAATTTATTATCATCATCATCGGATGTTTTCATATTCTGAATTGTATTTTGTGAAACAACACTATTTCACAGTCGCTATCCGAATCATCATTAGATGACACACAATCAGATAAAAATGAACATCATCAGCAGAATATTCAAGGCCATCCTCACTTAAATCACTCAATTCGCCCAAATTATTCATATATCTAGCAATTTTATCTTGGGTTAGTATAGGCTTTTTGGCCATGTCAAAATGGTAACCGAAGACCAATGTTGCAGACCTGCAACATATAATTAAAATCAAATTTCTTTCAAACTTTTTCTATTACAAAATCAAATTTCTTTTAAATGAACATAAAATGTTTAAACTTCTTAACCTGGTAATTGTTTTCGTCAATAAACAAGAGGAAGCATAAAATATAACGGACTTTTTTTATAGCAAAAACACAGTTCCTGAGGCATCAGATTGATATTGAGCTTGAGGCATTACGTTATTTCGCATATCTTTTGGCTGGTACCGCCGAACTTCAACCTATAACTGTGAGAGATGTAAAAATGAAAAACATGTAATTGAGATATTGCTATACTTGCCAGATTTTTCATAACAATAATGTAAAAATTTCGCATCTTTTTAAAATAATTTGAATTCACACTTAGGACTTTTTCATATTTCTGATTTTGTGCTATTCTTAACGTTATATATTTCAGCTAGTTGTCTGCGGATGGGTCGTCTACATCTTGAAATACATAGAATTCCTCGATACGGTAAGAAAAATATGAACTGTTTTCAAAATGAAATTGAATTATGTATTATAATTTGATCTTTATTTGTTTTGTCGCTAGTTTTTTCAGAGTGTTTATGAGTATTTGTACAGAGTGGCTAAAAAATATATTAACCATTTTAATTTTGAAAACTTGTAAGGATTATGTTAATTTTATTAACAGTTAAATTTTAAGTTCCTTTCCTGTCAAATTCTTAACTTCAACTTACTACTTCCGGCCAGAACGTAATTTTGGAATATTTCTGAATACTTAATGAAGGAGGAGCGGTATTTAAACCGTGAAGTTTACTTACACAGTTAGAGAGAATCAGAGTTTCTGATTTACGCGCGTCTGCCTTTTGGCTACTCTCTCTCTCAAAGCTGTTATTACGCTCGGCCGTTCTCAGGCCCTTGATAAGCTTCGTAGTCAAATAGAGTTAAGGGGCCAACTCGATTAGAATTTTGATCGCTTCGGCTATTTCTTTAGTTAATCTTAGTTTTAGTTTTTTTCTTACTCTCTTAGGTTCAAGCCCAAGTGTCGGCTTTTATTGTGCACTCTAAGCCGGAGTTTTGTTAAATCTTATTGGAATAATAAAGGGTTAGTCACCCTTCCTTCTTGTTGTTTTTTGTTACACGAACTTAAGCGATTATCCTCTAACTAGTTCTTAAGATTTGTCACTTTCTACAGTAACTGAGAATTACACTAGTGAGAATCTTACAAACTATATGAAAGGTTGAGTAAATTTATATTTTTAAACTCATAATGAAACGTGTGTTTCTTAAAGTTTGCATTTAGGAAAAGTGATGTCTAACAAATGATGTCCCCTTTCGCGATGGCAAATAATGAGCTATTGGAGAGGTCAAACAACAAGAGTCAGTGTTAAATTTGAAAATTTTAAAATTTCATAAATATATTTATAATTAAATAAGTTATTTAAAAGCAGATGCCACTGACAGGGGCTTCTCACCCAACATTATTAACCAAGCAGTTAAAAAATTCTTATCTCTTATCTTGTTTTAAAGATTATAGGAATTCTGTTGTTGTTCCTTTCTTTCCATCAATTAGCTATAAAACTGCACGTATTTATTATAAATTTAACTTTCGGGTCGTTTATTTTCCTATCAATAAAATTCCTAGTTTAACATTTAAGGACAGCATTCCGGATATGAACTTCTGGGGTATTTACAGGATTCCTTGCCAGTGTGGTTTCATTTACATTGATCAAACTACGAGAGCTATTAAATTTCGCGTTAAAGAACATGATATATATGTTACGAAAAAGGAAACACAGAAATCCTCTTTTGCCCAGCACTGTTGGTCCGAAAATCACACTTTCCATTTCTATGCAGCCAAATTCATTCAAGAAACATCTTCCATTGGCGAATTAGATTTAAATTAATATTAAAAAATCTTACTGTTCTAGTTAACGATCTTAATTCCAATCCTTCTTTACCTTCAGCCTTTAAGGAAATTATGTTTTACTTTTCTTTTTACATCAATAGATGGCGCCAGTAGCTTAACTCCTGTCCAGTCTTTTTTATCTCATCGCCATACCTTATCTCGTTCATTTGCACTTTAGCAGCTGAGGAAGATGGTTCTGTAGTCAAACCATCGAAACTAGTCTTGCAAAATATACAAATATAAAGCTGATTATTGCTGCTTGACTTCTCCAATAATCATTAATCGTATTTTTATTTTAACCTAAATAATGAGCTCTTTTAGCCCAACGGATCTTTCTGTTCGCGGTCTTCCTACCCTTCCTGCCTCTACTACTGATCCTGTCTTTTCAAATTTGGCTACAAGTTAAAATATCATCCGGTAATCATGAAGACACTTCTGTCCTATCCTGTACAATGAACATTTTTTAGTATAAAAAGTCAAAGGAAGAGTAAAGATAATTTGACATAAGTACTAATTCCACTAAGGAAATTTGGAGTCAGAACTCAACAAGAATTTCGCATTACAGTGTTTTGCATTTGTACTTGCATGCTACCCATATGCATTATTCAATGCATTTTTTACATGCATATTTAGCGTTTTCTGTTCTATCATTAGCTTGATTAAAGAAGTATAAATAATTCTGTCGAACATTTCTATAATCAAAAATCCTAGGCGTTTGGTTACAAATGTTCTCGCATTGTCAAACCATGTTAGATTCTAGAATTATCGATTAGAAGAAAAGTAAAATATAATTGCAACTATCCTGACACCAATATTGTACGGATATCCGGAGCTATAATTATCCGGATCACTTACTCCTGTTTGAATGTATTGAAAGAAATGAAAATGGAAGTGATCATGAATTTTTAATTCACATGATTCTGATTCAGACAGTGATATAGATTCTGAAAATGAATGTAAAAAAAAAAAAAAAAAAAAAAAAAGAAAAAAATGCATTGTTTGTTTAGAAAAACGAAAACGCGTTACTCAATGTGAAAAATATTTGTATTTGGAATACACGAAAACACTTTCTTCAATATGCTGCTCACATTTGTTGTTGCATTTTCATCTGTGTCTATAGTGCTAATACAGTAAATAAGAATCGACAAAGAGTAAAGAGTATCGATGCAGTACTATTTTTTCCCCTGTGCTGATAAATAATTAGATTTTCTATTCCTTTAAGAAATTTTGTTTAATAAAAGCATTTTGAGAAATTAAAAATTTTAACTTGCATATTTTTTTTAAAAAATTTTATCATAAAATTTATTATTGACATAAACGTCACGTTGTTTCTGAATATTAACAACATTTTCTTCAGAAAACAAGAACTGGGTCTTTTAGACCCAGTGCGCGCGCTCGTGTAACTCATATGAGCGCGCTCGCTCGCGGGTTAAAAGTTTCGATTTTTGTCTACTTCTATTGTCTTTGTGTCTCCTTTGATAAATTGACATCTCTCTCATATACAGCTGTATCTTCACTCATTTCTCTTAAATCTCTTTTCTGACGAGTTTCCTTTTATATTAACAGACGGTTGAACATCTCGTTTTCTAATCAAGTTACATTAGACCTGCATACACCTGTTTATTATTTTAGTTAAGGTTGTGGCTACTTCTCTGCTAATTAGCTTTATTTCGCACTCTGTAGTAAACGTTGGCTCTTTTTTAGTAACTGAAATTTACTGATGCAATAAGTAAATACAAATTTTCTGTCTTGCACATTTTAAGGCATATATTTTTCATTATCATAGCAACATTTATCACAGTGAATTCTATTATTGTTCTGAAATTCTCATAATATTTCTATGCTTAAAGATCTTCTTCGTACTGAGGAAAAAGGAAAACTTGATAACGAACCTCCATGTGATACATCATGTTGTTGTTCCAGTTTGTGGATGCTTTCTCCTCAGGACAGAAACAAGTAAATATTATTGTGACTCATTTTATGTATGCGTTAAATGCCAGCATGCATTAAATTTTTCTGCATGTATATCGTGAATGCACATAATATTAAGCAAAGGAAAATTCATTAAAAAGAAGTTATTTATTTATTTACAGGCTTATGGACAAATATTTAAAAAATATATGTAAATATTTGGATAACAATTTCTCTTAGATTTGCTGTTCCGGAAATAAAAATTAATTTTGAAATAGGAAAGTGGAGAGGAAAGGGAAACAAGTAAGTTTGTACAAGGAAGTAAAAATACTTCCTTGTACAAAGCGAAAGAAGTACTGCAATCGCGAAAGATTTCGGGTATCATACTTCAACGTAAATATCCATTTTGGCCGCCCTTCAAACTATCTGAACGAATTTTTTTAGGGGTGAGGGACATACATTTGTACGGATAGAATAAGGGATTTATTTTCCCAAAACATATTCTAAAATGGACTCAAAAGGGATGTTTTATTCACGTGTCAATCTCACGTGCCTCAGAAAGGATTAGTCGTAGAGCGTTGAAGTTTTGTATATAAGACTGCTATAACATATAGTTGTGCAATTTTTTATTGTTGCAATTCTTTATTGTTATTATATTGTGATAAGTTGGAATAAAGGTTCTTTGTCTAGGATGAGTTTTCAGAGGGCAATAGTGTCATATCCGTGATGCAGTCCTGTGCCTTTGTTAATGATTCCGGTTGCAGCCTCGAAGGTTGTTCCAAAGGATAAAGAGACAATCTTTCTTGCTCGGAGTTGAGCGCAAGTAAACACAGGGAGATTATATAAGGAGGTTTCCTGGGAAGAGGGGAGAATATACTCTGAACTCGCGGAAAGATATGCACTGAAGTGACAAAAGTCATGGGATAGCAATATGCAAATATACAGATGGCAGTAGTATCGCGTAGAAAATTTATAAATGCGAACTGCTTTGGAAGGGCTTTCATTTGTGTTCAAGTTATTCATGTGAAGAGGCTTTGACGTGATTATGGCCGTCATTCCATTTCGGATATCGTTAGTGAATTCAACATTCCGAGATCCACAGTGTCAAAAGTGTGCCGAGAGTATCTAATTTCAGGCATAACATCCCACCATGGACAGCGCAGTGGCCGACCACCTGCACTTAATGACCGATACCAGCGACGTCTGCGTAGAGTTGTCAATGTTCACAGACAAGCAACACTGCGTCAAATAACCGCAGAAAGCAATGTGGGACGTACGAGGGACGTGTCCGATAGGACAGTGCGGCGAAATTTGTCTTCCTTGGGCTATGCCAGCAGAAGACCGACTCGAGTGCCTTTACTGACAGCACGACATCGCCTGCAGCGACTCTCGTGGGTTCGTGAGCATATCGGTTGGTCCCTAAACGAATGGAAAACCGTGGCTTGGTCATATGAATCCCGATTTCAGTTGGTAAGAGCTAATGGTAGGGTTCGAGTGTGGCGCAGACCCCACGAAGCCATGGACCCAAGTTGTCAACAAGGCACTGTTCAAGCTGGTGGTGGTTCCATAATGGTCTGGGCTGTTTTTACATGGCATGGACTCGGTCCTCTGGTGCAACTGAACCGATCATTGACTGGAAATGGATACCTTCAGCTATTTGGAGATCAGTTACAGCCATTCATGGACTTCACGTACTCAAACAACGATGGGATTTTTATGGATGACAACGCGCCATGTCACCGGGCCACAATTGTTCGCGATTGGTTTGAAGAACATCCTGGACAATTCCAGCAAATGATCTGGCCACCTAGATCGCCCGACATGAATCCCATCGAACATTTATGGGACATCATTGAGAGGTCAGTTCGTGCCCAAAACCCTGCACCGTCAACACTTTCACAATTATGGACGTCTAAGGAGGCAGCGTGACTCAATATACCAGCAGGGGACTTCCAACGACTTGTTGAGTCCATGCCACGTCTAGTTGCTGCACTTCACCGTCAAAAGGAGGACCGACAAAATATTAGGGGGTATCCCACGACTTTTGTCACTTCAGTGTAGATGATGCGGTTGATACCATCACTGATTCAATCAATAATGCTATTGAAAATGCATCTAGGCACGTGAAAAGAAATAATAACACTGGCATTCTGCCACAGGAAATTAGAGACACGATTAAGGATCGGAATAGTATGAGGAATACATGGAACGTTACATGGAGCCCTTACGTTAAAAGAGATATGAACAAATTAAATAAATTAATTAAAAAGAAAATAGATGAGCATAAGAGATATGTATGGGAGGGAACATTTCAGCATCTTAGTCCGAGTGATGGCACTCTCTGGACGTTCATGCGAAACATGAAAATGCAGTGTACATGGAATAAGCCGATTTATACTGAAAACTCTGTTGCTCTCAATAATAAAGACAAATCGACAGTCCTCGCGGACCATTTAGAAGAGCAGTTCAGACCTAACATGACGGCCAGGGACATGAATTTTGTCTATGAGGCATGCTACTGTGTTAGCGATTGGCTTAATGCCCACACTGCTAAGAGATACATGGCCACTGCTACTTCCAGTGAGATCAAAGAAATCACAAAGAAGCTTAAAGTCAAAAAGGCCTCTGTCATAGACGGTATTAATAATCACGCACTTTAGAAATCTGCCCTGCAATGTTGTGACAAAATTCACGAGCATTATCGTTGCGTGTCTTAGTCAATGCTATTTTCCCACAAAGTAGAAAATCACAAAAGGTATTTTATTGCCGAAGCCCGACAAGGATAAAACTAAGCCATGGGTACAGACCCATTAGCTTCCGGGACTAGGAAAGATCTTTGAGAGAATAATCTACATGCGACATGCGACGGGGGACGTGGGCACCACCCCTTTACCGTCGGTTAATTGGTGCAGCGCCACGTCCACCAATATCTAGAGTTGAACCTTGAGTCTTTCAAAAGAGCAATTACATGGCCATACAAGGGCTGTTAATATTTAGTATTACATTCTTGTTTGCTGGTTAACATATTCTATGGATAACATGATTTACAGAGTTACATACTGATTTTGTCTCTCATTTCCGGCATACAATGCATATGCATTACCTGAATTACATTAATCTTGCATTGCGTTGGATTACTTTTGTGTACAGTTACAGTTTTTAGCTGTACATTTCAATAAATATACCTACATTACTTGTAGATTGCATATAAATACAGTTTGCATGTACAGTTACATATGCCAATATTACATGTGTCTTGCGTTACATTATTTTTATATACATACATAGTCAGGCACGCTTGCTTCACATATTTCTTAATTTTACCTACACTGCTTAACCTTAGGTTACATATACTTGCAGTTGCATATAGATACATGCAGATACATTCTGATTAATTTTTTAGATACAAATATTTACAAACATAATAGTCTTACAGGTTACTTACATTACATGTTATTTGGGTACTTATTGCATAATTTTCCAGTACATGAAATAGACATTCCAATACATACATTGCTTTGCGTTAGACATCCTATATCCCTTATTCATAATACAAAACATATATGTTACCCATGCATTTTTATTAGACATTTCTGCATTTATATTGCATTACTTTAAATTGCATAACTTACTTGTACATAGCTTACTGGCCCACCAGCGGCCGAGCGGTAAAGACGCTGAACACTGGTAGTTCGGTCTGAGGTTCGAATCCCGCGAACGGGCTGGCTGCATGGGCGTTTTCGTGGTTTTCCCCATGTGTAACGTGTATACGAGCCAGTTTCCCTTAGAAAGTCCTCCACGAAAGGCATCCCTCCCTGTTAGGCAGATAGCCCTCGTGTGCTTTGCCATAATTAAATACACCAACACCAACACCACCATAGCTTACTAATACACAAAAATATTTACATATATTACACTCCCTTACATTACTTTGCTTACAGATATATGCACTTTCATACATTCGTTATGCCTACATTATATATCGGTTCATTATATATGGTCTTACGGTATAATTTGCCGAAATTTATTTATTCGGCCGCGTCCGGCATGAGGGGCTTATTTATAAACTTATAAATCTCCCTATGCATAGAGAGCTGATTCAGCTAATTATGTCTTTCATCACTAATAGGAAATACACTGTGAGGACTTCTCAGTTTACGCACCATGAATGCAGGCGTCCCACAGGGGTCCATTTTTGGGCCATTGAGTTTGTTATTCAAAAATTCGTTAACGTTTTACAAAATATTGTTACGAATTGTACAGGCGTGGTGGGATAGCTTTCTCGCAAAGCAGGTTTAGGTTGCCATAAAATAGCAAAGGAAAGCAGGGTTGCCACATTTGGCGAGAAATTGCCCATTTGGCGACAAAATTGGCGATATACCATGGGCGGCTGGAGAACCTTCAGGAACGAATTCTTACCGGTTTAGCCCAGAATGTTCTCGAACACAAGCCGAATGCTATATAAACCCTGCTGGCCCGCAGTCAATTAGTGTGTGCCTCGTCTAGCTTCGGGACCTCTTACTCCCCTCGTTCCCTATGCGTTTTGTTTTTAAGTCAATTCACTCCGCCCCCGAGCTCTATGGTCATAATGAATCGAACAAAAAAGCTTACAGCTTGGGCGCCATATATTTTGTACACAAACAGAGAAAAAAAATCTGATGTGTACACCACATGATTTCCTTGTACGGAATATTAAATTATGCGCATTTATTCTTGCATTTCGCTTAAACATATTGGATTGAATTAAATCTACTTCGCCGACAGCGCATAAACCACAATAGAATAAATTTATTCTTTAAAATTCACTCTATTTGTTTACCATAGCGTCACTCTGGCGCTAGGTTCACTTAACAGTATTATATTTCGTTCATATTATAACTCAGAATGCACAAAATTTATATCGTTTAAAGAATTATCTAATCGTTCAAACATTTTCTATTGAAATACTATAATAAAGCTAGAACGATGCATAAAAGAAATTAAGCAAACAAAACAAAAAAGGAAACAGTTTTTCACAGACGATTCAGTATTTCTCATTCAATGAATTCAGTTTCACTTCGCGACAAGCAAAAATACATAAAAACTCAAAATATCTGTATTAAAAATTACTAATTATTAAAAATTAAATTACTATTAAAAATTAAGTAAATCTTAAACACTTATTTCCTCGAAAACAGTCAAGAAAGGATTAAGCATGATTTAAATGGAAATAATAAATGAATGCGTTATCTTTGTTGCTGCGAAGCTACCTTTCTCTAGATTGGCAACAAACTCACTACTCTGTTGTTTCAAATGTAAACAAGCAACGGCCGCCATCAAAAAAATTATTAGGCTTAGCGGCACTTAAACAATTTTAAAATCGTTGATAATTCTAAAAATATTGCATACAGATTTACTAAAGGCATAAAAGCCTTAACCGGAAGACAAGAACAACATAATTCAATCATTTTTAAAGCAAAAAATGTACAATTTACAAACATATAAGAGTAAAGAAACTGAGATCACTGAGCCGGGTAACATAGTGGATATTTATATAAATATATTTATATATGTTTGGTGCGGTAGATTGCAACCAAAATACGAGGTGCATATCTGCATGCTATAGTAGTCCTATATACAAAATTTCAACGTTCTGAGGTTACTCGTTTTTGATTTATGCGAGATACGTTCTTACGTACATACGCTCGTACAGACGCCACGAAAAATTCTCTTGAGAATTCATTTTAAAGCAGTTTTATAATTTTTTTGGAGGAAAAGAGTCTTTTATTCTATCCTTGCGTACAGATATGACGCAAAAACATCGTTAAAGTGCATTTTAAAGCGGTAAAAATGGACATTTTCGTTGAAATATGCTGCCTAAAACTTTTCGGGGTTTCAATACTTCCTTTTTACTTCGTAGAAGGAAGTAAAAAATGAAATTCATTCTCCTGATTATCAAAATCAAAGCAACGGTATTTTTTCTAAGTAACAACACACATAAATTTAACAGTGAAAGAATAAGTATTTCTGAAGTAATCAGAATCTGAAATAAGCCTACAAAGAACGAAAAACTCACTGAAAAACATTTCTCAATTAAAATGTTCACAATTAGGCAAAAAACAATGAATTAAATTAATTAACTGCCTACTAAAAAATTTAATACAAGAGCGCTAACAATCTAAACTTGAGGTATCTCTTAAGAATGGATATGAACAAATTAACTTAAAAATAGAACCTAAATTGAATGAGAATTAATTAAAAAATTAATGGATATTTAAACTAATGAAATGTCAACATGGCAGATATGATTAATAACATGAATAGTATTATCAAGTAATAGTATTGAATCATTGTATATTTATAATGAATCATTGTTTTAATATTCACATATAATCATTGTTTTAAATAATTTTATTTTAGAAATTGTATAGAATTAATGTTTCTATACAATACGTCATTTCCTTATGCTACTTTTTGCGACTTTAAAGATTTTTTGTCATATATCTATCATAAACTGCTTACGTTTTAAAATAATGTATCAATTAAAAATAATATATATTAAAAAAAGTTTTTTTAAGCTTAAATGGAAGTTGGCTTTTGGCAATCCTGTTTACATGTGGGCTTTCCTTTTTAAGGCTGCAAAGGCTGACGCCGGTGTAACGAGAAGGAGGGTAGGAGGAAAAACTGCTTCGGGACCTCTTTCTCACCTCTTCCCCTATCAGTTTTGTTTTTAAGTCAATTCACTCTGCCCCCGAGCTCTATGCTCATAATGAATCGCACAAAAAAGCTTACAGCTTGGGCGCCATATATTTTGTACACAAACAGAGAAAAAAAATCTGATGTGTACACCACATGATTTCCTTGTACGGAATATTAAATTATGTGCATTTATTCTTGCATTTCGTTTAAACATATTGGATTGAATTAAATCTACTTCGCCGACAGCGCATAAACCACAATAGAATAAATTTATTCTTTAAAATTCACTCTATTTGTTTACCATAGCGACACTCTGGCGCTAGGTTCACTTAACAGTATTATATTTCGTTCATATTATAACTCAGAATGCAAAAAATTTATATCATTTAAAGAATTATCTAATCGTTCAAACATTTTCTATTGAAATACTGTAATAAAGCTAGAACGATGTATAAAAGAAATTAAGCAAACAAAACAAAAAAGAAACAGTTTTTCACAGACGATTCAGTATTTCTCATTCAATTAATTCAGTTCTCACTTTGCGACAAGGCAAAAATACATAAAAACTCAAAATATCTGTATTAAAAATTACTAATTAATAAAAATTAAATTGTTAAAAATTAAGTAAATCTTAAACACTTATTTCCTCGAAAACAGTCAAGAAAGGATTAAGCATGATTTAAATGGAAATAATAAATGAATGCGTTATCTTTGTTGCTGCGAAGCTACCTTTCTCTAGATTGGCAACAAAATCACTACTCTGTTGTTTCAAATGTAAACAAGCAACGGCCGCCATCAAAAAAATTATTAGGCTTAGCGGCACTTAAACAACTTTAAAATCGGTAATAATTCTAAACATATTGCATACAGATTTATTAAAGGCAAAAAAGCCTTAACCGGAAGATAAAAACAACATAATTCAATCATTTTTAATGCAAAAAATGTACAATTTACAAACATATAAGAGTAAAGAAACTGAGCCGGGTAACATAGTGGATATTTATATAAATATATTTATATATGTTTGGTGAGGTAGATTGCAACCAAAATACGAGGTGCACATTTGCATGTTATAGTAGTCCTATATACAAAATTTCAACGTTCTGAGGTTACTCGTTTTTGATTTATGAGAGATACGTTCTTACGTACATACGTTCGTACAGACGCCACGAAAAATTCTCTTGAGAATTCATTTTAAAGCAGTTTTATAATTTTTTTGGAGAAAAAGAGTCTCTTATTCTATCCTTGCGTACAGATATGACGCAAAAACATCGTTAAATTGCATTCGAAAGCGGTCAAAATGGATATTTTCGTTGAAATATGCTGCCTAAAACTTTTCGCGATTACAATACTTCCTTTTTACTTCGTAGAAGGAAGTAAAAAATGAAATTCATTCTCCTGATTATCAAAATCAAAGATACGGCATTTTTTCTAAATAACAACACACATAAATTTAACAGTGAAAGAATAAGTATTTCTGAAGTAATCAGAATCTGAAATAAGCCTAGCAAGAACGAAAAACTCACTGAAAAGCATTTCTCAGTTAAAATGTTCACAATTAGGCAAAAAAACAATGAATTAAATCAATTAACAGCCTACTAAAAAATTTAATACAAGAGCGCTAACAATCTAAACGTGAGGTATCTCATAAGAATGGGTATGAACAAATTAATTTAAAAATAGAGTCTAAATTGAATGAGAATTAATTAAAAAATAAATGGATATTTAAACTAATGAAATGTGAACATGGCAGATATGATTAATAACATGAATAGTATTACCAAGTAATTGTATTGAATCATTGTATATTTATAGTGAATCATTGTATATTTATAGTGAATCTTTGTTTTAATATTCACATATAATCATTGTTTTGAATAATTGTATTTTAGAAATTGTATAGAATTAATGTTTTTATAGTGTATTTATAGTCTAAGTGCAATTATTCATTTAACTGTATTAAGGGGACTCATACACCTTAAAACACATAAGATGTTCGAGTAGGTGACTGTTGCAAGAATTGGGATAACTTATTTATTTTAAAAGCAATTACTACCAACGTTTTACAGCTGACTACATAATATAGCTGGCTTTCTGAAATAGTAATCAGAAAGTTTGTGTTGCCACAAATATTTTTATGATTTCATCCGCTTTGTGACAACATTTTTCGTCATGTTTCCAACTTGCGCGCACAGTTCAAAACATACTGTTTAATAATTTAATTCCATATTTAATATATAGCTTTTATAACATTTGGAAACGACTGTGAACCTAAAATTCTAAAAATTTCATGTTAAATTTTTATTTTATTTTGAGTTGAGTTTATAAAATGTATTTTATTAACAAAATTTGTAATGTTTTCGTCCATAAAATTTTTCGTTATTAAAATGTTCATCAGATTGTTGGTTCAGTTAGAAAATAGTGCCCATATAAAGAATTCCATCAAATTTCAAGTACCTTTAGCCATTTTTAAAATATCATGCGCGCAAGCTGGAAGCATGGCGAAATATTTTGTAACAATAAGGATTAAATTACAAAAATATTTGTGGCAACACAAACTTTCTGATTACTAGTTTCCAAAGCAGCTATACTATGTAGTCAGCTGTAAAAAGTTCGAAGTAATTGCTTTCAAAACAAAAACAATATCCCAACTCTTGCAACAGTCACATATTCGAAGATCATGAGGGGTTTAAGGTGTATGAGTCCCCTTAATATCCAATTTTAGTATAATAACTGTATCTTTAGTAGTCAGCTGTAATATAAAAGTTAACAATGACATTCAGAATAATTAGAGACTTATGTCAGATCTAAGCATTTTTATACTTCTCCACTATAAATTTTAAGTTGGCAATGTATGAAATATAAGCATTTGTATGTTCTTCGGTTTTTGTATACTGAGTTTAAATGTTGAATTTTGCATTAGTAAATTCATGTTGACAGTGTCGTCACTTATCAATCACAACAGTACAATATAATCATTATGTATGATATATCTTCTTTATGTATTAAATTGTAAACTTTATATGTAACTTGCTAAAATTACTTACTAGGGTATTGAATTGTAATCTTATGTGTCACTTGCTAAAGTTATGTTCATAACTCATAAGTACTGTGTTCACACAGATGTAACCATTTTTAATATCTATGTCTTCTAACACTAATCAGTATGCCCTATGCGTGTATCTCGTGTGCCCCTAACATGGGTCAGCTTTGGATAAGGGTGGACGTGGCGCTAAAACAATTAACCATAATGGTAAAGGGGTGGTGCCCACGTCCTCCGTCACTAAACTAAACTAAACTATTGAAAGTGAGCAATATAGTTTTAAAATTTTTGTTAAAGCTAAGATACGTAATTAAAACAGCTAAGAATCGAATACACTCTGAAACTTACGGAACCAATAGACAGTAGTTTTGTGATGACGTTAGAGGTCATGTGAACATTATTACGTCACAAAAGCCACGTGATCTCTGATGTCATTTGCGACTTCTTGAGTCTTCTTTTGTTACTTTAGTTGAAAAATTTCTGGCAACACTGGGTCCGACTGGTATAGCGTACATGAGGAACGTCCAGATAAGAGTTGTCTCATTCAGCTTGGAATTCCCCACCCCCACAAAAAATGGACTTTGCGGAGCCTTTAATTATAAGCTTATGAGGAAAAATAATTAGTGGTTACTATGTAAATCATTTTCAGCAACCTTGTCCATGCAGAGACGCAAACACGATTTTCTATGAATAACAGCATTTTTCAGGATGATGTTGCCTCCATTCACCGAAGTCACATTGCTTGATTTAAAGAACAGGAATTTACACTAGCCTGCGTAATCATGTCTGCATAACATGAATTCATTTAACTTGTGATGTTGGGAGGCCCCAACTTGTCAGCAACAGTAGTAGTGACTGCTATGAACTGGAAATTACACAAACTCTTAAGAAGGGTTTAACTCCCTTTTTATTTTACTTTAGAAATCACAGTTGCGTTCACTTGACGTTCACAAACTACGCCGACCCGGCGGTTGAACAAAATAGACAAAAATGCAACTAAAAATAAATGACAGGATGAATAAATAACGAAGTCACTACCTACGAGGCTCTATAATCGTAACTAACTTAACCGCGTTCTAAGATACAGCTGAGATTCAGCAAACTTTCTGATTAAGAATTTGAAAGATTCAACGAACTGTCGAAATAGGCACACAGGCCGAAACGCGCGGTTCTTAAACTTTCTACCAAGCAACCTTCACGCTCGTGATTCAAGAAGCACACTTACAATCTCGCTTCCCTTCTATTTAACTAAATTTCTTCTGCTAAAATTTGAATACTCTGCGCGTTCTACTACGATTTACATACTCTGGCATTGGCAATTCTAGGGAAAAGTAAAGGCTTGACAGGAAAGATAGCTTAAAATGTTAGTTAAAATATAATGTTAAATTTAATTAAAACTATTTAAATGTTAGTTAAAATATAAACCCTACAAACTATTCTGCATAACAGGAATTCTCACTAGTCTGCATAATTACTAAACTTGTATATCAGAGAATTATTTTGATTTGTGGTAAAAAATAGGGTTAAATTTCGTTTTCCTCTACCAGCTTCTCTCAATCTGAATAAATTCTCATAGAAGAATTGTATAAAATACATATTAACAATTTTCGGAACGTGTATGCATTCACGCTAAGAACACTTTAAGTAATTTTGGATGACAAAGATTTCTCTACACTAGGGGTTCTTATCCATCCCCCTAGGGAGAATTACATAGTTTTAGCGGAAGAATGCGGTCAGCCTTTTATTTATCTGTTAAGTAGTTAGTTTTATTTTATGAATAGACAAAAAACTACTTTTATTCGAGTTTTTATATTTATTAATATTTTAAAATCGCCACGAATCGTTCGCTCCTGATCACTGTAGTTGATTTTTGTAAACTTCGATCTCAGACTTCCATAAGATTTAAAAATGTACAGAATAGCGAAAGGCTACACAGACATATTTGTGGCCGCTAAGAAAAAAGTTAATAAATTTCAAAATTATTTAAAAATTATAATTTATAATAATTTAGGGAATAAGTTTTCTATTCCTTGGCTTAAAATTCAACTTTAATCATGAAAAGTTCTTACTATTCAAATGTTGTGATTCAAATGTGTTGTGATTGAAATGCTTTGTGATTCAAATGTTCTTACTATTCAAACGTGTTGATTATTACAGTAAGCAGTTGTTAATTTCTTTATAAACTAACACTAAGACAAATCTGGGAAAGAAGGTAATAGTAAAGGACTCCAAGATGATATTATATATAACTGAAGCTTTAAAATCGTTTTTTCATCCCTGAAATAAATATTTATAGCAATTTAGTGCGTAATTTATTAAACCGTGAAAAATCATCTTTGATGTCTCGATTCTAAAATGTACTGAAACTTCTTTTTCAGGTGGTTTCCAGTGTTTCCCTATTCTCCTCAATTCCATCGTCCATGTTTTGATGTACAGTTACTATGGTCTTGCTGCCATAGGACCTCAAGTCCACAAGTATTTGTGGTGGAAACGGTACCTTACAATTATTCAGATGGTAAGACACTTGACAGTAATTTATAGTTGTTTTAAGGGGGCTCATACACCTTAAACCCCTTATGATCTTCGAATATGTAACTGTTGCAAGAATTGAGATATTTTATTTATTTAAAAAGCCATTACTTCCAACCTTTTACAGCTGACTACCTAATATAGCTGCTTTGGAAACTAGTAACCAGAAAGTTTGTGTTGCCAAAAATATTTTTGTAATTTAATCCGCTTTGTGACAAAATATTTCGCCATTTTCCACCTTGCGCGCATGATATTTTTAAAATGTCTAATGGTACATACTTGAAATTGGATGGAATTCTTTATATGGGCACTATTTTCTAACTGAACCAAAAATCTGATGAATATTTTAATACTGAAAAATTTTATGGACAAAAACATTACAATTTTTTTAATAAAATACATCTTATAAACTCAAATCGAAATAAAATAAAAATTTAACATGAAATTTTTAGAATTTTAGGTTCACAATAGTTTCCAAATGTTATAAAAGCTATATATGAAATATGGAATTAAATTATGCAACAGAAGGTTTTAAACTGTTCGCGCAAGGTGGAAACATGACCAAATATGTTGTCACATAGCGGATTAAATTATAAAAATATTTGTGGCAACATAAACTTTCTGATGACCATTTCAGAAAGCAGATATATTATGTAGTCAGCTGTAAAAAGTTGGAAGTAATTGCTTTTAAAATAAATAAGTTATCCCAATTCTTGCAACAGTCACCTATTCGAAGATCTTATGGGTTTTAAGGTGTATGAGTCCCCTTAATGGAGTTCGGTTCGATAGTCTTATTATAACTAATTCCTGTAAAGAAAATGTATACAACTTCTTACAAAGTTTAGCTAAGGTATTTAAATAATTTATATGATCATAGAATGTAAAATGCCCATGCTTATACTCTGCTTACAACAATTTTTAAATGGGGTATTAACAAACAATTTTAAACATTATTATCTTTCTTCTAATTCTTGGATATTTTTTCAAAATGACTTTCAGATCTTACAATACAATGTAATCGGGGCGACCCTTTACTGACATTTTGGTCTTATTCCTATGTAACTGTAACTGTACTCGAACCTATATGTAACTGTAACTGTACCCGTCCCTATATAACTGTGTATGCCTTCTAGCAATTTCAAGAAATTGAAAGTGTTGGAAATTTCTCAGCGACTGGGGGAAAACTATATAAGATAGGAAAGAGCATCAATTTTGCAGTTGAGTCCAGAGTTTAGCTCACAATATTGAGAGTATTGAAAGATGAGTGTGCGAGCTTTGGCGTTTGAGGCATTTTATACAGTCTTGAGTTTAATTTTCTTAGCAGTTTGAAACTGTAACTACTAACTGTGCTCTGTCATACGGAGAAGAGCTGCAGGAGTATTTTTGTGGAATGTTCCGGAGTTGTAAAATGTTTCTTGCGGTAAAATAAAATTTTATCAAATTATCATTGGTTCTGTGTGCGTTCAGTCCATTACAAATTCGCACGCACGCAAATATCTTTTCTATGATACTGATACTATGAAATTCGTTGGTACCCCAGCCCTTTTTCCTGGTAATTGCGGTACAGCATGTCTCAAGGACTTTTATACATCGCCAGATGAGTCTTCAAGACATTCTAATTTAGCATAAAATTTTATTTTAGGAAATTATAACAATTTTGTTGTCATTCCTTTCTTTCCATCAATTAGCTATTAAATTGCACGTATTTTACAGAAATTTAAATTTCAGGTCATCTATGAATAAAATTCCCAGTTCCACACTTAGGAACCCATTCTGGATATGAATGCCTGGGGTATTTACAGGATTCATTTCCAATGTGGTTAATTTACATTGGTCAACCTAAGAGAGCCTTAAATTTCACATTAAAGAACATGTGGCATATGTTAGGATTGAGGAAATAATAAAGTCTTCTGTTGCACAGCACTGTTGGTCCGAAAATCACACTTTCCAACTTTCTACAGCCAAAATTATTCAAAATACATCTTCCGCAGCTTCCAGTGGTGAATTAGATTTTCTAGAATTTTTATATCTTCTACATTAAAATAAATTTCTGTTGTAGTTAACGGCCATAATTCCAATCCATTTTTACCTTCAGCCTTTAAGGAAATTATGTTTTAGTTTCTTGTTTCATTAATAGATGGCGCCAGTAGCTCAGCTCTTGTCCACCCATTCTTAGCTTATCTTATCTGATCACCATATCTTATCTCTTTCATTCGCCCTTTAGCAGCTGAGGAAGTTGGTTCGGTCGTTAAACCATCGAAACTAGTCCTGGATAATTTGCAAATATAACACTGATTTTTGTTGTTTAACTTTTAAAATAAACATTTTTAGTTGTTAACACAAAAACACAACTATGCAAGTCCGGATTTTGAATATTCTGACTAATATATTTTTCAAATACTTTGGGATAGACTTTTAATATGTTTTGGGTTACGCATTTCCCCAAATAGATAAATAATACTTTTCAAACTCCGTCTAAATCAGCAGTTGGACATTTTGTACCCTGTGCATACTTAGTTAAAAAGTAACTGCATGCTACGTTTCGAAGATGCCGGATCATATTCCTAGGTGAAGTCTTTCTTGCAAGGGAGATAAAAAGTATGTACACTTGTGAACAAACTAATGTTTAAATACAAAACTTTATCCTTAAATTAGTACTAGCTTATAAAGTTGTACACAATTCTGCTGAAATATCAGAAATTTGCTACTGAAAACTTCCATCTGTCTCTCATTTAACTCTTTTTTTTTTCCTTCTTTAGGTTCAATTCATCCTAGTCATAATATTTGTGACAATAATAACGCCACTTTCAGGCTGTTCTGCAACTAAAACCACTACATGGGTCAATATTATACTAGCAGTGGCATTTCTTCTCCTGTTCTACAATTTTTACAAGCGTTCAATCCAATCGAAAGGAATGCAAGTTAAAAAAGGATTAAAGAAAAACAAAGCTGAAGAAGAAGAGCTCTATGAGCATGAGTCTAATGAAGGTACCCATGGCCATGAAATAAAGTTCAAGAGCAACTAGAAACTGGTGAATATTCTCCTTTCATTTGAAAGAATAATCCCATTTACAGGTAAAAAATAAATTACTAAAGTTTAAAATTATCAAAACAACGTCCGAGTGTTTGGCGCAGATTTTAGTCCAGTTAGATTCTTGACTAAAACATTACTCCAAATACAAGGTTGTTGTTTTGCTTATTCTGTGCTTTACTCTGGTGTGCTCCTCTCCTGTCTTTACTACGGTTTATTTCAAAATTCTTTTTTTCCAGCTTTTAATATAAATATATTTAAGCCAGCATATCCGATGCATTCATTGTTAGATGAGATTACGATATATAAGGTGATTCAAAAATATGCTGAAAAATGTTAGAAATACAGCAGCTAAACAAATGGGATACAGAGGAATCTCCTTCCCCGCAATCTCCTTCGAGCAATTACTCCATTTTTCTTTGGAGCCTTGCCGAACGCTGACTTGCCGAACGCGAAATTTCATATATTCATATTCTTAATTGTGTTCATTTAATTTGTCCACACCCATAACTTCAACTATATGCGGTTCACTGCAGAGCGCCGGTCGCATTGCGTTATTCCATTTAATAGTTTGTTTGAAAATTCATTCATGAAAGAAGCCAAAAATTCCTTAGAGCAGCAAAATTTGAGCTTTAGAGTTCTCATGATTCTTGGTAAAGCTCCAGAACATGATGTTAAAGCCCTTATAACACTACATCGAAATTTAGAGATTTTATACCTTCCACCGCACACCACTTCCTTAAACAACCGAAGGATCAAGGAATCATAAAAACATTCAAAGCCTATTATATCAGGCAAGTTTCATCTCTGTAAATAAAGCACTAGAACATGGAAAACATGATACACAAATGACATTTCGGAGGGACATTGCACAGAAATAATTAAATTCACATGGGAACAAATGTATTCATCATTGAAGGCTAGCGGGCCAGATGTCAGTAATTTTAAAGGATTTCAGTCAATTGAAAATGTGTCCAAGGAAATCGTACAAATTGCAAAAGCAATAAGCGGCGAAGGATTTTTACATATGCAAAAAGAAGAGATGAAAGAATTTGTTGAAAACGACGGTCATGAAATGGCGGGTAAAGAATTGGATGCTATCGTAATACCAGCAGACGGTGAAAGCAAAAAAAAAGTGAAGAAATAAAAACCCTATGACGTAAGAAGAGTTAAAAGAATTGCTGCTAAGAACTGTCTGATTTGAAGATGAAGACGGACATAAACGAAGATTAAAGATGGCACTTTATGAGAGGTATTGGAAAGCCTTGCATTCTTTTCTGAGAAACGTTTAATGAACTGCAACAGATGTTGTCCCAAGCAAAGGTCACCAACTACACTCATGTTCATAAATTAAGGATAATGCAAAATCAAGCAAAGGAAGAGTTAGAAGCAAAACAAATCTGACTTATTTGTAAAGCTTATTTATTAAACAAAAAGTAAAGGGCAAAAAAAAAAAAAAAAAAGATGCTATATGTTTGATATTATTAAAAAAATTAGCGATTTTGTCTCCCTGGAGCAAATTACAAAAATAAAGTATTTACAAAAAACCAATATTACATGGTTGGTATCATTGTTAATACATTGTATGTCTCCCAGACGATGCAATACAGTCCGTACAACGCCTAGGCATGCTGAGTATCAAATTATCGATCTGATCTTGGGGGATATTACACCACTCAGAAAGCAATGCTCTTCGAAGTTCCGGTAGACATGTAGGAGGAGGTTGGCGTGCTGCAAATCGTCGGCCAAGCATGTCCCACACGTGCTCTACTGGATTCAAGTCCGGTGAGAATGCTGGCCGGTGCATACGGGTGATATCCTCCGATTGAAGCCATTCGCTTACGATGTTTGCACGGTGAGGACGGACTTTGTCATCCATAAACACAAATTCTGTGCTCATGGCGCCCCGAAACAAAAGTACATGTCGTTCCAGAATGACGTCCCGATAGATTTGCCTTGTCGTGGTTCCAATTTGAACGTGCAGGTCAGTTCTGGAACCCAGAATAATTCCACCCCAAACGAGCACTCCTGCACCACCGTAACGGTGTCGTTCAATGATGTTTTCTTGGTGCTAACGGGTACCTGGAGCTCTCCATATGAAAGTCCGGCGAGAATCAGACCGCGAGCTAAACCTGGACTCGTCGGAAAACATCACACAAGCTCACTGTTGGGGTATCCACAATGCATGCTCTCTACTCCAGGCTAACCGCAGGCGACAGTGAGTTGCAGTAAGCGGAACGCATCTGACAGGTCTACAAGCATATAGGCCAATCTGCCCTAAGGTACTGTACACGGTCTGCCTTGAAATTGTCGTACCAGTGGCTGAAGAGAGCTGACAAGACAGGTCTGAGGCTCTGCCTGTTTCTTTTGGCCAAATACTGGTTCTCATTCGCCGTTGTAACTCTGGGGCGACCTGTGCTGTAACGACTACTCACATTACCATCATCTTGGAATTGTCGCCAAAGCCTGGAGAGGACACTCTGGGCATTTCCAGGTTCGTTTGATACTTCCAGTTGAGTAAGCCCACATTCCAGACGGCCGATAATTCTACCACGTAAAAATTCATCCAAATGCGTTCTTTGTGTCATAGCTATTCGGTTATTGCACTGAAATGCTTATAAAGCGCCTGCGAACAATTTTACTTCTTTGCCTGTATTCCATATATATCACTCTCTTACACTCTCGTCATTGTGGCGTACCATCGGTGTCATCTGGTTACTTCCAGAAATTTGCATATGATTCTTGAAGATGTATGTAGTGATTTTACAGGTGATATATTTATTTTAGAGTTCGATTTCCGCGTGACACCGAATTATCCTTAATTTATATGAGTGTATTTAAAAACAAAGTGTATCCTATACCTATTTAAGCAGTAATTGCTTTATTCGTACTTCCTTGTACGAAGTAAAGGAAGTATTGTAATCACGAAAAATTTCGGATATTGTATTCAACGAAAATATCCATTTTGGATAAAGGACTCTTTCTTCCAAAACTGGTTGTAAAATGGATTTAAAATGGATTAAGAAGATTTTTTTTCGTGACATCTGTACTTACGTGCGTACGTAACTATGTATGTGTCTCGCATAACTTAAAATCGAGTAGCCTCCGAACATTGACATCTTATATATGGTACTGCTATAACACGTAGATGCGCACCTCCCTCTTTTGTTGGAATCAGCCTCACAAAAAACATCTACATATATGTATATATATACCCACTATGTAACCCGGCTCGGTGAGCTAAGTGTTTTATTCTTAGATGCTGGTAAATTGTGCATTTTTAGTTTTAAAAGTTACTGAATTATATTGTTCTCTTGTTACGGTTAAGGATTTTATGCCTTTAGTTAATCTGCATGCAATAGTTGTAGAATTATCAACAATTTAAAAGTTGTTAAAATTCCACTAAGCCTAACGACGCTGTTTACATTTGAAACATGGTAGCATAGTGAATTCAGTTTCTGCACCAACTTCAGTACCTTTTTGCTGAGTGGGGCCAAACGTTTTGTACACCGAAAAATCTGTCTTTCTGCCAATTTTTAATCAATATTTATACTCTAATTTTAATTCAAAAAAATTTTTAACGGCTTTTAACTCAATTATGTGTTTTAGGTTTTTCTGTATTTTACAATTTTTATTGATGATGTTTTGAATTTAAGTATTTTTTCCTTCGTGCGAAATGAAAACTGAATTGATTGAATGAGAAATAATATATCTCTAATGAAATTAGGGGAAATAAGTTTAAATGAAATGCAGCGAAAAATGTGCATCATTTTATTTGCCATACAAGAAAGTCAAGAAAGTCACGTGTTGTATACATCAGAAATTTTTTTCTTTTAATTATTGTAATATTTAGATTTGTTTAAACTACACATACGTTCTTAATCTGAACTGAACCTAACCCGTTTTTTCCATAGACAGCTAATTTTGCGAAACGCGATTTTGTTATACGCGCAATGTATTAGTGACGTCACCCCCTGCGGTCAAAAAAGGTTTACTGCCCTCCCCCATAGATAAATTGCGTATTGTCGAACTTCACTTTCGTGTAGCGAAGAAAGCAAATCGAAATCCGCTGAGCAAATGATAGCAAAATGATTTTATTTGTTTCCCAACAATGTCCTGCACGATTTTAATGCGCTGTATCAGTACATGCATTACATTATAAAATATGTTATTTAGGTCTTGTCTACCTGCCTTCCACCCTGTGTCTAACCTGCTAATATAGGTTTTTCATATTTTATTTGATACACTGGAATGTTTCTCTTCCATGTATAAGTCCATACACAAGGCATTGCGTAATATATACCGATTATTCCTATGCAAATTGGGTTGTAATTACAGTTTTGTTAAAATTCTCTCCAGAAAATTATGCATGTGAATTTCTTTTCAATCTTTATTTACGTTATTATTATATAGATAGTCAGACATATGTCATTAAGAATATGAATTCATACATGGAAACTGCCGAATGGAAAGGCGCTGCAACGAAACGAAACAAAAACACGTGTATTAATTAATATTAAAATAATATGGTTAATTTTATACATCAGGTACGTAAATGTAAAGTTATCCTTTTATTATAAAATTTATATATAGTTTGTTCATGTATTCCTCCTATGTTTTCTTTAATCAGAAAATTTATGTAAAATAGCATTTTAAAAATATAATTTAAAATATATAACGCGGAAAAGCATGCTAAATAATGTATGTAAATTAATAAAATAGGAAAAAGAGTACAGAGCAACAATTATAAGATATAAATCAGATTGAGTGAAAAAAAAAGTATTCAACATTTAAACTTCACATTACAAAGTATGAATGCAAGAGGTTTACCAAGTTTTTAAAATATAAACATAAGGATTACAAACAAACTGCAGTCTGATTTTGATGCGTAGATTTCAGTTTATGAGCTAAAACAATTTTAATGAAGCAGTTACTATACATCTATTACATTCAGAATTAGTCCATGAGCAATTAAAGATGTAAAATTTTAATTAAAATTAGCCTTAACTTAAGATTAATCTTAAGAAAATTTAACTTAAAATTAGCCTTAACTTAAGATTAACCTTAAGAAAATTTAACTTAAAATTAGCCTTAACGTAAGATCAACCTTTACTTAAGAAAATTTAACTTAAAATTAGTTTAAGATTTACCTTAAGAAACCTAAACTTTAGAATTTGCCTTAACTTAAGATTAACCTTAAGAAACTTTAAGTTAGTCTTAACGTAAGATAAACCTTAACTTAAGAAAGTTTCACTAAAAATTAGCTTTAAGATTAACCTTTACTTAAGAAACCTAAAATTAACCTTAAATTAATAAACCTTATTTAAAATTAGCTCTTTATTATACCAAATAAAAGCTGTTTAATATACCAAATAAAATTCATCCCAAATTAACGTCATGTGGGTAGTTCTGCATTTATTAAAAAAACATTAATTATTCAAGTCGTATTTGTGCATTTATCTCACAAATAATTGTGATAATTTTGAATTTCTTTAATGAAAAGGTCACTTGAATCATTCTGCATTTATTTAGTAAAAACTATTAATTATTCAAAACGTAGCTGCGCATTTATTTTATAGATATTTGTTCACAAATATTTCTTTAAGCAGTAATACTCTCCTTTTCACTATAGCAAGAAATTCAGGTGAAAACAATAAATATCTCAAAGAGGTTTCATTTGATGTTTTAAACAAATGGTATATACTTATCATTTATAAATAAATGTAACATATAATAGCTAATAAATATATAATAGACATTTATTCAGTTGTTAAAAACAGCACTTTTTGAAAATACCTAAAATTTTTATTTCGAAATAAAATCAATTCTAACTTTCAGAATGGTAATTTAAAAGCAAATGAATAGTTTTGCCCTTCTTCCTGCTTGTAATTTCAATAGCTTTCTTTCTTTCTCAGCAACTTTCTCTCATCTATATTTTCTCATTTACTTTTTCTTATCACAGTATTATTAGATAAACTTCATTATCCGTTCTATATATATTGCAAATTTTCACACATTTTTCATACATTTCTCTACAAAAATAAATAGCAGCTTAATGTTTTTGCAGCAAATCCCTTTGCAACTATCCATGAACATCATGGTATGACCTGACGAACAAATGCTGCTGGGACTTTCGAAAGGACTCGATGACAAACAAGCATGACATTTCTTCTAATAATTTTTGCTTTCTATTTTAATTCACTTATCCTTCAGGTAAACTTAGAAACCTCCTTGCTTTCATCAAGAAGATTTAAAAATAATATGAAATTCTCAATTTGATATATGCGATATCCAAATAGAAAAACCAAGATTTCATCATGTTCCAAAATCGTTTTCTCATGAGATTCTAGATTTAAGCACATATCTATTGAAATGCAAAAAGGACTGTCAAGTATCTATAGCAAATGTCAATATAATGTTGATCTTCAAAAGTAAATCATCTATCAAGGTGCAGTATATAGAAAGAAATTTTCCAAATGTCAACCATTGCATTGAATTAAAAACAAAGACATTTCAGAATTTCGGAACTGTTACGTACGAATATCCAAGCCCAACTTAATAAACGTTTTTTGCAGCCTGCACCACATAATTGTCTTTTGTAATCTCATAGAATAAATAACGATGCCAGATCAATTGTTTCTTCCTGTCTAGTTATTTAAAAAAATTAAATATATTGACAACTACATGTGAAACGTTGTAGCGTCAGTCAGCCAAGAGGAG
Organism: Stegodyphus dumicola; assembly: GCF_044657685.1. Taxonomy (NCBI): domain Eukaryota; kingdom Metazoa; phylum Arthropoda; class Arachnida; order Araneae; family Eresidae; genus Stegodyphus; species Stegodyphus dumicola. Next base: position 171,947,978 of record NC_140776.1, read on the forward strand.
CATTTAACTATCTAGTATGCTTTAATTTATGGCAGATTATCTACCCATGGTACTGAAAACTACGTTTGAAAGCGTAAGAATTTTGAATAAAAATTGTCGAATTATAAACAGTTTTGGTGTTGAAATCTAAAAAAAATATATTTACTATTTCAGAGGAGTTTAAAGAAAAAATTTTTAAAGTAATTTGTACTTTTAAAGCAAAATATGAATTGAATGACGCCCTTTTCAGAAGAAATTATATAAACTAAAAATAAATAAATAAATAAGTCTGAAAGCTTTTAGATTTTACATTAAACCCAAAGGTGCGTCTTTTAACTTTTTAGTCCAAAGGGGGTTTGTTCCTGAAGGACTATTATTTTCGTTTTGCAATTTTGCGTCATAAAATTTAAAAAGCTGTATCACGTTTCAAATCGTTGCCAACAAATACTATCGCCCTGTATTAAATTTGATGAAATTAACTTCTGAAGAATCTACATAAATGTATGTATGTTTCTCGCACTGTGATAAAACAACGGCACCTAGAGCCATCCAGTTTTGAATGACGTATACCTCCACCGAATATGGGCATCTGAAAGCCCAAATCAGAAATTTGGAATTTGTTTTATTATCGATTTCATATTTTGTAAAACTAACAAATTTTTGATTAACAAACTCAACGATTTCAAAGCGAGAAACGGCAACACTACGGGGGGAAAGCCTTTTTCTTTCCAGCGCGAGGAACTGTGTATCGGAAATTCAAAAGATATGCTCATTTTAAAATTATTTTGCGTCATTGCTGTTGAACTGAAATTTATGGTTTAAGTGCAAATAACATGATATTTAATAAATAAAGGTAACACACAAAACGTTAAGAAAACTCCCCTTTAGACGTAATTTAAAATAGGAAACCTTTCAGGTTTTTACTTCCTTGTACGAAGTAAAAAGGAAGTATTGTAATCGCGAAAAGTTTCAGGCAGCATATTTCAACGAAAATATCCATTTTTCAGTTTCAGAAACCTTTCAGTTTTTTACTTCTTTGTACGAAGTAAAAAGGAAGTATTGTAATCGCGAAAAGTTTCAGGCAGCATATTTCAACGAAAATATCCATTTTGACCACTATCGAATGCAATTTAACGATGTTTTTGCGTGATATCTGTACGTAAGGACAGAATAAAAGACTCGTTTCCTCCCAAAAAATTATAAAACTGCTTTAAAATGAATTCTGAAGAGAATTTTTCGTGGCGTCTGTACGAACGTACGTACGTATCTCGCATAACTCCAAAACGAGTAGCCTCAGAACGTAGAAATTTTGTATATTGGACTGCTATAACATGTAGATGTGCACCTCGTATTTTGGTTGCAATCGGCCGCACCAAACGTATATAAATATATTTATATATATATCCACTCTGTCACCCGGCTCAGTGATATCAGTTTCTTTACTGTTATAGTTTTATAAATTGTACATTTTTTGCTTTAAAAATGATTGAATTGCGTTGTTCTTATCTTCCGGTTAAGGTTTGTATGCTTTTAGTAAATCTGTGTGCAATCCTTTTAGAATTATCAACAATTTTAAAGTTGTCTAAGTGCCGCTAAGAGTTTTTTTTTTTTTTTTTTTTTTTGACGACGGCCATTGATTGTTTACATTTGACAGAAGACTAGTGGATTTGTTGCCAATCTAAAGAAACTTAGCTTCGCAACAACAAAGATAACGCCTTCATTTATTATTGCCAATTAAATCATGCTTAAACCTTTCTGGAATTTTTTCGAGGAAATAAGTGGTTAAGATTTACTTCGTGATTTTTAATATAGATATTTTGAGTTTTTATGTATTTTTGCCTTCTCGCGAAGTGAGAACTGAATTAATTGAATGAGAAATACTCAATCGTCTGTTTAAAACTGTTTCTTTTTTGTTTTGTTTGCTTAATTTCTTTTATACATCGTTCTAGCTTTATTATAGTATTTGAATAGAACATGTGGCAACGATTAAGTCTTTAAATGATATCAATTTTGTGCATTCTGAGTTATAATATGAACGAAATATAATAATGTTAAGTGAATCTAGCGCCAGAGTGTCGCTATGGTAAACAAATACTAGCGTGAATTTTAAAAAATGTATTTATTTTATTGTGGTTTATGCGCTGCCACGAAGTAGATTTAATTCAATCCAATAAGTGTAAATGAAGTGCAAATAAAAATGCGTATAATTTAATATTCCGTACAAGGAAGTCATGTGGTGTACACATCAGATTTTTTTCCTTGTGTGTGTGTTTCCTTTATTTATGAAATATCATGTTCTTCGCACTTAAAGAATAAAATGAGTTCAACAGCAATATCGTAAAATAACTTTAAAATGAGTCTATATTACTATTCGTACTATTTTCCAAAATTTGGGTGTCGAACAAAGTCGGATACCTTAAACATGCATGGTGTTATTAAAATTTGTTATCAAAAATCTAAATCACGTGCTGTGAATTCACCGTGTTGTGAAGTACACTGTCTTCGCTGCACGAATCACTGATCTACAGCTTCTGATCTGTAACAAATAAACACGATTGTTTATAACCTTCAAACATTAGTTTACCTAACGCGTTTCGGAAATAATATCGTAGATTTTTTTTTAAAGAGGTCACTTGTTTACGGTACGATGCAAGCAAAACGTACAATTAACCTTTCCAAACTTTCATTAATAGTAAACGGTTGGCTGGCAAGGTGGTGTTGCTGGTCTAATTAAACATTTTTTTTTTTTTTTTTTTTTTTTTTTAGTTTTTGGAACATACAAAAGAAATAATGAGGGCCAGCGTAAGAGGGAAACAAAATACGGGTTTCAGAGAGACACAAATAAGCAGAAGTGAAAAGAAAGAATATTGCGAATTCCAATTGAGACTTACATGATATCGAATGGAAAGAACACAATTTACATAACAGTGAATCTATATCAAGCGCTGTAATGAAAGAAGAATTGTGAGAATAATTACTAGAAGAAATTTCTGAAGTAAGTGCGCTTACCATAACATATATTACTATGAAGAGAAAATGTGTGAAGATGTACATTAGTTAAGCCTAAAATGGTGTTACAAATGTGCAGTATTAAATTAATAAGGAAAGAAAATATGTAAATAAAAGAAGAATCTGAGCAAGCTTACCAGAGATTGTGAAGGAGGGAAAAAGTTAGATGTAACAGGCAATAATTTGAATGCAATGGTGTCTTCTAACGGAAGCAGTACTAACGAAAATGCATGTGTTAGTACTGCATAAACTAATAGATGGATAGAAAAGAAAAGTTATTATGCATTGGTCATATTAATATAAAGAGCTTAAAATCACGTAACGTATTCATAGTTAAATTTTAAATTATAAAAAAAGAGTTCTAATGGAGAAACTATAAATGATTTCTTTTATTCAGCTATACTAAACGAATGTGTAAAAAATACTCTTTTGTTTGCTTGAACATGGAAATTAAGATTCTAAGTTCTACGTCCTTTCTTGTTATTTTTAGCTCAAATGGGTGTTAACCCAGAAGGACCATTAATTTCGTTTTGACATTTTGCGTTGGTTCACTATAAAAGTCTGAATCACTTTTGGAACTGTTGTCACCAAATATTAGAGCCCTGCATTATATTTAAAGAAATTAAATAATGAAGAATTTGCATGAATGTATGTATGTTTCTCGCTTTGTGAAAAAACAATGGTACTTAGAGACATCAAATTTTGAAAAAAGTTTTCCTCCACTGGTACATATGGTACTGTAAAAGACCGAAATTGGAGAATGTCGACTTTCACCGGAGAATGTTAACATTCACCAAATACGTCGGTAAAAGACCGAATATTGCACTACATTCTTGTATATTCGGACCCTCATCGGTGTATGTCGACAATCACAGATATGCTCTGGTGAAAGTCGAAAAGAGAGGTCATAAAGTGCCATAATAGTTTAAGTTGTTGCAATACATATGATTTGAATCACATAATTTAGTAAGTTTTTTATGACGGTTATTTTATTTTCTCATTTAGAACGTACTGTATAATTAATTAAGTTTTTAACTTTTCTCATTTTGAATGTATTGTGTGTTTTAGGTTCTCATGTTCTTAAGTTCTTATTTCAAGTCTCAAGTGCGTTTATTTGCGACTGAATTACGGAGAAGAAAATATAATATTGTTATATGTTCAACATTCACCATTAGTACATGGTGAATGTCGACATTGACCGATGTAAGTCAGAAATAAGAGTATTTGGAAAATATTTCGGACATACACCAAGAGACTATGTGAATGTTGACATTCACCGGTGAAAGTCGACATTCTCCAGATTTCGGTGTTTCACCGTAACATATAGACATCTGGAAGCATGAATTTGTAATTAGTTTTATTATCTGTTTCATATTTTGTAAAACGTTAACGAATTTTTTATTAACAAACTCAACGATTTCAAAACGTTCTACTAACATTAACATCGCATGCATCTTCAATCACGGATATTTTCGGCTCGAGGTTTCTCTGCATTTTTTACTGGCATTATGTTGGTAGTGTAACAACTCAAAGATGTTATAATGTCTACAAGTAATTTTGCGTCGAATGCTTTTGAATGTTTGTATCACTTTTCAAATCCCGTTTTCAACCCCCTGTGAAAAAAACTCCCCTTTGGGGGTAATATAAAATCTGAACACTTTCAGAATTTTTTTTCCGTTTGAATCTTTTTATCTTATTTCCTTTAATTTCTTTAATTTAAAGTGAATAGAAAATAATAGTTAGCTTTCAGTATTGAAAACACACTAGCGGGCAAGCCGGCCAGATGAGCGGGCTTTTCAAACAAACAACCAATTCGTAAGTAAATTTTTTGTTGGCAAATCAGCATTTTCAGAATTTTAAATTATTATCTCGCAGCAACCCGCAACAATAAAAAAATAATACATCACTCAACCCGCAACAGAGAATTCGTAAATAAAGTTTTTGTTGCAAAAGTAGCATTTTCAGGATTTTAAATTAATATCTGGCAGCAACCCGCAACAATCAAAAAATAATATATCACTCAATTCGCAACATCCAATTCGTGAGTAAAATTTTTGTTGAAAAATTAGCATTTTCAGAATTTTAAATTAATATCTCGGTTGATTAAAATATCATACAAAGATGAGAATGGTCGAAATGGCTTCTGAAGAGTTTCTTGAATCCGGCGGTACTTCTGTCGAAACTCAACTCCCCCCCCCGTTCCGGAGAAGATAATGTTGCAAAACAAACAAACAGACGCGAACAGATTTTAATCGTATAGTCGATTAATATATCTTTGTCATCACTTTTATTTTATACCCTGAAAATCATAATTAACCGATATCCAGCTATGCAAGTTAAATTTATAGAATTTTTTTCCCGAATGTTGGGCACTTATTTTGCCCTTTTTCAAAATTGTCCACACCTTCAAAAGCCACCGGAGCCCACCAGCGGCCGAGCAGTAAAGTCGCTGAACAATGGTAGTTCGGTCCGGTTAACTTCTATGGTTCGAATCCCGAGAACGGGCTGGGTGTTTGGGTGTTTTCGTGGTTTTCCCCATGTGTAACGTGTATACGAGCCAGTTCCTTTAGAAAGTCCTACACGAAGGCATCACTCCCCTTAGGCAGATAGCCATAGCGTGCTTTGCCATAATTAAATACACCAACACCAAAACATCAAAAGCCACCGTTAACTTCTATGGTTTGGTTTGGTTTATTAAATTACGTACTCGAGGGCTATCTGCCTTAAGGGAGGGATGCCTTCGTGGAGGACTTTTTAAGGAAAACTGGCTCGTATACACGTTACACATGGGCAAAACCACGAAAACACCCATACAGCCAGCTCGTTCGCGGGATTCGAACCACGGACCGAACTACCAGTGTTCAGCGACGTTAACGCTCGGCCGCTGGTGGCCCTAACTTCTATGGAGGGACGGACAGTCGAACACGGGCTCTTAAGTATCGCGGTAGGCTCCTCTAACCAATATACCATCTGAGCGCCAATTTTATAGATATAACAGGAAATAAATCTTGAACTTAATATTGCAGCGTATAAATTTTTTATAAGTTTTAGTAACACTATCAGGTTCAATGTTCCGTCTTACCTTCTTTGGGAACATGCAAGGACCTGACTCGGAACAGAGAGCTTACTAAAGCTATGTTCAATAACTGGGGGAAGTAGACAGGATACACAAGAAGGGTATACAAAACCCTTTATTTTTCTCTCTTTTCAATAATTTCCGTACTTCGGAATACAAAGACCCACTACTTGTGGTCTAAACGTAAGAATATAAAAATGCACTCACGTTTGTGAAAATTGCAACACCATGAAGGACTTACGCAAGTGAGCTGAAATTTTCAGGAAATGCAAAGTAGCGCATGATATGCAAATGATTAGAATTGCAAATCCGTAGCGCATGCGTATGCTGAGCAGCGCCCTCTGAACGGCTGATGGATACGAATAAATAGACGGCTGTAGCGAGGCGTGTATGGTTATCGGTGGTTATCTGCTAGTGGTAAACGTTAACTCAATCTGTACTTATGCCTCGTCGACGAAAGAGAGCGAGATTTGAACAACTTACAGAGTTTGAACGAGGGAGAATCATCGGCCTTCGTGAAGCTGGATTGTCGTATCGTGCAGTAGCCTCTCGTGTGCAGCGTAACAGCAGCACAGTGATGCGCGTTTGGAAGCAGTGGACGGACGAGTGTCGGACAACTCGGAAATCCGGGAGTGGACCCCGAAATGTGACGTCAGCTCGCGATGATAGACACCTGGTCCGCATGGCGCGGACGGACCGTACAGCTTCCTCTAGACAATTGGCAGCACTGTGGTCAATAGCTACAGGTGTTTCATTGTGTGCTTCATCAATTCGTAGACGTCTGCTGCAGTGTGGACTGCGCGCACGGACTCCTTTATACAGGATCCCCCTAACGCACGACCATCGCCGCCTGCGGCTACAATGGGCCAATCAGCATAGAGACTGGCGTGCTGATTGGCAGCATGTCGTGTTTTCTGACGAATCCCGCTTTAATTTGTGGTACCATGATGGCCGCATTCGTGTCAGACGCTATGCCGGTGAACGCCATCTTCCGGAGTGCATTATCGAACGCCACAGTGGACGAACACCCGGAGTTATGGTCTGGGGCGCCATAGCATATCATAGACGATCTCAATTGCTACGAATTGTGGGCAATCTGAACAGCAACCGGTATATCCGTGAAGTTCTACAGCCCGAAGCTGTTCCCTTCCTTCAAAGCTTGCCAGGCGCTGTATTTCAACAGGACAATGCCCGCCCTCATACTGCTCGGATTGTTAAATCCTTCTTTGCAGCGCAGCAGGTACAGCTTCTTCCTTGGCCTGCGTGTTCCCCGGATATGTCGCCAATTGAACATGTGTGGGATGTCATTGGTCGGCGTCTTGCTCGTGATCCTCGTCCTGTTGCGTCTGCAGACGAACTTTGGGTACGCGTACAAACGATATGGAATGCTCTTCCTCAGTCAGACATTCAAACTTTGTTTGACTCCATGCCACGTCGTGTAGCAGCACTTATTGCGGCGCGTGGTGGCCACACAAAATACTGATTCTGATCTCTTGTTCTTGTTTGTTTGCTTTGAACATTTAATCATTTATTTGTACCACTACCACTCAACTGTGTATTAAATTGCATTCGATTATGACGATTCCTTCTTGGTGTTGCAATTTTTACAAACGTGAGTGTATAACTAAACGCTAACTTAACTTTGAAATAATAAACGTGGAAGATTGGCCTTATATTAACAGGAAGCTGTATGTAGTACAGAGAACTGTTAACACTACAATACGTTTAAAATTATCAAGAGGATTAAACCTCTGGCCTGGAAGGCAACCAGCAACTAAGTAAAACTTCTAAGGTAAGCGGCCTGCTTCGACTAACTCCTTCCTCTCTCTCGCTTGGCAAAAAGCCACAATTTAAGTACTTGGCGTTCGCCAGACAAATTTTGCATAATAAGTTAACGCTTTTAATTCTAGCCGGAAGTAGAAAATAAGAAGTGATAGTAAAGATTTAAAATAAAATAAACGTTAGTAAAACTTAAGATCCTTACATACTTCCCGCCAGAGTTAATTAGTTTGAAACTGAGGTCTAAAACGACCTTGTTGAAAACTTTTAGCTCTAGAATCTAACGCGAGGCCAATCTTTTACAAACATTTTTCGCTAGAAACTAGAAATTTAAAAAAAAGAAATTTGTTTTTACAATAGCAGCTCCAAGGACACGCAATTTTTTCATCTGTACTGCATCTAAACAGGAGCTTTTATTCAAATCTGGTTCCTTCTAGAGATCTGGAAGGAAAACTAGTTTAATGAAATGTTACACAATGAAATGGCAAGTAACATGCATATTTATATTTCTCTTAACATTCTTATTTCATTCATGACTATTTTAATTATCTCTCCCCGTGCTCTCTGACATGTGTTGTAAAAGAACACCAAACACGAATGTGTTTATGTAGACGTGTTCAACACTTCCTCCTACAATCAAAACACTAACGTGTTAAAAATTCAACATACCAAGACCTCGTAACACACCCTAACTTCAACTCTAAACCCTGAGGTACTATTCTGAAAGTGGCTAACTCTGAAGTGTAGCGTCAGAGAGCCTAACTACATTTATTCAACCTTTAACACATATTCACCTTGATTCGGTCTTTTTACAGTCACACGAATAAAAAAAAATTTTAACATTACTTTCACTTTTACCATATCAAGGTATTTCTTAACATTTAAAATAACAGTTCACATTGTATATAAGAACATATTAACATGCCGTTAATTTTATGCATTTGAAAACATACATTAGTAGTACATTGTTAACTTCTATTCTTTTCTAAGCAAGTGCCAATTCTTCTACATTGAAATACTACATTTCAAAAAGTCTTTCAGACTAAAACTTCTTTCTTGCCAGAATGTTTTAAATAAAATTTATACAATAACTTTTACAATATTTAAGTATTTACACATCGATATTATACATCAACTTTAGTTTTACACGCGAATAATTGAAAAACATAATACCAAAATCGGTCACAACTCATTTCTCGCCCTTTTGGCGATAAAGGTAGACCTCGCATGAGGTAAAACTTCTTGAAATCTGCCACTTCCAGTAAGAATGAAAGATTAACTTAAGTTTGCAAAGTAACATAAAATTTTACTTATCTTTGTGATATTCGGACATTCTTTTCTGAGCCCAGTCCTGGAAGGTAGCACAGATTCTCGTTTGATTTATCCTCCTTCTTGTGCGGGCTCGCCCTTCAGTGCCTTCCTCTAGAAGCTTTCTTTTTTCTCCAGTTCGGTCGCTCTTGAATACCTTCGTTTTCGCCTCTGCCTGTGGTCTTGGCCGTTTGATGGCAGCTGGTCTTGGCGGAACCGGGAAACTTCTTTCGCGTTCCTGCTTGGACCTCGTTGCTGGCCGTTCAAATTTTCCTTGTAACTTTTCCTCCGCCGCTGGTGGCCCTTCCGCAGTTCGGCGACATTTGCTGCGGAGAGTCCTGTCGGATGAGAAGATCTTCTGTTTTAGAGCCGAGTTATAGTTGCCGTCATTTCTCCTGGCTCTCTTTGCATACGTCGTCCTTCTCCCTTCTTCATTCTGGGGGTGTTCGTGAGCTCTCTTTTCTGGACGGTGGAACGGCTTCTTTTTCTTGTTACCTTTAATTTTCCCGCGGGGAAACTTTCTTTTCACTTGCTCCTGCCTCTTAATGGCTTGCCCTTGTACTTGTCGCTGTTCCAACTCTGGAGCTTGTGCCTGCAGTGTCTGCCGTGCCGAATCCTGCAAAAGATCTGTAAATATTTGCATTTTATTACGATCATAGTAGGGTTTGATTTGATCAATGTTTGCGGAGCAGGTTTCACCATTCTTGGCTTTTAACACTACTACAGCGTGAGTTATTTTTTCTATGACATATGGTCCTTCAAATCGTGGAAAAAATTTGGCAGTTTTATCTTCTGGTGCTGAAGAAAGTGAATGCTTAATTTTTAATACTTCATCCCCTACTTTATAAGTTACTCCCCGTCGTTTCAAGTCATAATACAGCTTTTGATTTCTCTGTGCTACTTCAGTATTCTTTTTTGCTTCTTTAATTAGTTTTTCTATATCACCCATTTTAAATTCTGGGGCTCTTTGTTGCACATAAAATAATTTATCTAACGGCGTTATAATCTTTCTGCCTAAAAATAACTCAGCAGGAGTTTTGCCCGTTGTGTCATGTTTTGCGGTCGTAAGGTCGAAAGCAAATTCATTGACATAGTTATCCCAGCTTTTATGAAAATTTTTAACATAACTACGGATAATTTTCACTATATTTCTATTGACCCGTTCCGCTATATTTGATTTCGGCCGATACGGGACCATTTTTAAATGACGTATGCCCAGTTTTTGGCACATGTCTTCATATACATTACTTACAAATTGAGGACCATTATCCGATATAACTTTTAGGGGCGCCCCGTATTTTAAAATATATTTATTTAAAATAGAATCAGTAACTAATTTCGCGGAGGCTCGTTTTAAGGGAACAATTTCGGTCCACTTACTAAAATGATCAACCATAACAAGGAGATAGCGACTTTTATTTAACTGACTTTTTGGGAAAGGGCCCAATAAATCGATGCCAATTATTTCATTTGGAAATTCAGATTTAATACTATTTAGAAACCCGGCCGGGCGGAAATTAATATAATTAATTGCTTGACATGTTGGGCAGGACTGGACATACGCCCTTGTTAACTTTTGCAGTTCAGGAAAATAGACTGCCTCGCGTACGCGTTGGATAGTTTTTCGAATACCAGCATGAGAAGCTAAAGGGCTGTCATGGAGTTCCTGCAGGATATTTAATCTAAGACTAGCTGGGATAACAGGTCGAAATTCGTTGTTGGAATTCGTAGTTTTTGTATAAAATAATAGACCATCTATTAGTTCGTAATGGGCCGCCCTATTTCTTATCGCAACAATATCTTGGTGGCTAAAATTTTCAGGATCCTTTAAATACTCATAAATGCTTCCAAACTCAGGATCCTTACCCAGTTCGGTTATTACAGTTTCTCGGGAATTTATTGTACATGCTGTGAGCATTGCCACCTTTACAGTATTACCTTGTTCATCTATTTTAATTCTTGATAGGGCATCTGCTACGATATTTTCCTTTCCGGGGGTATGCTTGATTACCAGATTATATTCTTGTAGCTTGAGTGTCCATCTTATTAACCTTGGGGATAAGTTTTTCCCTGTGTACAATCTAGTTACCGCCGCATGATCAGAGTACACTGTTATTGGCGCCTTTCCAAAATAGACTCGGAACTTTTGCACTGCTAACAGAACTGCAAGTGCCTCTCTCTCAGTCGCGGAATAGCTTCTTTGTGTTTGATTTAAAGTTCGGCTAAAAAATGCCACGGGCTGCTGATTTTGCGAAAGTACCGCTCCTACCGCATAATCCGAAGCATCCGCTGAAATTTCTAAATTCCTTTTCCTTTTCAGGAAATTTCAACACAGGGGCTTGCGTTAATGCTTGTTTTAATTTTTCGAAAGCACTATTGGATTCGGCCGTCCACGAGAATCTTGCCTTTTTCCATTTTAATTTTAACAATGGTTCACCAATAGCTGTAAAATCTTTTGTAAAGGACCTATAATATGAACAAAGTCCTAGAAAAGAAGAGAGCTTCTTCGCCGTGTTTGGAGTCGGATACTTTTGTACAGCGATTATTTTTGATTCGTCTGTCTCGATTCCTTTCTAAGATATTTTGTAACCTAAATATTTTAATTCGGGCTGCAAATTTGCACTTTTCGACATTAACTTTTAGACCGGCCTCATTTAATAAAGAAAACACCTGTCTTAAATCCTGTACATGTTGGTCGAGATTATCACTAGTAATAATGATATCGTCTAAATAGATAAATGTGGACTTTCCAAGAACAGGCCTTAACACAATGTCCATACATCGCTGAAATGTTGCCGGTGCCCCTGAAAGGCCAAACGGCATACGCAAAAATGCATAAGTGCCAGACTTGGTTATAAAAGCAGTCTTAGGCATGTCCTCAGACCTAACCCCTATTTGAAAATAACCAGTCGTTAAGTCTAAAGTCGTCATATATTTGGTGGATGTTATGTTCCTTAGAATTTCTTCAACAATAGGTAACGGATATAACGGATATTTAGTTATGGAGTTTAATTTACGGTAGTCAATTGCGAATCTCCACCTTTTTGGATGTGTCAAAGGATAGTCATTATTTTTCTTACATAAAACCACCGGGCTAGCATAACTACTTGAGATGGGCGTTATGATCTTTTTACGTAGCATATCGGTGATATGCCATTCTATAATTTTTTCCTTATTCTTATCATACCGGTATGCTTTGTTGCGAACTGGCATTGAATCTCCGGTGTCAATACTATGGTTAGTAACCTGAGTAAATCCTGGAATATCACTAAATAACGAAGCAAATTCACTTACCACTTGTCGGATTCTTCGCTGTTCTTCATTAGGCAGGTGGTCAAGATTTAACATCGGCGGTTCAGCCTTTTCTCCACGAACTGGTTTCATTGTCAGCTTAAGGGACGCTTCATTAAAATCCAGCGTTGCTTGTGCCTCTGAAAGAAAATCTATTCCTAAAATAATATGTGCTTGCAGATTCTTTACTATGAAAAACATCACCTTTACTTGTTCGTCCTTGATACGGACATACAGCGGTAATTTACCTATACACTTACATTTTTCTCCTTGCGCCGCTAACACTGTCGTATTATCCGAATTATATATACGATATTTACGAAAATACTTCCTAAAAAAATCTTCTGCCACACAGGAACACTGCGCGCCTGTATCCAGGAGTGCGGTGGCTGGGATATTATTCACCAACACTTCAATCTTCGGAAGAGTCAAATTTTTCACCATTACTGTATTTAACTTGAAGGAAGAGGAGTTTTCTTGGCCTTCGGATTTCCGCACCCTCCCGTCAGCAGAAATCCGTTTTAGTTTAAATTATTTTTCATTTCTGTGCTTTCCTTCTTTTTCCACTGGCCTTGAGGCTTTTTTCCTGGATTGCTATTGAACTGTCGACGTTCGCCGGCTGTTTTTGAATGCTCGGGTTTCCTTGCCCACTGATTCGCTTTGCTTCCGTAGCCGTGTGCTTGAGTTTGCTGTAGTCTTGGCGCACCAAATTGGTTTCGCTGTTGATATTGGCGTCTTCTTTCAATGTCCGCCGTTCTTCTACTTTCAAACTGGATTGCTAGCTCAAATAACTTTTCCAGTGTATTCGGATTTCTTAATTCAATAAAGTCTTGCACTTGGGGCAGTAACCTCGGCAAAATCATATGAATTATCTCAGGATCCGGACGGTTTCCATACAAGAGTTTTAAGACGTGAATTTTTCTTAAAATAAAGCTTGAGAGATTTTCGATTTTTTGCTGATACATGCTGAAAAGTTCCGTTTCTAATTTCGCACGATCCCTTACAACAGGGAAGGCTTTTACTAGGGCAGTCTTGAAATTTTCGTAAGTATAGGTGGGACTTCCTGCTTGACCCAAGAGACTTCTGCCTATACATTTGAACCAATTAAGCGCTTGGCCCCTCAAAGCGCTGGTAGCTAAGATAACTTTTTGAAACTCGTGCACGGGGTAGAGCATGAAGTGGTCATCCAATTTTTCCAAAAAACTGGTTAGCGGTGAGTTTCCATTAAATGTTGCTTCTGGTTTCATCGAAGCGCGCATGGTCTGGACGATGTAACCAAATCCTTCCAGGGCGGCAGCTGGCATTTCTGGATTCTGAGCCGCTTCTGCAGGCAGCACAGGTTCTTCTTGAAACTCGGCCATGGTTATTCTTCTTCGTTGGGCGCCACTATCAGGTTCAATATTCCGTCTTACTTTCTTCGGGAACATGCAAGGACCTGACTCGGAACAGAGAGCTTACTAAAGCTATGTTCAATAACTGTGGGAAGTAGACAGGATACACAAGAAGGGAATACAAAACCCTTTATTTTTCTCTCTTTACAATAATTTCCGTACTTCGGAATACAAAGACCCACTACTTGTGGTCTAAACGTAAGAATATAAAAAGATAACTAAATGCTAACTTAACTTTGAAATAATAAACGTGGAAGATTGGCCTTATATTAACAGGAAGCCGTATGTAGTACAGAGAACTGTTAACACTACAATACGTTTAAAATTATCAAGAGGATTAAACCTCTGGCCTGGAAGGCAACCAGCAACTGAGTAAAACTTCTAAGGTAAGCGGCCTGCTTCGACTAACTCCTTCCTCTCTCTCGCTTGGCAAAAAGCCACAACTTAAGTACTTGGCGTTCGCCAGACAAATTTTGCATAAATAAGTTAACGCTTTTAATTCTGGCCGGAAGTAGAAAATAAGAAGTGATAGTAAAGATTTAAAATAAAATAAACGTTAGTAAAACTTAAGATCCTTACAACACTTTTTTTTTTTTTTTTGTATTTTAGTGAATTTAATGCCATGCAAACCCAAAGGAAAAGTACTTATTCATTTTGTGTCGCACTGATTATTAATAAATGCAATAGTTTAAAAAATACAAATATACAGTAAATTGTAGCTGAATTTGAATATTAATAGTTTGTGTAGATTGAAATTAAAATAAAATGGTAAACAGTAATAATAATGAAACCACATCTTAGTATGTTTAATCATTGTTAGCCCAAAGGGGCGTCAGACCCAAAGAGCTATAAGTGTCAAAACGGCTCACTTTTTAGACTGTTGCCACCAAATAGTCTCGCCATGTATTATATTTAAAGAAACTAAATAACGAATAATCTGCATGAATGCATGAATGATTCTCGCGATGTTAAAAAAGCAACGATACCTAGAGCAAACTTGTATATGCGTATTTAAACATATAATGCTTAGCATACCTATTGTAATGTATAAATATGTTCTAATAATAGAAAATATCGGATGCATAATGATAACAGTAAAGTGGAATCTATAGTATGGAATGTACAATACCGAATGTTTAGCTCACTGTAATAATAAGTAAGTGTGATTATCAAGTGGATAATTTTGTAAAAAAGAGAGGATATTAAACCAATGGTGAGAAGAAACAGAGTCAGACGTAGCCATCTTTACGTAAATAATGGGGATAATTGAAACAGAAGAGATAATAAGAAAATTTATCAGTTTTTGTTTTTATTTTATGGCATTTATTGTTAAATACTTTTTATTACATGAATTATAGATTTTTTTATTACTAATATTGACTTTTATACATAAAACATTCATTAAAATAGGAAAAGGTTCGAGTAAACAAGTTATGTTGGTGATGAGAAAGGTTCTTCTTTATTGCATTGATCACTCTTCGTTTTTACTTTGAACTTCTATCAAAATTTTAACCATTTTTATTACCTGATTAATAATTTTTGTTTTAGTGACTAAACTTATTTTTAAAATTCCGTTGGAAGTTCTTTTTCCTCTTCATCTTCAAAGATATTAATTCAGCATCTTCGTGAACTTGTTGTCTGACTAACTTTTTAAGTTCATCTTTGGAAAGACATTTACCAAAGCTAACTTGCAATACGTCTTCAATATCCTGCGCATTTATATTAATCAATTGTGTTTCACCAGTTGTTTTGGCAATTTCGTTGACATCAATGATGATTTTAATGTCAGTATCTTGCTTAACTCCTTTCCTAATCCTTTCATACTCCTTTCAAACATTTCTCGGTCACCTCATTCCAGGAAAGATTAATGCTGTCTACAGTATCCATGACACTGGAGTAGTTTAAGCAAAACTCTCTGAAGCATTATTTATCTGTGAAGATTATTTATCTTCATTATCGGTTTCATCAATCAGTTGTTCGAATGTTCGCAGCAGATAATAAGCTTTAAAATTACACCTTGATCGATTGGTTGGATGAATGAAGCCGAGGTCTGGCGACAAGAAAACCATTACTAGTGGAGTTCATGCTGCTAAATTGACAAAATGTGGTCAATGGTTTGAAGCATTATCAATCAAACGTAAAAGTTTCGGTTCTAGTTACTTCCTTGTACGAAGTAAATGAAGTATTGTAATCACGAAAAATTCCGGTACCGTATTCCAACGAAAATATCCATTTTGAGCGCTATCGAATGCAATTTAACGATGTTTTTGCGTGACATCTGTACGTAAGTACAGAATAAAGGACTCTTTTTTTTCCCAAAACGCATTATAAAACTGATTTAGTATGGGTACAGAGGAGATTTTTTGTATCTCGCATAACTCAAAAACGAGTAGCTTCAGAATTTTGAAATTTTGTATATAGGACTGCTATAACATGTAGTTGTGCATCTCGCATTTTGGTTACAATCGGCCGCACCAAAAATATCTAAATATACCGGGTGATCAAAAAGTCAGTATAAATTTGAAAACTTAATAAATCACGAAATAATGTAGATAGAGAGGTAAAAATTGACACACATGCTTAGAATGACATGGGGTTTTATTAGAAAAGCAATAATTAGCATAACAAATTAAGACAAAGCAAACATGATGTTCTTTACAGGAAATGCTCAATATATTCACCATCATTCCTCAACAATTGCTGTAGTCAACGAATAATGTTGTGAACAGCACTGTAAAGCATGTCCGGAGTTATGGTGAGGCATTGGCGTCGGATGTTGTCTTTCAGCATCCCTAGAGATGTCGGTCGATCACGATACACTTGCGACTTCATGTAACCCCAAAGCCAATAATCGCACAGACTGAGGCCTGGGGACCTGGGAGGCCAAGCATGACGAAAGTGGCTGCTGAGCACACGATCATCACCAAACGACGCGCGCAAGAGATCTTTCACGCGTTAGAGCGCCATCCTGCATAAAAATCGTAAAATTGTTTTAAACTTTTTTTTGGTTCTAATAAAACCCCATGTCATTCTAAGTATGTGTGTCAATTTTTACCTCTCTATCTACATTATTCTGTGATTTATTAAGTTTTCAAATTTATACTGACTTTTTGATCACCCTGTATATGTACTCACACTGTTACTCGGATCCGTGAGCTCAGTTTTTTTATTCTTATAAGTTGGTAAATTGTGCATTTTTTGCTTTTAAAAATGATACAATTAATTTGTTCTTATCTTTCAGTTAAGGTTTTTATGTCTTTAGTTAATCTGCATTCAATATTTGCAGAATTATCAAGAATTTAGAAGCCGTTTAAGTGATGCTAAACCTAATTTTTTTTTAACCATATCAACTATATTTGTTTACATTTGAAACTTAGCAGAGTAATAAATTAATTCTTTCTGCCGAGTAGACCAAAAAGAAACTTTTAGTTTTGTGCCCCGAAAAATCTGCCTTCTTGCCTGCTGGTCGTTGCGTAGAAACTGTAACTTTAATCGTAAAAGTTGTTTCTTTTTTATTGTTTTAATTGTATTTGGTGTTTTAATGTTTTTCTGCATCTTTCAATTTTTAATGAAAATATTTTGAGTTTTTATATATTTTTGCTTTGCCGCAAAGTGAGAATAAATTAACTGAATGAGAAATATATCTGTAATGAAATTCGAGGAAATACATTTGAATGAAATGCAGGAAAAAAATGCGTATTATCAAGAATTTAGAAGCCGTTTAAGTGATGCTAAGTGATGATATTTCGTACAAGAAAGTCATGTACCAAAGTACCATTAGCTTTTTCTTTTTTTAATTCGTAGTAGCATTTAACAGACAGGCGAAAAGATTTTTTATTGGAGTCTACTACAATAGCTAGAAAAGATGGTACCAAAATTCCTTTTAATGCTTCGGGATTTTTGAAATAATAAATAAGCAGTGGTGGTTTTAATTTTAAATCTCCCTTATCATTACCAAGAAGAGCTAAAACAACTTTTTCAGCTTTAAATCCTAAACCAGCAGAAATACCGATTCCGCAAGCGAATTCAGGGAATCCCGATATTACTGTATAATCCTGAAGCAACGTTAAACCTGTCTAATTGTATTTCAATCTTCAATCTCAGAACAAAGGCCAACCACCGGCCGAGCGGTAAAGTCGCTGAACAGTGGTAGTTCGGTCCGAGGTTCGAATCCCGCTAACGGGCTGACTGCATGGGCGTTTTCGTGGTTTTATCCATGTGTAACGTGTATACCAGCCTGTTTACCTTAGAAAGTCCTGCACGAAGGCATCCCTCCCCTTAAGCAGATAGCCCTAGTGTGCTTTGCCATAATTAAATAAACCAAACCAACCAATCTCCGAACAAAAAGAAAGATTAAGAGATTAAGAAAATGGCGACTTTACCTTTAAGAACTGAAGAATTATTCCGTGTATGATTGCCTGAAAAATTATCAGATGAGTAGTTGCCAGATATGCGCATTGTAGAAATCTGATCACTGACGTAGTTATACTAATTCGTTAAATTACCAAGTTACTCTAATAAACATTTTGATATGTATTTCTTGTTACTACTATTTTCAAACTCATTATAAATAAATTAAGGTGTACCAAAATGTACATCTTTTAGGATTTCTCGATACATTTCTTTTCTCGAAAGTAATATTTTCCCCTGCTTTGCTCAAGAATTCTAGAGAAAGTAATTGAGTATGTGTCTATATATGATATTACACTCGTTATTAGTTACCATAGTTAAACTGAGTTCGATTTTGAAGATGAAACTTTAAGTAATCAAATAGCAACTTCTTGTTATTTTGATGTTCTTTTCATTCATTTAAATAAAGTTTTAGTTTGATATATTTGTTTAAGAAAGATAAATCAGGCACAAACAGCAAAAGAATGAATATGCTTAGTTATTTTTTAGTGGTATTTTGATATTATCGCAGCGGCCTTGGCGCAACTTGGTGATTTTTACTTCCTTGTACGAAGTAAAAAGGAAGTATTGTAATCGCGAAACGTATCAGCCAGCATATTTCAACGAATATATCCATTTTGACCGCTTTCGAATGCAATTTAACGATGTTTTTGCGTGATATCTGAATGTTAGGACAGAATAAAAGACTCCTTTCCTCCAAAAAAATTATAAAACTGCTTTAAAATGAATTCTGAAGAGAATTTTTCGTGGCATCTGTACGAACGTACGTATCTCGCATAACTCAAAAACGAGTAGCCTCAAAACGTTGAAATTTTGTATATAGGACTTCTATAACATGTAGATGTGCACCTCGTATTTTGGTTGCAATCGTACAAGGAAGTCATGGGGTGTACACATCAGATTTTTTTAAGATGGTATGGTGTATTTAATTATGGAAAAGCACACTAGGGCTATCTGCCTAAAGGGAGGGATGCCTTCGTGAAGGACTTTCTAAGGGAACTGGCTCGTATATACGTTACACATGGGAAAAACCACGAAAACGACCATGCAGCCAGCCCGTTCGCGGGATTCGAACCTCGGACCGAACTACCAGTGTTCAGCGACTTTACCGCTCGGCCGCTGGTGGGCTTTTTCTGTTTTTAAGATGAAAAAGAATGGTAATTTCTAATCGACGAAAGCTATTTATTTCATATCATACATGTTATTAGGTACTTTTTTTTAAACTTTAGTTCGATGTTTATCCCAGAAACCAATTTAAAAACTACCTACAATTGGTATATCACGGATATATTTATTCCAGTCTACCTAGTTTTATCGACCATTTCTACGTTAAGTCTTCCAAGCTTTCTTGAAAGAGTATCACTCGTTAATTCTTCTCTCCAGCTGTATGTACATCTGACTGCTGCAGTAAATAGCAGACGACTGTTCTGGAAACAAATACCGCTTCGAATGCTGGAAGTGGACGCTACACCTTTTCAAGTTGCATTTACAAACAATTTATTTCCAAAATATATCATCGTACAAGGTTGTTACAATAATACCTTTAAATAATCAAATATCTTTTAAACCGCTCATCCGGGATTGTAGTTATTGCCTCTGGCTGCTGTGCCGAAGATCCTAGGTTCGAATCCCAGAAAAGGCATGGATTGTTTAAATGCATTGTGTCTGTACGCCATGACGACACTCAAAATATGCTGCGAGCCGAAAGTCCTCTCAAGAGGTTGATGGTTAGGGAAGTGGGGGGGATGATCCTCGGACCTGTGTCCCCCGGGCTGCTCACCATCAGAACTGGAAGAGGAACTGAGCAAAGTGGTACTGTCAGCTGTAAGTTACCCACGACTCTTTCCAATGACAGACGCAATCTTGCCTCCATGCCATGATGAGTCTTGTGAGCTTGTTCTGATGTCAGAAAAGCGTAATAAAAACGTTATAGAAATTTTACTTACATTTACTTTGAATTTTTATACAATGCACAAAAGCTCAGGCGTTTGTAAATTTAAATTTGGGTACTGACCTATTAATCCGACGAACATGAAACTTGGAAGGAATAACGCCAAAACTACGCCAGGGATTCCGACGGAAGTTTGAAAAATTGTATCTCGATATTCCACGATGTCTTTTATTACGCCATTTTAACAAACTCTGCAATCTTAGCGTTTTGAGTATTAGCATCGCTATTACTAATCCCACAGTACAATAATGTATCACTTATACAGTACTAACTGTACTTAACTGTACACTTTGTACAGTAGTGCGAGAGGAGCAATACCTGTGTGAACATATGCAAAGTTCTGATGCTCCCTCCACCTTTCCCTGTCTCCTGTATCACTTATTGTGTACAGCCGTCCAGACGGGATAGTGTCTCTGACTGCCATACCGAAGGTCCCGGTTCAGATTCCGTAAAAGGCATCGATGTTTGTAAGCAGATAGTGTCTGTGTGGTAAGGGGGCACTTAAAACACACTGCGAGCCAAAATCCTCTAGAGAGGCTGATGGTGGAGGCTGATGATGAGGGAAAGAGAACCTTGGACTGCTTTTTCAGAATTCCATCCAGTCAGAACAATTAGCCAGTTAACAAGGCCTACAGTGCCTAATATGCATAGATTAGATGCACAGATGGCGAGCTTGCTTTGTCCTGCACGTGTTGTTCTGTACAACACAGGTACCAAATTTTAATGGTGTTTTCAAAGCACAACAGAAAAGAGAAATAAATTTATAACTTCCTTGCTACTGAAGATGAGAGTTACATATGTCCAAAGAGAAGATCTTGCGAGTGCTTTGCGAGGTAACGTTTTTTATATTTAATTTCAGTCAAAAGCTCTTAAACGTTTTTCGTTTACAGTTCTCATTTCGTAGATTTTACGCCCTGTCTTCCCTAAAGTAAAATAGCATTTTAGGGAATATTTGTTACATGCCTCATCGTTAAGCAAACCTATAAAATAAATACACAGTGTAATACATGTCTTCAGTATCTTCAGAATATAATTTTTTTCATATCATTTGATTTTTTGAGGGATTAATTCTTAAACTAGTAGGCCTATGCTAACTGGTTTGCTTATGGTGGTTTTCAAATGCTTATCTGAAGTCTGTATACAAAGATTAGATTAATTTCTTTTTAAATATTTTGATTTGTACATTTTTTAAACAAAAATATTTTATTTAATTTTGTGAAATTCTTTGAGGTATTAAATTGTAAATAAAAATTTTCATTTCGTATTTTTAATTAATGAGTTTTTTTAATTAATTAATGAAATCCTAAAATGAATTGTAGGTTGCAATTTATTTTGCGAAATTATTAGTTTATATTTTGTGCCACGATAATTTCACGAAATTTGACCATTTCTTTCGCGATAGCTCTGCTAGTTTTGCTGTTTCCTCTTCCTGTGCTAAAATGCATTCAAAACTTATGCATTCAAGCACCAAATAGCGACCGGGTGGTAGGACCACTGAATACTAGTAGTTCGAGTCGGGTTCAAAACACTGCGAACGGACTGGATGCATGGAAGTTTTTGTGGTCTTTCCCACCTGACGTAACTACGAAAGCGTTTCCTTAAAACTTCGTCCACGAAGTCATTCCTCCGTTTAGGCAGATATATCTCACGTGCTTTGCAGTAATCCGCATAATTCAGTCCACTCGAATTATGACATGTTTAACGAGCGAAAAAATGCCGGTTTTTTTTAGATGCC